>NW_028141979.1:13993144-14398144 GCF_025532165.1 Camponotus vicinus
ATTCTCGCTTATTTTGGCTTGATTATTTCCATCGTAGCCACTGTTATCGATTTAAGTATCGCAATTGAAAATCAAAGCGAGTAAAAGGATATGCGGTAAAAGTCCCGTAAATTAAGGCGAAGATTTGACTGTCATATTGATGTTACATTTCTCGACACGCCGTTCGGCCTCGCTAAGTCTGGCCATAAAAGCAGTATAAGGAATATAAGGAATGTGATAGCGCTCTCTTAGATTTTCGGTTTCGCGTGAGTATTCGATTTATCTGACTTTTACGTTGTATGACTTTCGATATCTATTGTAGGATTATGAACCCAGATAGTACAGGACATCCTAGGCATGAACGTTCATTTTATGTCCATTTTACGTCCGCGCGTTCATAGACATGAAATGAACGTCCATCGAATGTACATCTGATTTCAGACATTCGTTAATGACCAATATTTGAACATCCATAAGATGTCCGGTTTTAGACATCAAAGTTTCGCGAGAGCACACAAGGATGTGTTAGTTTGTCCGTTTACCGCTACGCGACGTACGATGCACTATCTTTCTCGTATTTAAGTTTTAGTTATGGGAATTATATAAAGTTTGTAAAGAGTAACAAATAAGATTAAAAATATACTGTTCCATTTCTACTCATGTTCACTCTACTGTTTAATTTCTGATCTCATTGCAGGAGGATTTCAGATATTAAATTGACTTTATAAATCGGACAAGTAAATATCCGATGAATAAACGAAAATAATCGGTTACCTATTTAAACTTGCTTACTGCACTTAACATTTTAAATTACCTATTTAAATATAAATAAAATTTTTATAAACAAATAAAATTATTATATGAAATTTTTGTTGGAAATTCATTTCTAAAGTCCACCGCGCCAGTGACTCTGTAGTCACGATCGCACTATTGCGCCCTCTCTATATTATCCTTCTTTCTATGTACTACTTACTTTACCGTTTGTCTTTTACGTTACTCTTTCGATGTTATCACAAAGGATTGTAGACGTTGCTTACTATTGCTCTCTGTATTATTATTTCATTTATATTATCAATAAAATTCATATCTATTAGTACGCAGTGCCGTATAGTTTTGCCCAACAATTTTTATGTAAAATTTTATATGAAATAAATAAATAAAAAATTAGTTAAAAGGCTACAAGGACCAACGCAATGGTGGAATATATGCAAAAAATAAAACGGTTATTACAATACAATAACCATATGAAAATGTTTATTTAATTTGAACATGACAAACGCCGCGTTTCAATCCAATTCGGATCCTTTTCAATGTCGACTAACAAAGTGAATAATAAACATTAAGATAAAAGCAAAATTAACAGTCATAGGAGAAATGTAAATAAGTTTCGGAACAACGCAAAGTCAAAAAAAAGTCAAAAAATCGGAAGCAAATATATGTACAATAACGGAAAATTTAAACCGTCAATCACAAAAAAGGAAAGAACGCATCGCATTAACGTATCGCCACAGAAAACCCGAAAGCAACTCGTACCGCATATCACCAGTGTACCGTTAAAAACGAGATGATCCTCTCCAAAACAAAAACCGGAAGGAAATCCCACATACAGGTCCATGACCATTTCCAAAAGAAAAAACAGTCAAAGATGCATAAATGGATGACCAGTTGGAAACTTGATGGTCCAAATATGTGCGAGTAAAAGCTTAAAAATATGACACTCTAAAAAAGAAAAACAAGACAGAGCAATAATTTAACAAACAATCCGGAAACTACTTAAGAGAATCCTTCATATAAAGCAAGAGTAAAGTTAATATAATAAAATCACATATCGGTCTCTAAATTTGAAAGTGATCTCAAATCAAAAAATCGAACACAAAGGGAGAGCAAGTTAAGCACAACTTAACGTTCCAATCAACAGAGCCGAACTGAGGCACATGGGAATCACATATAGCCAAGAACGTGAAACATCAAAAAGAGGGGGGGAGAGAGAAGGGAAAAGGAAGGAGAGGAACAAAACGTCACAGAAAGAAAGAAGACAGAACGAAGGAAAAATTCAAATAATCAATACGAACATTTTTTTATAATGGGCAAATACAACTTATCCAAGAAATCGGTATCGCTTTGAATGTTAAGGCCATGATTCTGACCAGAGATATGTAACATCTCAGCAATTAGTCTCTTTTTGTTTTGGAGAGGATCATCTCGTTTTTAACGGTACACTGGTGATATGCGGTACGAGTTGCTTTCGGGTTTTCTGTGGCGATACGTTAATGCGATGCGTTCTTTCCTTTTTTGTGATTGACGGTTTAAATTTTCCGTTATTGTACATATATTTGCTTCCGATTTTTTGACTTTTTTTTGACTTTGCGTTGTTCCGAAACTTATTTACATTTCTCCTATGACTGTTAATTTTGCTTTTATCTTAATGTTTATTATTCACTTTGTTAGTCGACATTGAAAAGGATCCGAATTGGATTGAAACGCGGCGTTTGTCATGTTCAAATTAAATAAACATTTTCATATGGTTATTGTATTGTAATAACCGTTTTATTTTTTGCATATATTCCACCATTGCGTTGGTCCTTGTAGCCTTTTAACTAATTTTTTATTTATTTATTTCATATAAAATTTTACATAAAAATTGTTGGGCAAAACTATACGGCACTGCGTACTAATAGATATGAATTTTATTGATAATATAAATGAAATAATAATACAGAGAGCAATAGTAAGCAACGTCTACAATCCTTTGTGATAACATCGAAAGAGTAACGTAAAAGACAAACGGTAAAGTAAGTAGTACATAGAAAGAAGGATAATATAGAGAGGGCGCAATAGTGCGATCGTGACTACAGAGTCACTGGCGCGGTGGACTTTAGAAATGAATTTCCAACAAAAATTTCATATAATAATTTTATTTGTTTATAAAAATTTTATTTATATTTAAATAGGTAATTTAAAATGTTAAGTGCAGTAAGCAAGTTTAAATAGGTAACCGATTATTTTCGTTTATTCATCGGATATTTACTTGTCCGATTTATAAAGTCAATTTAATATCTGAAATCCTCCTGCAATGAGATCAGAAATTAAACAGTAGAGTGAACATGAGTAGAAATGGAACAGTATATTTTTAATCTTATTTGTTACTCTTTACAAACTTTATATAATTCCCATAACTAAAACTTAAATACGAGAAAGATAGTGCATCGTACGTCGCGTAGCGGTAAACGGACAAACTAACACATCCTTGTGTGCTCTCGCGAAACTTTGATGTCTAAAACCGGACATCTTATGGATGTTCAAATATTGGTCATTAACGAATGTCTGAAATCAGATGTACGTTCGATGGACGTTCATTTCATGTCTATGGACGCGCGGACGTAAAATGGACATAAAATGAACGTTCATGCCTAGGATGTCCTGTACTATCTGGGTTCATAATCCTACAATAGATATCGAAAGTCATACAACGTAAAAGTCAGATAAATCGAATACTCACGCGAAACCGAAAATCTAAGAGAGCGCTATCACATTCCTTATATTCCTTATACTGCTTTTATGGCCAGACTTAGCGAGGCCGAACGGCGTGTCGAGAAATGTAACATCAATATGACAGTCAAATCTTCGCCTTAATTTACGGGACTTTTACCGCATACCCTTTTACTCGCTTTGATTTTCAATTGCGATACTTAAATCGATAACAGTGGCTACGATGGAAATAATCAAGCCAAAATAAGCGAGAATACTTAAACAATTTGCGAAGACGAGAGGGCTCGCAAAGCACGGACAATGCGATCGATAATCGATAGCCGTCAAACGCCGCTCTTACTAAACTTTTCGATATAACGCTCCTAATATACGCAAATATTTCGGCAGTCTCGTAATTTGCCGTAATCTACTACGCACCGCGATACACACACGACAAATACAACGAAGTAGGCGCGAATCATGCAATGAGTGCGATAGAGACGGAAAGACACTCGCACTCGCACACTCACGAAACGCGAAACTCACACGCTAATTACAACAAAAAGATCACACGAAGATCGATTACGGGAATGTCTTACGCGGTTTCGGCAACTCTACACGACAGCACGGACAGCGAACGGAATTTATCACGAATTTACTGCGCACGGTATACAAGAGCCGGTTACTACACGTTTCGCGACATCCCGAATCCCAGAAAGACGAACGGTTCCCTATCAATTAATGCCGCCGTTATGATCGTCCTCGAAGTCTTGGCCATTTGACTCCAGTCACCCCAAATCCACGAAATCGAAATATTAGGGCTAAGCCCTCGCAAAAAGTAACATGAAAAATGGCGACAGCGACAGAACGGCCGTGTCACGGACGAAATCGCGTACGTGGCTCACAATGACTATTAAAGATGGACAACGTCACCGGTACGCTCGCTCCTTTAGCCAGGGGATGATCCTCCGTTCCGTCCTCTCAGTTTTATTTCGGCCAATCTCAATGACACACCACGAAAACGACATCTTTTTAGACGAGTGCTCACGCCAGAATGAGTCCCTGAATCTCGCGACTCGCGATCCAGGATCGATAACGGCGTCAATCCTGCGCGCAGGGGTGCGCAAATGCACGGCCAATAACGTCGTCACACGACAGATTTCGCGACAACGCCGTATCGGGGGCCATAATAGCCCCGAGAATTAAACCTTGCCAAATTCTTGGCGATCCTTTTTCAGCGACCATCTACGGCCGATCTTTCGCCTGCGTCCTCTAAAAATAACGGCGACAAGGTAATGACCTATAATCTAGGATTCAGAAAGCCGATTTAAGCGGTATTCGTCCTCCCTTTGCCGGACGTGTGCAAGATCTTGTGCTATCCTGACTCGGGAATTCTCAGGTGTTATCTCGAAACTGTCACTAGTAGCGGGGCTGAAACATCGCTTCTTGCTGCTGGAAAAGATTTCCCCTTGTCCTCTTCTCCTCCTGGAAAAGTTGCTCCGACAAGCTGCCCAATTTACAAAAGTACGAAAAAAAGAAGAAAAATAATTAAGAACGTGATATCACTAATTATCGCTCGTCTCTCCGGACATTTCGATACGGCTCTCGCAATCCTGTCTGGCGCGGCCGCTCGGCTCGCGCCCGATTAGAACTTCTGGGGTGGATAAACGCGTATCGGGATGGATATATACAGGGTGATTCAAAATAACCCTATTGTCCGTGAAATGACACAATCTTGAGTCAATTCTAAGACGATTTTTCCTTTGGCAAAATTTCCGACGCTTACTTTTTGAATTATTAAAGGAAGTAATTAACTTATAACGGGTCGGATACAAGAGGCAGGCAAGGGTGGTGCGATTCACCATCAGACGCGGGTGCTTACGCGGGGTGCCTGCTACGATCAGCTGATCGCTACATACACACACATGCGAATACATACATTCTCATTCTCTCTCTCTCTCTCTCTCCCTTCCTCCCTCACTCTCCCTCTCTCATTTGCTCACTCACTTGAAGTTATTATTACTCTTACTTAAATTATTATTTACTTTTTATTATTATACATTTTCACTTTAATTATTATTATTTTTTTATATTGTACTGTTTTTTTTTTTTTTACGAGAGGGGAAAATGCATTTTATGCATACTCACAAGCCGGTCCGGTGAGTTATGTGGGACTCGAGTACCAAGTCGAATTACTAACTCGGTACTCCCTACCCACTAAAAACCCCTCTCTTTCGCGAAGTTTCTCTAACACTGTTTATTTGACATCCCGAAATCTGTTTTCACACAACACCAAAGAATAGTTATTATTACCTTGTTCGATGCATTGCTGTAATTTCTTCAGAAATGAATTTTCCGACAAATCGTACTTTCACTCAAATTGAACGTAGATATCACGTTCTAAGTTACAGAGATCCACTCTAAATAATTAATCGAAAGTTCTTTTTTCTTTTATAAACTGTATTCTTTTATAAACTTCAACATAATCACATTCATTCACTCACTCGATAAGATGAGAAATTTACCAATGACTCTATCACTAATCATTATCAATCACTATCGAATAATCACTGTTGGCAATTAAAAATCACTCGATTAAAGAAACACACGCGCACATACGTTATTACACGACGCGACGACGCGACAACGCGACGATATTTACCCGGCGACAGCAAATAATTTTTAGTTATGGTAGGTTACGGTAGGTTAAGGTACTAACAGCGCTGTTGAACGTGAACATGTGTTTGATTGAAGAACCTACCGTAACTTACCATAACCAAAAACTGTTTGCTGTCGCCGGGTAAATATCGTCGCATTGTCGCGTCGTGTAATAACGTATGTGCGCGTGTGTTTCTTTAATCGAATGGTTTTTAATTGCCAACAATGATTATTCGACAGTGATTGATAGTGATTAGTAATAGAGTCATTGGTAAATTTCTCGTCTTATCGAGTGAGTGAATGAATGTGATTATGTTGAAGTTTATAAAAGAATACAGTTTATAAAAGAAAAAAGAACTTTCGAATTAATTATTTAGTGTGGATCTCTGTCCCTTAGAACGTGATATCTACGTTCAATTTGAGTGAAAATACGATCTGTCGGAAAATTCATTTCTGAAGAAATTACAGCAATGCATCGAACAAGGTAATAATAACTATTCTTTGGTGTTGTATGAAAACAGATTTCGGGATGTCAAATAAACAGTGTTAGAGAAAATTTGCGAAAGAGAGGGGTTTTTAGTGGGTAGAAAGTACCGAGTTTGTAATTCGACTTAGTACTCGAGTCCCACATAACTCACCGGACTGGCCTGTGAGTATGCATAAAATGCATTTTCTCTTCTCTCGTAAAACAAAAACAGTACAATTTTAAAAATAATAATAATTAAAGCGAAAATGTAAATAATAATAAAAAGTAAATAATAATTGAAGTAACAGTAAAAATGACTTCAATTGAGTGAGCAAATGAGAGAGAGAGAGAGTGAGGGAGGAAGGGAGAGAGAGAGAGAGAGAGAGAATGAGAATGTATGTAATCGCATGTGTGTGTGTCGTATGTAGCGATCAGTTGGTCGCAGCAAGCGCCCCGCGTAAGAACCCGCGTCTGACGTCTGAATCGCGCCACCCTTGCCTGCCTCTTGTATCCGACCCGTCATAAGTTAATTACTTCCTTTAATAATTCAAAATCTAAGCGTCGGACGAAATTTTGCTAAAGGAAAAATCGTCTTAGAATTGACTCAAGAATGTGTCATTTCACGGACAATAGGGTTATTTTGAATCACTCTGTATAATCCTCGATTATTACATAGATTGAAGATGAATCATGATTTGAATTGCCATAATGTTGAGATCTTAAATATTGAACATCATCTCGATAAGAGACTTATTGTTAGAAATGTTCATTGAATGCTAAAATAACCGGTTTGAACTTATAAAGCGATACCGAAAGTTTATATATTGTTATGCAACAAAAATAAAGAGCTTATCTCTCTATTTAAATTTACCATTGATTTTTTGTTGTATTTCTTCCTCTGTGATAAACTTGTATCTGTTGAAAAGATCAGACACCTATTTTTTTTTCATCTCATTCTTTTAACTAACAACTTTTGAGACGAACAGGTGCTAGCAGTTTGTCCGAATGATTTTCGTTACGTGATGAGAATTGTTCACGCGTGGTGAATTATTTTCTTGAGAGAACAAATGTTTTCCATTTCGTTTGGCGACTTACACTTACAACAATAAGAATAAATGAGAAATTTCTTATCTGAATGGTGACCTCTCAGACTGCTTCTTATGTTTTGACTCGCATTGCGTATTTTCTGTTTCGTTAAGTATTTTATTGGTCTTAATTTGTATAATGTAATGCGTTTTTCTAAATATATTTTTTATGTTTTGGTATTATTTTAAAGATAGTTAAATAATTGATCGAAAATCGAATATTCACCCTTAATATGTATACTAAAACTTAATCAAATTTGTTTGCATATATTTCATGTGCTTCTGCAATTATTTGTCTTTTTGCTTCTTATATTTTTATTTTACAGTTATAAATATTATTTTTAATATTTTATTATAGTTGTAATAATTTTTAATATTATAATTAATTTAATATCATAATATTAAGAAAGGTTTGCATTAAATTGTCTTAAATTTTTTTTGAGAAATTGAATTTGTATTATTTTGTATTTTCTGCGATATACACAATTTTTGTCTATATAAAAACTTTCCTATTTTTTAAATTTCTTTTAGATTTAGAGACAACTTTGAAGAGAATCGAGACAATTTAGAAGTAAGCCTTTTTTAAATATATAGACTTCTTAATAAAACAATTTTTTAAGTCAAAGTTTATATAACAAAAACTTTTTATAATAAATTTATATATTAATGTAGGTTATTAAAACTTCTTTGGCATATTTATCGATGCTGCGTACTCTATTATGAAGAATTATAAAAAATAATTTTTATACACATAGAAACGTATGAAAAAGGCAAAAGAATGTTATTTCAAACATTATCCTTGAAAAATATAATTGCAGAAATTGAAAGATTAATAATATACGCATACAATATAATATAAAATACATATTTGTATACTACAAATAAAATACACTTAACAAATATTCATATTTTGTGTGTTACTGCATATATACATACATACATATTTTCATATAATTTCTCATATATAAATTATTTTAAAAGTTATAGTAAAATAAAGTAAAAAATAATTTTTATACACGAAGAAATGAATTAAAAATGCAAAAGAATGTTATTTTGTTTCAAACATTGTTCTTGAAAAAAAATAATTACAGAAATTGAAAGATTAATAATATCGTCTTTCTTCTTTAAACTTGAACTCAATACCCAGATTGAGCACCAAATTATTTAAAAGATGATATATTTTCTATAAAGATGTTTTTTAGTGAGAGCATATAATCAACGAAAAGATGATTAATTAAAGATGACATATGTCTCACTGAAAGTTTTATGCCCTGATGACTAACAGGGTAAATATATCGATTAGAGAAATTCTAACCCTAATGACCTTGATCTCTACATGTGTTGTCAAAATCATAATTCTGAGTGATTTTCAAAGGTTTTAGCCGGCGCTCGCTATACACATTAAATAGGTATAAACAAAAGAAGTTTCATAAAAAATTTCAAATTCATTAAAGGTGCAGTCCCATGGAGCAGCGTACGGCGTATCGGCGTACGGCGTAAAAGAGCTTGGCCAATCACAGGCTTTACGCTCGTTTTCGTTACGCCAACAAAAACATCGGCTGTCCCATGGAGCGTATTTACGCTGGCGTAATGATGAATAAACCAATCACAGTGTCTTTTACAAAGTTTATTTTTAAAATGGATATTTAAAGGGTCTTGTGATTGGTTTATTGATCATTACGCTAGCGTAAATACGCTCCATGGGACAGCCGATAAAAGTTTTTAGCGCAACATTTTAACATATATTTATATATTAAAGCAAATAAGTTAAAATTTAAGTGTGAATAACTTTGTTACAATGTCAGGCTCTGAATTTGCATTAATTAATTTAATAAAATACTTGAAAATTTACAAATGTCCAAAAAATACACTATGCAAAGAAGCAATTCGACGAAAGTTAGGTCAAATATACACTCACCCGCAAAAAAAGCGGTACACCTAAAATTTGAGAAAATTTCATCAAATTTTAAATGATCATAACTTGGTAAATAATGATGATAAAAATATGTTTAAAAAAACAAAATGAAGGCTGTAATGTCCACTTTAAGAATATTTAAGTGGCAATTATGCTCAGCCATTGTTTTCAAAATGGCGGATAAGGAAGTGAAAGGATGTAAAATTGATTATTAAAGGATCGAGTTTGGGACGGTGCACGGCGTAAATCAGGTAACGCAGCCCAATGAGACCAAATGCTCGTGAAAGTGTGGAGTGTTATCTTTAAAATGTTTTTTTACCGAGCTCGATACGATGATTTTTCGCTGAGTTATTCCGAATTTAATTAAAAACGCTCTTTTTTCTTCTTCAATTTGCAGCTCAGCGAATAATTATCGTATCGAGCTCGGTAAAAAAGCATTGTAAAGGTGATACTCCACACTTTCACATGCATTTCGTCCCATTGGGCTGCGATACCTGATTCACGCCACGCACTGGAGCAAAGCGGGAACCTTTATTTATCGGTTTTGTATGCTTTCATTTATCCGCTATTTTGAAAAAAAATGGTTGCACATAATTTCAATTTAATTTAGGTGTGTGTGTGTGTGTGCTCGTTTGTATACCACAAGGATAAGGACCCCGTGGTTCGTCAGCTCCACAGTATTTAAAGACTCCAAACCCTCCTTGTGGCGTGTGTGTGTGTGTGTGTGTGTGAGTGTGTATGTGTGTGTGTGTGTGTGCTCGTTTGTATACCACAAGGATAAGGACCCCGTGGTTCGTCAGCTCCACAGTATTTAAAGACTCCAAACCCTCCTTGTGGCGTGTGTGTGTGTGTGTGTGTGTGTGTGTGTGCTCGTTTGTATACCACAAGGATAAGGACCCCGTGGTTCGTCAGCTCCACAGTATTTAAAGACTCCAAACCCTCCTTGTGGCGTGTGTGTGTGTGTGTGTGTGTGTGTGTACGGGCGCACGCATGTGTGTATTAATAGTGGGTATGACCTCCTCGTGCGCGTATTATCTCATTCATACGATCAGGCATACTCTGTATTAGTCTTTTTATTTCATCCTGCGTAATTGCATCCCATGCATTTTGAAGAACTCTTTGAAGTTCTTGCAGTGACTGAGGTGCAGGTACGTGATTTCGTACTTTCTTGCCGAGATTGTCCCACAAATGCTCAATGGGATTTAAATCCGGACTACTTGCTGGCCAAACAAGTCGATTTATGCCAACTTCATCGAGGAAATCAAACACTCTTCTCGCAGTGTGTGGTCGAGCATTGTCTTGCATAAACAAGAAGTCCTCTCCGATAAAGGGTGCATACGGAACAACATACGGAAGGAGTATGTCTTCCACGTATACATCTGCGTTCATGTTCCTGTCAAAAAAGTGCAAATTTGTATGAGCGTCCGCTGAAATACCTGCCCAAACCATCACAGAGCCTCCATTGTAGCTGTACCTTTCACTTACAGTACAATCTGCAAATCGTTCTCCACGACGACGATAAACTCGTTCTCGTCCATCTGGAGAATAGAGACAAAAACGAGATTCATCGCTAAAGAGTACTTTGCCCCAGTCTGCGTAATTCCAGTCTCTATGCGCAACTGCAAAATTGAGTCGAGCTACGCGATGACGACCTGTAAGAAAAGGTACAGCCGCTGGCCTGCGCGAAAACAGATTTTGTTCCGCTAATCTTCTCCGAACGGTGTCAACGGATACATTGCAATTGTGGACATCCCTTAAATTGTTTCGAATTTGAACAGCTGTTCGATGTCTGTCTCTTAATGAATTTAAAACAATAAATCGGTCATCGTTTTCATTGGTACGTCGAGGGCGCCCAGAACCAGGCCTCCTCTTGAAAGAATTGGTGTCTAAGTACCTGGCATAAGCACGTTGCACAGTTGACACTGACAGATCAAGTGCCTCAGCAACGTATCTTCGACTTCTGCCATCTTCAATTAAAGCAACAACTTGAACAGCTTTTTCTGGAGTTATCGTTGCCATAATCGAGAAGTAATTTCGAGAAGAAGTAATTAATTATGGTTTCAATAGATGAAGTCGCAAGGAGCAACGCGTCTAGAGAGCTAGCAAATCAATCGCATAACTTGTACTATAGTCTTTCAATGTACCTGGCATAAGCACGTCTCAAACGGAAAAAACATCTCGGCAAGAAAGTACGAAATCACGTACCTGCACCTCAGTCACTGCAAGAACTTCAAAGAGTTCTTCAAAATGCATGGGATGCAATTACGCAGGATGAAATAAAAAGACTAATACAGAGTATGCCTGATCGTATGAATGAGGTAATACGCGCACGAGGAGGTCATACCCACTATTAATACACACATGCGTGCGCCCGTACACACACACACACACACACACACACACACACACACACACACACGCCACAAGGAGGGTTTGGAGTCTTTAAATACTGTGGAGCTGACGAACCACGGGGTCCTTATCCTTGTGGTATACAAACGAGCACACACACACACACACACACACACACACGCCACAAGGAGGGTTTGGAGTCTTTAAATACTGTGGAGCTGACGAACCACGGGGTCCTTATCCTTGTGGTATACAAACGAGCACACACACACACACACACACACACACACACACACGCCACAAGGAGGGTTTGGAGTCTTTAAAAACTGTGGAGCTGACGAACCACGGGGTCCTTATCCTTGTGGTATACAAACGAGCACACACACACACACACCTAAATTAAATTGAAATTATGTGCAACCATTTTTTTTCAAAATAGCGGATAAATGAAAGCATACAAAACCGATAAATAAAGGTTCCCGCTTTGCTCCAGTGCGTGGCGTGAATCAGGTATCGCAGCCCAATGGGACGAAATGCATGTGAAAGTGTGGAGTATCACCTTTACAATGCTTTTTTACCGAGCTCGATACGATAATTATTCGCTGAGCTGCAAATTGAAGAAGAAAAAAGAGCGTTTTTAATTAAATTCGGAATAACTCAGCGAAAAATCATCGTATCGAGCTCGGTAAAAAAACATTTTAAAGATAACACTCCACACTTTCACGAGCATTTGGTCTCATTGGGCTGCGTTACCTGATTTACGCCGTGCACCGTCCCAAACTCGATCCTTTAATAATCAATTTTACATCCTTTCACTTCCTTATCCGCCATTTTGAAAACAATGGCTGAGCATAATTGCCACTTAAATATTCTTAAAGTGGACATTACAGCCTTCATTTTGTTTTTTTAAACATATTTTTATCATCATTATTTACCAAGTTATGATCATTTAAAATTTGATGAAATTTTCTCAAATTTTAGGTGTACCGCTTTTTTTGCGGGTGAGTGTATATAATTTATAAATTAATGAAAGCTGAAGAGAAAAAAAAGTCCCGAATTAAACGAAATTGTCGAAGATTTTGGGTGAGACCAATTTTCAATCTCGAAAGACGATTAGCACAAGGGGCTAGCAACAATCTGGTCGAAGAAATGATTTTTGAAGACAAAAATAAATTTTTTAATTTTTTTCGATTGACACCGGAAATGTTTGAGAAACTGTTGTAAATTATTTCGCTACGTATACAAAAACAATTTGTAATTCGTGAGCCTATTTCTGCACGTATTCGCCTTCAAATCTGCTTGCGATATATATCTTCAGGAGATAGTATGACATCCATTTCATATGCATTTCGTGTAGGACACAATACCGTGTTAAAAATAGTGTCCGAGTCATGCGATGCAATATGGGATGCATTAAAAGATTCGGTATTCTTGAAACCAACTGAAGATAATTGGCGAAGAATAGCTAACGAATTTGAAGAAAAATGGAATTTTCCCAATTGCTTAGGCGCAATCGATGGGAAACACATAGTATTGCAGGTAAATTTATTTATTTTGATCATTTTTTATTTGAAAAATTTTTTTGTGAAAAATTGTTTATTAATCTTATTATATATATGTATATATATAGGCACCTCCGAATAGTGGCTCCATGTATTATAATTATAAAAGCAGTCATAGTTTAGTATTAATGGCTATTGCTGATGCCAATTACCAAATATCATTATTAGACATTGGGGCAACAGGAAGGCGTAGTGATGGTGGAATATTCCATGCTAGCGAAATAGGCAAACGATTACAAAACGGTATGCTGTCAATTCCTCCACCAAGACCTGTGGAGAATGGTGGCCAGGCTTTACCATTTGTTTTAGTCGGCGATGAAGCATTTCCTTTAACGCAATACATGCTGAGGCCATATCCTAGCAGTGGCAGACTTGATAGACGCAAAAACATATTCAACTATCGTTTAAGTCGAGCTCGCCGAGTTGTAGAGAATGTTTTTGGGATACTTTCTGCGAGGATGCGAATATTTCGCAAGCCAATAGTTGCCAGCATATCTACTGCCACTAGAATAATTAAAGCAACTACATGTCTGCACAATTACATAATATCAGAAGAACTTAAATTACCGCATACTAAAAGAAGATATATGACATTGAATGCACATGAACGCCAATTGCATACTATGGGCATAGAAGACGAAGAGACATTCAATAGAAGCAGACCAACGAAAAGTAGTACTCAAATCAGAGATGATTTTTCAACATTTTTTGAAACTACTGGTGCAGTTCCATGGCAATGGGAGAAGGTTTTACAAAATAGTTTTTGAAAAACCAAAATATTACAAGTACAAAAATGTTTCCGTATTATGCCATATTTCTACAAAAAAGAAGTACTTATTTACTAATATTACTTATATTATACTTATTTACTAATTACATTTTGATGTAATATACATACATACAAATAAAAAAAGGTTTTAACAAAATATTAAAATTTTTTATAAACTGAAACACCAAATTAAACACGTTAAAATAATAAACACGTTCGTTATAGTAACCAAAATAAAATTCAATATTGAAACGAACGAAGATATAAAATACTAATTGTAATTATTAAACATCTCTTATGAAATTAAATTAACAATTATTTTCTTTGGCTTCCAATTCTTCCGCGTCTGTAAGAAGCTGCAGAATTGCTACTTGTAATAGACGAAATCTTTTACGCGATAACTTTCGCATTCCGTTGCAACGCCTTTGTCCGCCTCGGGAACGCCGATCCGGAGGAGACGGCGTGCAAATTTGGCCGGTAGGGAAATTAGTTGATTTACAAAAAAAACGGTATCTCAGAATACGGTAGCGTACGGTATCTCGCAGCTCTCACAAGGAAAGCGGTATTGGGCGCCAGGCGCGGTCTCCCGCGCCACGATATCGTTACGGTAACGGAAGGGTTCGATAACCCAGAGCTCAGTAAATGACAGAGGGGCGGGATTCTTTGTAGGTTAGAGAGAGAGCACTAAATAACTTCCGGGAGAGAGAAATGATCGACACTCCTTCGATTATTATTATAAATATATTTAACAATTATAGTATATGGACAAAGTTTATAACAAAGTATACGATAAAGACGATATAAATACAATAGAAAGGGTTAACGGTACGGGGAAAATAGCCAAGATTACATGTAGAAGATACGCAAGTAACGAAATCGGAAATATAAATTTCGAAAGAAAGAAACATCAGAGTTATAAGAAAGATACGAAAGTCGATTATTATCTATACGGGAACGAAGACATATGATACGCGCGACTAACAGATAATTCCGAGATCGAATATAATTTCACGGACCGCGATGAGTAAAGTCTACAAGTAATTCGCAGAAAAATCGGATGTAACGACGGTTCTAAGTAACGGTAATTCCACGTCAGCGGGCACAAATATTATCTCGCAATGTTATTCGGTATCTTCCCGACCTTTCGCTCTCGGCGAAAACAAATTCGACCCTCACGCAATTTCAAACAACACGGACGGTAACGGACGTAAATTTTAAACAGAAATTTCGCGAATTATTCAATTCTTGCAGAGTGGATTCTGGATATACGGCAACTCGCACTCGCGAAGAACGATCTCACGCAAACCCCGCTATTCTTTACGCAATACGATAGTGTCGGAATCTCGTGACTCTATTATTATTCACAATTCGACGCTCCACGCAACGATATAACGAGACATGAAACGAAACGATACGATACGATACGGTATGGCGCTAACGATACGGTATAATGACTGTCGGCGACGAACCCCCTGAGAGGGACAAATCCGCGATACCCGGGGCCCAGCTGGCGTCCGGCAACGAAACGCGAGAAAAGCACGCAGGCTTTCTACAACAATTCGGTAACGAGTTCACCGTCGCCTCGCGACGGTATCAAGAAACGGTATGACGCCAGCTGTATCCGGGAATATCTCTACGGCTACCTGAGCGACGGCTTACAGTTTAACTCCGGTATCTGGGTCCTCGCTGCTTGGCTGTGGTCGTTCGGTATCGCAGTTCGTACGGAGACTCGTCCTTCTGCTATTATAGCTCGTCGAACAGTGACTTGTGATAAATGCTCCGCAAGGCCCTCGAGTCCCGCGCCGATTTTCCGCGCATCCTGTCGATTTTCGATGAGAAGGGGTCGATATTCTCCGCCCCCTCGAATTTCGTCCTGCTGTATTGCGGGTTGCCCTTCGATAGGAACCAAAATCCAACGTTGACGGTATCTTTGACGATTGTATGTTCTCGGTAGCTCGGACGTGTTGGGCTGGCCAGGCCGTATCCTCGTCCGGCTCCGGATGCATCTCCTCTCCTCAGTCTGCAGCCTGGGAGAGTGTTGATCGTTCCTTCATCCGGGCTTCCCCATCGTTGTTTCTCTAAAAGTAGCGGATATTAATACAACGATTACCTATGGATAGCGGCGGAGCGGGATCTCGATACGTGACCTTTCTTTGGAGTGGAGGCATCGGTCCGAGTCTCTCCTCTTCCTTTCTTCGGTAACTGCACCCTCCGGGATCTTGCTGTACATCACTTATTATCCGCTCGCTCAGATTGCCGCGCTCTGCTCGCTTAAGGGGGGAAGACCCTCCAGACAACAGGTTTTTCAATAATTTTTTACAAAAAACTGAGAGTATTTATTACATTGAATGAAATTACATATTGACATTGATGTTCAAATGTATACACACAAATTTTTTTATAAGAAAAAAAAACAAAATGGCGGCGCTACAGCTGCTCAAACTTGGCTCCTTCAATTTGCGCTGTGGAATGCCCAGCTCCTTGTAGTCAACTGAAATCAACCAATCAAAAGTTTTTCATTAAAATAAGTTATTTCGCTTTGTATGTACCTATTTTTAACGAAAAAAAAAAATGAAAATTTGAACACAAAAAGAAAAAAATTACACTTTTTTTTTTATAAACAAATTGTTAAAAACAATATTTTTAGTAATAATTATTACTAAAAATATTGTTTTTAACAATTTTTTAGTAATAATTATTACTAAAAATATTGTTTTTAATAAATTTTTAGTAATAATTATTACTAAAAATATTGTTTTTAACAATTTGTTTATAAAAAAAAAGTGTAATTTTTTTCTTTTTGTGTTCAAATTTTCTTTTTTTTTTTCGTTAAAAATAGGTACATACAAAGCGAAATAACTTATTTTAATGAAAAACTTTTGATTGGTTGATTTCAGTTGACTACAAGGGGCTGGGCATTCCACAGCGCAAATTGAAGGAGCCAAGTTTGAGCAGCTGTAGCGCCGCCATTTTGTTTTTTTTCTTATAAAAAAATTTGTGTGTATACATTTGAACATCAATGTCAATATGTAATTTCATTCAATGTAATAAATACTCTCAGTTTTTTGTAAAAAATTATTGAAAAACCTGTTGTCTGGAGGGTCTTCCCCCCTTAAAATTAATCTCAAACACAGAAATCTATACAAAGATATATCACGAGATCGGATAAGGGGCCCCCCTCAGGTGCGAAGAACGACCCTCCGTACGCTACCTCCCCCCGGCGGGGTCACTGTGACGGAGCGCAAAAGGCGTCACGTCACACCGTCTGATAAACTAGCTACAAAACAATCCACATCATCTTTTTGTGGAACTGGAGCATTCAGAATGCTTTTAAGTTCGTTTTGTAGTTCTGACGAAAAAGACTCATTATGTGGACTCGCTGCAATAATAAAAGTTTTTTATTTATTGAATTAATAAGTTTTAAGTTAATAAAAATTTTTTATTTATTAATATTTATTAAATTAGTGGAGAAAAGAAATCAGATTATAGCATTTAGTTAATAAACCTATTCAAAAAGTTTAAGAATGTTTTTGAAGACTTTAAAATTTTTTAGTTTTTCCAGTAGGAAATTATATGGTATTTTACAATAACCACGCCTACTTTTTCAAAATGAGTCGATTAGAAGATAAAATGAAATTCAAGAATTATTTACTAGATAATTAAATCGATTATTAGGGCTCGTTCCCACTGAGCGCGTCACGCGTCGCGTCAACCAGCGTGAGCCAATCAAAACATCCCATTGTAATAACACGGAAAACATGTTATTACAATGGGATGTTTTGATTGGCTCACGCTGGTGACGCGACGCGTGACGCGCTCAGTGGGAACGAGCCCTTAGATTTCTTTAAGAAAACGTAATGAAACTAAAATTTTTTCTTACAAATTGTATTGGACGTAGAGGGTCGTGACGACCATCGTGAAATTCTTGACCACGGTCTATTTTCACTAATATTTGAGGCTGAGGAAGTTGAAGGTGGCGAAGAATCGTCTTCTTCTTGTGCGCTCCCAGCACCTTTGTCACAATCAGATAAATTACTAACAGTTCTAAAAAACAATTATATTCCATTCAAAACGTTATGTTAGTATAATTACAAAAAATAGTCACACAGCATCATTATATTGTATATTTTAAATATAATTAGATTGCATAAATAGAATGTGTATGTAATGAATCAAATTTTATTTCTTTTACTATTTAATATTTAATAATTTATGAAGAATACATAAAAATATATACTGTGCATTATCTAATGGATCATCGATGAACTGCATGATCTCATAAAAGCAGAACATTTTTTGCTTCTTCAGTTGTGCACTGGATCCACTCGGAACATAAGCATTTATTTGCCGTTTGTAACGCACATAACAGTCTCTTAGATATTTCCATCTTTTCATTGCATCATTCGCAGTCATGAGTCCTGTAATAATAAAATTAATTCGTATTCTTAAATAGATTGTAACTTAAACTTCGCAATTTTATGTGTAATTATTTTTTAATTTTATGTGTAAATATTTATACACAAACCTCCTAGCATATTTTCGACCTCTTTCTATAATGCTTTTTTTCGCCTTTGTTCGTTCACTCAGTGGAATCTGGAAATTCCATAGTGCTGGTTTTGTTTGCACTATGTTAATTAGAGCTTCATCGCGGTTATCTGTTGAGGATTGATGTTCATCGCAAGTGTCCTTAGGTTCTTTATTGCTGTTTGGAACTTTATTATATTCATTGTTAAAATATTTGTATTGCTACAAAGCTTCAAATATTATTACTACAAAACTTACTAATAGTAACAACGAAATCTTCATCGATGGATACAGCATGCATATTTTCATCATAACATTTAAGACATTTATGATAAAATATTTCCTCCTACATAGTAACTGCTAAAACTTCCCCACAATAACCACATTTTATATTCTGAAACAAATATATTTTTTGTAAATTAGTGTACCTATATGTATTATTTATCATGTATTATACTTACTAAAAAATTATCGGTTTGCATCTTTTTCATTTTTATTTGGTTAGGGTTAGGTGGACTAAACTTTGTAAACGCCGGAACGCTGCACAAATCTGCGTAAAATTTGTGCTGGCGTAACGAAAACGAGCGTAGAGCCTGTGATTAGCCAAGCTCTTTTACGCCGTACGCCGATATGCCGTACGCTGCTCCATGGGACTGCACCTTAATACGTTTATCGAAAGAGAAGTCTATTGTTGCATAATTCTGCATGGATTTGTAACTTTCTATGCAAAGCGAGGTATATCCCACCACTGACATATGTTGGGTTAGGTTATCTTCGGAAATAGAGCTCCTCGCAGAGGGGCGGAACCCACTGTATCCATGCATGTTGCACTTTACAAAACGAAACGAAGTTCACTCTTAATTGCTCAAGGTGAAATGCAGAAGGCAACCTTATAACCTAACTCAAACCTATCTCTGATTACAATTAATTTGGTTTAAATCAAAAATAGGTTGATTTTGGTTAGGCTATATTTTTCGGATCTCTTCCCCAGAGGGGAGAACCCACTGTGTCCACGCATGTACTTTGCAAGACGAAGCAAAATTCACTCAGCGAGGGGAAATGTATATGCATAAACGCAGTGGGTTTCGTCCCCCTGCGGGCAGTTCCATTTTCAGAAGGTATAACCTAACCCAAACTTATTTTTGATTTAAACCAAATTTTAGTTGTGAATCAAAAATAAGTTTGAATCAAGTTACATTTTTCTAAAAGGGTGCTCTCCATAAGTTTCGCCTCTCTATGTGGGGCTCTACTTCCAAAAGATACAACCTACTCCAACTCGTATCCGTTGTATAGGACATATCTTGCTTTGCATATAAAGTTACAAATCCATGTAGAATCGTGCAATAATAGAATTTTTTTCGATTTCTTTCTTTCGAACGTATTAATAAATTTATGAAACTTCTTTTATTTATAACTTTTTAATAAACAACGAGGGAGAACTAAAATCTTTCGAAGATCACTTAAGGTTATGACCTTGATAACATATGTCAAAGTCAAGGTCATTTGGGCTAGGTCCCCTTAAATTGCAATTGTATACTTTTGGGATTCAATTAATGAAATTGAATCTCTGAGGAGTCTCTAAAAAATTGAGGTTTGGTACTTAAGGTTAACACTTTCTCTGCATTTAAAAGGTCATCCTCTACAAAGAAAAAAATTAGAAACCCAGGAACATATGAGAGAATCAACGCGGAAAGGCAGCCGAAGTATCACGCAATCTCAAGATAAGTAATTATTCCTAATGTAGAACAAAGAGCATTCTTTTTTCTATAATCTTGCTTGATCGAAGAAATAGAAATTGTATGCATAACTGTGACGATACTTATATGTATTAACTTTGAATAAACTATTACTAATTACATTCGATATAACATAGATATATATATTATAATACTTTTAGATAGATATTTTTATATATATTTTCTTATATATATATATATATATATATATATGTATATATATATATGTATATATGTAAGAAAATATATACAAAAATATCTATCTAAATATATATATATATATATATATATATATATATATATATATATAAATATATACAGGGTGGGCCATTTTAATCTATGCCCCCAAATTTCTTTGTACCTAAGACAGATACGGAAAAATGATTCAGACAAAAGTTTTATGGTTTCGAGGGGGTCATAAGATGGTATCATTGGTTTGACCTTGAAGAGTTATTTGAAGGTCACATGAAGGTCACCTTTAATTTCTTAAATGGAACCTACTATTTGTCATTGCACATTCTTGTAGCTTATCTCGAGAGCTTTCCAAAACACTATAATTAAGTACTTTTTTGTTAAGTACTTTTTGAGTTATGAGGCTTGAAATAATTTCTTAATTTTACATAAACCGTAAAATATCTTGTAAAATATTCATTTTTCGATTATCTTACCTTAATACTTTTATGTACAAAATAATGAGAGGAATCAATTGGTGTAAAGAAAACACATAGTTGTTTTTAAGAAAAAATATGTAATTTGCAATTAACAATTCCATATTTTTTCTTAAAAACAACTATGTGTTTTCTTTACACCAATTGATTCCTCTCATTATTTTGTACATAAAAGTATTAAGGTAAGATAATCGAAAAATGAATATTTTACAAGATATTTTACGGTTTATGTAAAATTAAGAAATTATTTCAAGCCTCATAACTCAAAAAGTACTTAACAAAAAAGTACTTAATTATAGTTTTGGAAAGCTCTCGAGATAAGCTACAAGAATATGCAATGACAAATAGTAGGTTCCATTTAAGAAATTAAAGGTGACCTTCATGTGACCTTCAAATAACTCTTCAAGGTCAAACCAATGATACCATCTTATGGCCCCCTCGAAACCATAAAACTTTTGTCTGAATCATTTTTCCGTATCTGTCTTAGGTACAAAGAAATTTGGGTGCATAGATTAAAATGGCCCACCCTGTATATTGCATAATCTCTGTGAATCTCTGCTTGTCGTCATTATTCAATAATAAACAAATAATTTCATCACAAACTGGCGACCAACAAAAAGGTGATATAGTAAGTTATTGTTAATATTTATTGGTATCGTGAATTAGAAATAATAGGTAATAATGATGATGGATGCGATGCTTTCTGTTGTTATGGTATGAATGTAAAATGTGAATGATACATCCCAGTGAGAAAGCTAATATCAATTCAATGTCGAATCGATATCAATACCGTCAGAATATATCAATGGGCCACATAGAATGCAAACATCAACGAATTTTCAAATTTCGATCTTTTCTCGATATATCTCTGTAAGATTTATATTTTAAAATATAATTGATTTTACAAGTTTTAGTATTAATTATAACAATTTTTGAAAAATTAGCTTACGTTCAAAAATATTCATAAATTCAAGTAAAAATGTTTGAAGCATCTCTTTGAGATGCAGCCCGTATGTATTGATTGTGATAACGCCATTATTTAGGTACATAACCTCCGATTGCCGTATTATAGTACCGGTCTCTTTCATCTCATCTCGTGTGTGTAGCTGCGTGTCTCCGGCCATCTATCCTTGAAATCTAAGGTAATCTTTTCAATCTAAGGTCAAATCCTTTTTCTTTAGTTAATTATACTTAATAAATATAAAATAAAGCTTATTTTTGTATGTTTTTAGTAATATTTTTCTGTAATAATCATGATATAAAACACATAACAAATCTGAGGTTATGCTTTTAGAAAGTTTAGTTGCATGTACGAAGTAACAAAAAAGTATAACGTATTTGTACTTGCATTCTACATTTTTATTACACTAATAATATATTAAAGATATAAATATATATATATATATATATATATATATATATATACAGGGTGTCCCATTTTAAATAACGACCTCAAATATCTCCCGAATAATACGTTTTACAGAAAAATGTTTCAGACAAAAGTTGTATGGTTTCGAGGGGGCCATAAGATGGTACCATTGGTTTGACCTTGAAGAGTCATTTGAAGGTCACGTGAAGTCACTTCAATTTTTCTAAATGGAACACCCTATATATTTTTGCACATTCTTGTAGCTCATCTCGAGAGCTTTCCAAAACGCTATAATTAAGTTAGTTTTCATTAAGTACTTTCCGAGTTATGAGGCTTGAAATAATTTCTTAATTTTACATGAACCGTAAAATATCTTGTAAAATATTCATTTTTCGATTATCTTACCTTAATACTTTTATGTACAAAATAATGAGAGGAATCAATTGGTGTAAAGAAAACACATAATTGTTTCGAAAAAAAAATGTAATTTGCGATTAACAATTGCATTTTCTCTCTCTCTCTCTGCCATTGAGAGGACGTGTCAAACATCGCTCCGTAAAAGTTTTAATTATTAAATGGTTAAATAGATAGGGAGAGTGATAAAAAGTTGTTCAAGTCTTAGCTGCATGGGCGGAGATTAACCATGAGTGTTATCTAGCCGGGATATGCAGTTTGGTGAGCGTACGAAGTGTTTTTTCTTCTCGGGACGGAACATTGAAGTCTCGACAGGTAGACATTAAAGGTGACAAAAGTGCTGACGTGTGGTAGGTGGACATATAGGTGAATGATCGGCCACTCTGATATTAGCGATTTTGGTCGGTATGGACGATGAATATGTTGAATATCGATGCTCGGCATGTAAGAAGGCAATAAAAAGTCAAGTAATGACGTGTAAAAAATGTGTTAAACTTTTTTACCATCCGGGATGTGTAAGTAAACATAAAATTTATGATAAAAACTATGAATATGTGCTGTGCCAAGGCCCGTTTGAGAAATTTATGATTGAAAGTAATAAGGAAGCAGACATGAAGACAACATCATCATCGGGAAACCTCAGAGATAAACTGGGTTCAACAGGATCTGCGGGATCGATTACAACACCAAGCGGAAGCAAAACGACAAGTATGAGTGAATCTTCGAGTATTGAAGTAAAAATAGATTGCATTGTAAGAACAGTGAAAGAAATGAAAAATGAAGTAGCATGCAAGAAAGAAGTTAAGATGCTGATTAAGGAAGTAGTACAAGAAGAATTGGGAAATATTAAACGAGAGTGGATGGAAGATTTCAGAAGAATGATACAAGGAGGTGCTAACGCTCCCCTTGAAAGAACACAAAGAAGCTATAGTGAAGCAATGAAAGAGAAGAAAAATGAAAATATTATAATTATTAAACCTAAGATGCAACAGGAAAGTGAAGCTACAAAAAAAATGATAAAAGAAAAAGTAGATATCAAGAACATGGCTGTGGAAATAACAAAGTTAAGAAAGCAAAAGTTAAGGAAGCAAAGGAACAGTTATTCTGGGTTGTGAGACAGAAGAGGAGATGGAAAAATTAAAGACTACGGTACAAGCCAAGTTGGGTGAGAATTTCAAGGTTACGGAGTCACCGCAAATAAAACCGAAGATAAGGATTGTCAATATTAGTGAAGAGGAAATAAAATTGAATGATGATAATTTAATAGATACAATTAAAAAGCAAAATAAAATGGCGGCGAATGAAGGATTACAAATGAGAATTGTGAAGAGAATAATTAAAGAGAAGCAAAATGATGATAGTAAATCACGAAAAAAAGGAAAGGAAGGAAGTTCTGTAATAATTGAAACAGATAAAAAAACATATGAATTAATATTGAGTAAAGGAAAACTAAGTGTAGGATGGAATAAGTGCCCTGTGTTTAATCATATTAGTGTTAAAAGATGTTTTAAATGCTGGGGTTATTTTCATATTGCAAAAAATTGTACTCGAGATGAAACTTGCCACAAATATGCCGGGAAACATAAAGCATTTGAATGCAGGGAAACCAAAAAGAGATGCGTAAATTGTATGTTTAAAATTCAAGCATACAACTTGGAGATAAGTGATGAGCACGATGCGCTTGATCCGCAATGTCCAACATTCAGGAAGGCGATTATATTAATATTAATATTTTATATGATAATAGTAAAAGTAATAAATATTTTAAAAACACTTATTTAATCTAATTAATTTTTAAATAGATATCATACGATGTATGGATATCACACACATTCATGATAATAATAATATTAATATGTTAAATGTTTATTATGTTTACCGCATTCTTCAATCGAACACATGATCGCGTTCGATAGCGCCAGTAGTACCTTAACCTACCGCAACCTACCATAACAAAAAACTGCTTGCAGTCGCCGAGTAATTATCGTCGCATTGTCGCGTCGTCGCGTCGTGTAGTAACGTGTCCGCGCGTGTTTCTTTCATCGAGTGATTTTTATCGCCAACAGTTATTATTCGACAGTGATTAATAGTGATTAGTGATAGAGTCATTAGTAAATTTCTCGTCTCATCGAGTGAGTAAATAAATGTGATTACGTTAAAGTTTATAAAAGAATACAGTTCATGAAAGTAGAAAAACTTTCAGTTAATAATTTAGTGTGGATTTCTTGTTTTTTGCAACGTGATATCTACGTTAAATTTGAGAACGTACGATCTATCGGAAAATTCATTTCTCCTTCAAGCAATTACAGCAATACATCAAAAGTCATCGAACAAGGTAATAATAACTATTTTTTAACGTTATGTGAAAACAGATCTCGGGAAGTCAGAGGGACAGTGTGTCAAAGGAAATTCATGAAAAGAGAGGGGTTTTTAGTGGGTAGGGAGTACCGAGTCGGTAATTCGACTTGGTACTCGAGTCCCACATAACTCACTGGATCGACCGGTGGGTATGCATAAAATGCATTTTCCCCTCTCTCGTAAAAAAAAAAAAAAAATTACAGGTGAGTGAGCGAATGAGAGAGAGAAAGAGAGAGAGAGAGAGAGAGAGAGAGAGAGAGGGAGAGAGGGAGACAGACAGACAGACAGACAGACAGACAGAGAGAGAATGTATGTGTTCGCATGTGTGTCTGTATGTGTATAGCGACCAGCTGATCGCAGCAGGCGCCCCGCGTAAGCACCCTCGTCTGACGGTGAATCGCGCCACCCTTGCCTGCCTCTTGTATTCGACCCGTCATACGTTAACTACTTCCTTTAATAATTCAAAAACTACGCTTCAAATCAAATTTTGGTAAAGGAAGAATTGTCTTAGAATGGTGTCAGGAATACGTGATTTTACAGACAGAAGGTTTTTCGGGATCGCCCTGTATGTACTGGGTGTCCGATTCCTGAGTGACCAAACGAAAAGTAGTGGTAGATCGGATCAAATTGAGAAGAAAAGTTCTCTACTATTTTGCAAAATTCGCAATAATTTTTAAGAAATAAGAAAATATGTTTCGGCACATGAGAAGCGGTAGATAGCTCGCAGTGTCCGATTAATGAGTGATCAAACGAAAAGTGGTGGTAGATTGGGTCAAACTGGAAAGACAAGTCCTCTACCATTTTGTAAAATTCGCAATAATTATTAAGTTATAGGCAAAAATGTCTCAGCGCATGAGAAGTGATCTGTCTACCGCTTCTTATACTCTGAGACATTTTTGCCTATAACTTAATAATTATTGCGAATTTTGCAATATGGTAAAGAACTTTTCTTTTCAGTTTGATCCAATCTATCACCACTTTTCGTTTGATCACTTAATAATCACACACTACAAGCGGTTTACCGCTTCTCAAGTACCGAAACATTTTTGCTTATTCTTTAATAATTATTGCGAATTTTGCAAAATGGTAGAGGACTTTTCTTCTCAGTTTGACTTAATCTACTACTACTTTTCGTTTGGTCACTCAGGAATCGGACACCCTGTATATACAGGGTGTCCTAGACCACCCGTACACCCCTTTTCTTTCAAAAACTAAGCATTTTAGAGAAAAACGTTTTCGACAAAAATTATATGGTTTTGAGGGGAACATAAGATGGTGTCATTGGTTTGACCTTGGATGGCATCGTTAAGGTGAGGTCAAGTACATCTTTAATTTCTTAAATGGAACCACCTATTTTTTATTACATATTCTTATAGCTTATGTCGAGAGCTTTCCAAAACACTATAATAAAGTATTTTTTCATCAAGTACTTTTCGAGTTATAAGGCTTGAAATAATTTCTTAATTTTACATAAACCATAAAATATCTAGTAAAATATTCATTTTTCGATTATCTTACCTTAATACTTTTATGTACAAAATAATGAGAGGAATCAATTGGTGTAAAGAAAACACATAATTGTTTCGAAAAAAAAAATGTAATTGTTAATTGCAAATTACATTTTTTTTTTCGAAACAATTTTGTGTTTTCTTTACACCAATTGATTTCTCTCATTATTTTGTACATAAAAGTATTAAGGTAAGATAATCGAAAAATGAATATTTTACTAGATATTTTATGGTTTATGTAAAATTAAGAAATTATTTCAAGCCTTATAACTCGAAAAGTACTTGATGAAAAAATACTTTATTATAGTGTTTTGGAAAGCTCTCGACATAAGCTATAAGAATATGTAATAAAAAATAGAGGGTTCCATTTAAGAAATTAAAGATGTTCTTGACCTCACCTTAACGATGCCATCCAAGGTCAAACCAATGACACCATCCTATGTTCCCCTCAAAACCATACATTTTTGTTCAAAACGTTTTTCTCTAAAATGCTTAGTTTTTGAAAGAATAGGGGTGTACGGGTGGTCTAGGACACCCTGTATATATATATATATATATATATATATATATATATATACAGGGTGACCCATTTTAACTTAGGCAGCCAAATAACTCGAAAAATAAGCAAGATAGAGAAAAATGTTTTAGACAAAAGTTGTATGGTTTCGAGGGGGCCATAAGATGGTATCATTGGTTTGACCTTGAAGAGTCATTTGAAGGTCACGTGAAGGTCACTTCAATTTTTTTAAATGGAATACCCTATATATTTTTGTACATTCTTGTAGCTTATTTCGAGAGCTTTCCAAAACACTATAATTAAGTACCTTTCCGTTAAGTACTTTTTGAGTTATGATGCTTGAAATAATTTCTTAATTTTACATAAACCGTAAAATATCTTGTAAAATATTCATTTTTCGATTATCTTACCTTAATACTTTTATGTACAAAATAATGAGAGGAATCAATTGGTGTAAAGAAAACACATAATTGTTTCGAAAAAAAAAATGTAATTGTTAATTGCAAATTACATTTTTTTTTTCGAAACAATTTTGTGTTTTCTTTACACCAATTGATTTCTCTCATTATTTTGTACATAAAAGTATTAAGGTAAGATAATCGAAAAATGAATATTTTACTAGATATTTTATGGTTTATGTAAAATTAAGAAATTATTTCAAGCCTTATAACTCGAAAAGTACTTGATGAAAAAATACTTTATTATAGTGTTTTGGAAAGCTCTCGACATAAGCTATAAGAATATGTAATAAAAAATTGAGGGTTCCATTTAAGAAATTAAAGATGTTCTTGACCTCACCTTAACGATGCCATCCAAGGTCAAACCAATGACACCATCCTATGTTCCCCTCAAAACCATACATTTTTGTTCAAAACGTTTTTCTCTAAAATGCTTAGTTTTTGAAAGAATAGGGGTGTACGGGTGGTCTAGGACACCCTGTATATATATATATATATATATATATATATATATATATATATATATACAGGGTGACCCATTTTAACTTAGGCAGCCAAATAACTCGAAAAATAAGCAAGATAGAGAAAAATGTTTTAGACAAAAGTTGTATGGTTTCGAGGGGGCCATAAGATGGTATCATTGGTTTGACCTTGAAGAGTCATTTGAAGGTCACGTGAAGGTCACTTCAATTTTTTTAAATGGAATACCCTATATATTTTTGTACATTCTTGTAGCTTATTTCGAGAGCTTTCCAAAACACTATAATTAAGTACCTTTCCGTTAAGTACTTTTTGAGTTATGATGCTTGAAATAATTTCTTAATTTTACATAAACCGTAAAATATCTTGTAAAATATTCATTTTTCGATTATCTTACCTTAATACTTTTATGTACAAAATAATGAGAGGAATCAATTGGTGTAAAGAAAACACATAGTTGTTTTTAAGAAAAAATATGGAATTGTTAATTGCAAATTACATATTTTTTCTTCGAAACAACTATGTGTTTTCTTTACACCAATTGATTCCTCTCATTATTTTGTACATAAAACTATTAAGGTAAGGTAATCGAAAAATGAATATTTTACAAGATATTTTACGGTTTATGTAAAATTAAGAAATTATTTCAAGCCTCATAACTCAAAAAGTACTTAACGAAAATGTACTTAATTATAGTGTTTTGGAAAGCTCTCGAGATGAGCTACAAGAATGTACAAAAATATATAGGATGTTCCATTTAAAAAAATTGAAGTGACCTTCACGTGACCTTCAAATGACTCTTCAAGGTCAAACCAATGATACCATCTTATGGCCCCCTCGAAACCATACAACTTTTGTCTAAAACATTTTTCTCTATCTTGCTTATTTTTCGAGTTATTTGGCTGCCTAAGTTAAAATGGGTCACCCTGTATATATATGTTTTTTATATGAAATTCTTTTTATGTTGCAGCATTGCCATAAAAGCCGCATATTGTGATTGCATCTACAGCAGATATAATTATATGCTAATACTGATAGGACATTATATAGGAAAGTGTTGGAAAATAATTTTAAGATCGGCATGCATGTAGACTGATATGACGTAAGAATGAATTGCGAATTTGGGAGAAAGAGCACCCGGATGGTACGCGCGAAATGCTCTTCACTTCCGTCTCGAGCCTCGTGGTGAATAGTGCTCTCTTGTAATAAATTTTGTGCGACTCTGATTCTTATTGCCTGTGTAGAAAGACAGTTTTGTAAATTATCAACTCGATACTCGTGGCAGTCTCTTGTATTGAACAATAGTCAATTATATACAATATTCCTCAGTAAAATCGGTGTACATTTATTAATTCTCAACCACGTGCTCGTTTTGGTCGACACGCGAATTCCACACAAGATTCTCCAACAGGTTATGGGCCCAGTTCCGTATAACCGAGTGCGTGAGTGTTAAAATATAAAGAACAAGGACAAAAGTAAAAGTAAAAGACGAAAGTGAAAACAGAAAGGACTCCGGTAACAGAAAGGAAGTGAGAAGAACAATGGCGAAGGTACCGCAAGATGATGTGGCGCATATAAAGAAATTGAGTGGGCCTGAAAACTTCCAGGTATGGAAATTCCAAGTTACAATATTATTAAGAGCGCATGATTTGTTCAATATAGTAGAAGATCCACCGCAAGATACCGAACAATGGAAAAAGAAAGACGCGAATGCTCAAAAGATTATAGTTCTGTCGCTGGATAAAAAACCGTTAATGCATGTAAATTGTAATACTGCTCGCGAGATGTGGACGAAATTAAGCAACGTCTATCAACGCGATAATGAGCAACAAAGATACGTGCAAGAATTAATGCAAGAATTCTCTAATTGTACGATGGTTAAAACGGAAGACGTGAGCACGCATGTCAGTAAATTACAAAACCTAGTTTACAGAATTAGAGCTTTAGGAATAGAAATATCAAATCAAATGCTGATTTCAAAACTCTTGGTAACGCTCCCTGAAAACTATAAGTCGTTTGTCACCGCGTGGGAATCGACGTCTGAGGCTGAAAAAACAATTGAAAATTTAACTTCGATCAGGAAGAGAAAGGGAATCTAGTCGCGTTTAAAACCATAGAAAAAAAATGTAACAGATGTAATGAAAAAGGACATTTTGCCAGATCATGTAAAAAAGAGCGCCGTGAGTCGAATAATAAAGAAAAACGCTGTTTCAGCTGTAATAAGCCGGGTCATTTTGCGAAAAATTGTCCGAAAACAGGAGGATCTAAAGAGAAAAATTTATTCTGTAAAATATGTAAGAAGACAAATCACGAAGAGAAGGACTGCTATTTTCGAGATCGAGAATCGAAGCAACAGAGGAACAACGCAGAGAAAGTGTCCTTTCTGACACAGACGCCGAGGAAAACAGAATGGGTCGTGGACTCTGGAACAACGGCTCATATGGTAAACACAAAGTCACACTTGAACAACGTGAAACGGATAAATTCAAGAATAGCAGTAGCTAAGACAGGCGAAACGATGACAGCAAAAAAAGTTAGCTCGATGTCTTTTGAAAAATGTACATTGAAGGAGGTCATGTACGTTCCAGATCTGAGTGCCAATTTATTGTCGGTAAAAGCAATTACAGAAAATGATGGTGAAGTAACATTTAAAAAAGATAATGTAATAGTAACATATAAGAATGAGAAGATACTTCAAGGCGATATAAAAGAAAATGGATTGTACGAAATCACCCTACAACGAGATGCAAAGAATTATTCACTTGTAACAGAAAGGAAAGACTTGATAGAAAAATGGCATAAAAAATTAGGACATTTAAGCTCAGAAAATATGAAGAAACTACTTAATATCTCGAAAGGAATGAACATCACGGAAAAGGATTTGAAGAAGACGGAAGATTTGTGTGAAACATGCATGAAAGCAAAACAAGGTTACTATTTAATAAAGAAAGAATCAGAGCAAAGCGGCCATTGGAATTGATTCATACAGATTTATGTGGACCAACTGATCCATCTACGTGGGACAACAAGAAATACATGCTTACATTCATCGACGACTATACTCATTTTACGATGGTATATCTCTTGAAGAATAAATATGAAGTAACGGAAACCACGAAGGAGTATGCAGAACGGGTGGAAACAAAATGGAATTCTAGAATATCACAAATTAGAAGTGATAATGGACGAGAATACGTCAATAACGATCTAATCATGTGGGCCAAGAAAAAAGGAATCGAAATGAATTACACAGTACCATATTCACCACAGATGAATGGAACAGCTGAGCGACTAAATCGAACATTAATGGAAAAAGCCCGGGCACTGTTGACGGAGTTTCAAAAATGAAGAAAGAAATGTGGGGAGAGGCAATTTTTACAGCGACTTATCTACTGAATAGGAGCCCAACTAAAATATTGACAAAAACCCCCTATGAAAATTGGACGGAAGAAAAATCAAATTTGAAAAATTTACAACTGTTTGGCTGTGATGCATACGCGAAAATTTTGGGTCCGTTGAAGAAACTTGATGATCGAAGCAAAAAATACAAGTTTGTAGGCTACGCTCCACAAGGATATAGACTGTGGGACATTGAAAAACGCAAGATAATTATATCAAGAGACGTAAGATTCGAAAAAACTTTAAGGAACGAAAGGGAACTGAGTAAAAATTAAATAAAACACAAGAAAATACTAATTGAAGAAGAAGAAGAAAAGAGAAATGAAGAGGACCAAGAGGAAGAAAGAAACGAAGAAAAGGAAAGAAGAAGAGAAGAAAATACAGACATAGAAGAAAATACTGACACAGAAGAAAACACAGACACAGAAAAAAATACAGACTATGAAGATGCGGAAGAACAGACACAAATTCAACAAAACGAAAATGAAACACAACAGCATCCCAGAAGATCAGAAAGAGAGAGAAAAGCACCAAAAAGATACGGTGATTATTTCATGTTAATGACATATCAACAAGCTACCACAGGACCAGACAAAGAAAAATGGAAACAAGCAATACAACAAGAAAAGGAATCGTTGAAAAGAAATAACACTTGGATAGTTGTAAATAGAGCAGAAGCAGGAAACAAAAAAATTCTCAGCAGCAAATGGATTTTTAAAACTAAAGATAATGGACAGAATAAAGCTAGATTAGTCATTAGAGGCTGCGAACAGAATTTTGGAGTGGATTTCGAAGATGTTTTTAGTCCAGTAGTCAACAGTTGTTCTCTGAGAATATTATTTGCGATGGCAGCTAAAAAGAACTTTCACATAATAACATTTGATATAAAGACAGCTTTTTTGTACGGAAATTTAAAAGAAGATATATATATGCAACCACCTCAAGGATATAACTACGGAGGCAAAATCTGCAAATTGAAGAAAGCGTTATATGGACTTAAACAAGCTTCAATGAAATGGAATGAAACGTTTACGAACACGCTCAAAGAAAGAGGTCTCCAACCATTGAAAAACGAACAATGCATCTTCAAAAATAAAAAAGGAACACTAATTCTGGGAATATATGTGGACGATGCAATATTACTTGGACACGATGAAGAAGAAATAGAAAAGCTGCTGAAAGATCTCAGCAATCTTTATGAAATGACAATTGATAAACAACCAAGATTATTCCTGGGGATCAAAATTAAACGGTCACCAAATAAATTAAAACTAACACAAAATTCTTATTCCAGAAACATTCTAAGCAAGTTCAGAATGGATAAATCCAAACCAGTCAGTACACCGTTGTGCAAAATGGAAGAGGAAGTCGAAACAAAATCAAAGATGAATTATCCGTACAGAGAAACAATTGAAAGTTTGTTGTATCTGACTACCAAAACACGTCTCGATCTTGGACAAGCTGTGGGATTTGTTAGCAGGTATGTAAATAATCCAACAGATAAAAGAATAACAGATATTAAACGAATTCTCAGGTACTTGAATGGAACCTTAAATCTGGGTATAAACTATGACGATACACATGAAGAAATGGAAATAGAGGCCTACTGCGATGCTGATTATGTTGGAGATCCAGAAACGAGAAAAAGCACTACAGGGTACATAATATTCTACTCCGGCGGACCGATCAGCTGGTGTTCCAGGAAATAACCAATCGTGGCGACTTCAAGTACTGACGCAGAGTATATAGCAGCTGCGGACTGCTGCAAGGAGATTCTCTACATAAAATCGTTGCTGGAAGAACTTCTTGGGAAAACAGTAACAGCTAAGTTGAATATAGACAATCAAAGCGCAATCAAGTTAATAAAAGATGGCGTAATAAATCGGAGATCAAAACATATTGATGTCAAATATCGTTTTATACATGAAAAGGTAAAAGAAAAGGTTATTAAAATAGAATATTGTCCAACCGATAAACAGCTGGCAGATTTATTTACAAAACCATTGAATAAAACGAAATTTGATTTATGCAGAAATGCTTTAGTAAATTAAAATTTTTTTTGGTTAGTGAAAGTCCAAATACAGTAGTAATAGTAATAATATAAAATGTAATAGTAATGATAAGTTAATTAGTATTAAAGAAGATCTCCAGATAGTTTTAAGTTTGAGTTTTTTGTGAATATTTTTTTTGTGATTGGATATCTGTTTTATTTGTTTTTTGAGTTGCATAAGTTAAGCGAGATATTAAAATTAGAAGAGGATGTTGGAAAATAATTTTAAGATCGGCGCGCATGTAGACTGATATGACGTAAGAATGAATTGCGAATTTGGGAGAAAGAGCACCCGGATGGTACGCGCGAAATGCTCTTCACTTCCGTCTCGAGCCTCGTGGCGAATAGTGCTCTCTTGTAATAAATTTTGTGCGACTCTGATTCTTATTGCCTGTGTAGAAAGACAGTTTTGTAAATTATCAACTCGATACTCGTGGCAGTCTCTTGTATTGAACAATAGTCAATTATATACAATATTCCTCAGTAAAATCGGTGTACATTTATTAATTCTCAACCACGTGCTCGTTTTGGTCGACACGCGAATTCCACACAAGATTCTCCAACAAAAAGCATAGAGTAAGTGTTAAAATCATTTAATTATATTATTCATTTGAACTCACTTTATTTAATATCTACGTCAGCAGATAATGAAGGTTATCGCAAATTTCCATTTGTGGCAACGCTGCAACATTAAGAAGATTTCACATAAAAATAAATTATTAATATATGAAATAAAATGAGTTAAATTATATATATATATATATATATATATATATATATGAAATAAAATGAGTTATACAAATACAGTATGATTAATATTAATATAATTGAATGATTGTAATACTTTCATGTCAAATTTTCTTTATGTTACACGATCGATGTGTGTGAAGTTGGCATCTCAAGTCTCAGCATCTCACAAATAAACGTCATATTTTGTTGCATCCAGCATAGTTCTATAGTTCCTGATAGGTTTTAATAATAGTTTCGTCGAATTAATTATAAATATTTAACTTTTAAAAAATGAGATGCCAACTTCCGAAAACATCCAACAGCATCTCATCATATTTCAAATATCTGATCACAAAGCAGTAATATTCCGCAGAGTTCTATCGCCTACGCACATTCTGTCAATAGTTCTGACGATTAAACTTCGTAGAAAATAATTTGTCATCACAAAACATATTTACGCGTATAGGGGTGAGATGCTGGTCGTAAATCACAAGTTCTGGCGATTTTAATTGTTTTTTCTAGTAAATTGATACTTCCTCTTCACGGTAGAAAAGAGTTTTCGATGATACAGTTAATAATTAATTTTTTAAACAATTTAGAACCAACGAGATGCTCAGTCTACATGTACGTATAAGGTGCTGGTCAGAAATTGATAGTTCTGGCGATCTTAAATAGTTTTTTTCTAAATTGACACTTCTTCACGATAGAAAAGAGTTCTAGATGATAAAGTTAATATTTAATTTTTTTAGTTAGTTTTTTTATATTTTTTATTTTTTGAAAAATGTTTGTGCACGCTCTAACTTTCGCAAATTTTAAGTTATCAGGTTAAATTTTTTTATATGAGTGGAGTGTCAATAAAGGACGGTTAGTCTTGAATTTGCTTATAATCGGTGAAAGGGTTTAATTTTTAGAAAATGTGAATGTTTGAATAATGTCTGTTTACGCTCTAATTTCGAAATTGAAATATTACATTTAAATTTGGGTAATTTATGTTAATAATACTGTTGTATGAGTGAGTCCGCATTGCGATTCGGCGTACCTACCATATTAGAAAGTGACAGAAGTAATCGGATGTATCGTATGCTTGCACGCCCCTCCACTGCGACACTCACGGCGCGGCGCGGCGGCGCAATTCTCTCTCTGCGTCGACGCGATTCCCACCTTCTGCGTCGACCTACGGACGGAACTCATGCCATGAGTCTCGTAGTCACGATTACTTTTGACGTAGTCTATATGCTAAATCTACGCAGCTTGACTGATTGTTCTTCTCTGAGATTGTTTCATACAATATTAATAAAACTTTTTCACATAAAAAGTTCTTCTTTGTAGCTGTTTCTTTTCATGTCTTCGATTCATATAATTGATTAATTCAAATAATTGAATTAAATTGAAAAAAAAATCAGTTCTAATATACTTTTCAGTTCTAATATATATTTTATATCTAATCTATCTGTGAGCTGACAAAATGCCTTACGATAAGCTTATATTAAAAAAAATTTTACTACAGGATGAATGCCGAACTCTAAATGTTAATGGCAGAATTTTGCCTCCGTCAAATCCTGTTTATCGGTTGATTGCTAATTAAAGTTTTGAACCCATTGCGATCTTCATTTATAATCGTATATATGTGATGTGGTTCAATATGTGAACCGCGTATAGCAGTACGCGGTTCACATATTGAACCACATCACATATATACGATTATAAATGAAGATCGCAATGGGTTCAAAACTTTAATTGCAACGACACATAATATCAAACCAGAGGGAAAAAAAGTCTCGATATAAGCAATAGTGTTATCGATGATGTTTCTAATGTTGATTCCAGTTTCTAATGTTGATTCCCACATACATCCCTATCTTTACTGGAGGCCTGCCCCGGCCCTATCTTAGGGTCCATCCGCCACTGCTATTTGGTACAGTGGGGATTTTAGTATATACTAGAGGGATCTTGGGGGATGTGGTCACTCTACGGCGTTGTGCTCGTCGGTGCCGTTTTATACGGAAGGCCAGTCGGAAGCCAGCATGTACGCGAATACCTCCACCGGCACTTATTTGGTCAGCGAGCGACCTTTTCAAGGATCCTCCATGGCAATCGGCATTGCATCCATCGAGCAAGATACCAACATCGCTCTGGAGTCGCATATCACTGTGTTAAAAAGCAGCATTAGGTGTGAGGTCTGGATAGCTCAGTGGTCTAGAGCAGTTGCCCGGAAAGCGAAAGACTCGGGTTTGATTCCCGATCCAGCCACTTGCGCCTCACATATTTTTCTAGTCTGCGAATATTGTTTTCTAGCAATTATTCGTTAGGCTGAAAAATGTGTGAATGCTCTCTCCACAGGATATGCGTCAATGCCGTTGCCACGGATGGATTCTGTCGCTCGTTGATCAAATGGGCGTAAAGACACGTCCGACCTTCTCCCACATACATCCCTATCTTTACTGGAACTTGCAACTTATCGGATAATGTTTTTTCAAAAAAAATAAAATTGGTTCTTTCGCCCCAAAAATGGTTGGAAATTTGTCCAAAGAAGAAAATTTATTGGAAATTTCAAGAAGGGTGGGCTGATATCATTGCAGAGCGAATATGTCAACAACATAAATCGATTGACTGTATATTCTCGTTCAAGAATAATTTGGTAACACCATCAGCTACTGTTAAATGCTTTGCAAAGTTCTTTGGTTACTGTACAGAATGCAAGGCCAAAATAACTGGCCTATTACAAAAGTCGCCGATGAAAGATGTTGATGTAACATTTTTATGTCGTATAGAAAATATTCGGCCGCATATCCATACCGGTAGAAAAAAAAAGACAATTGAGAGGCAAACGTTGCGAAAAAATCGCCAATTAATTGATTGAACAACGGAAAGACGCAATTACTTTCCAACGTGAACAGACAAGACGTTTAAAGAAATTTGGAGGAAAAAATCTCGCAATCGTGCCGAATGTTGCTACCTTGCGCAAAGCGAAGGAACAGCAGTTACTTAAGCTACACGGGTTGGAGTTTGTAAATCCTTTTCTAAATCTGCTTTAGTCGAAATACGGGAAATATGCCGGTTGTATTCATAGTATAAGTTTATTAAAATTTTATTTCATATATTGGTCACCAGAGCAATAACAAATACATACTTCTTGGTGTAAAAAAAATCGAAATGCTGTCTTAGCAATTGACGCAACGGGAAGTATAGCGACACGGACAACGAAGAGCGACCCGCACGTGTTTTTGTATCAGTGCATGCTGATAACAAATGAAGGCAGTGTGCCAGTTTTTCAAATGGTTTCTGCGGATCAAAGATCGTTCATAATTGCTCATTTTTTACGTTTTATTCTAACAAAAAATGTGCCACGACCATCTATAGTTGTGTGTGATTTTGGGCGAGCTTTAGTAAATGCTGTTGCAGAAGTATTCGGCAGATGTTACGATTTGCGTGACTATTTGCAAAAATGTTACGATGTAATTGTACAGGGTTCATCGGTAGTACCAACGGCATATATAAGACTCGACGTGACTCATTTTATTGCAATGGTGTCCCGGTGGAAATGTTTCGACAAAAAGATAATTGCAGCTCGACGATTTTACATACGCTGTATTTCCCAAGCGTATCAAATGCAAGATTTCGACAAATTAAAAGATTTTATAGAATCAATGTTAGCTGTGGCATTAAGTGAATCGATTGGCAACACAAGTGATGGAGCGCCCAGCTGATATATGCATTCGATCTCTCAATAACACGATTCAAGGAATAGTTTTGACAGAGAACGAAGATAATGCCCAAAAATCTAATAATGATATCGAAGAGAATAGCGATGCGGAGGACGATATTGTTGATTCGGATTGGCAGATGTGAACGAACAAAATATATTCTAATGCAGAGAATATAGGTAGAAAATCGAATACCGGAAACATAATTAATGGATGTTACAATCCCGAATTCGCTCGTTGTTTGAAAAAACGTTTATTACCGTATCTTCCGCTATAGACTGGCATTATGCGATCCTTCTTCCAAGAAAGTTCGATAATCGCAACGTCTGCGTCAGTTGAATCCGAGTTTGCCGATTTGAAATATCGTGCTTTTAGCATTAAATTGCCAATGCGTATTGACAAATTCGTTTTCCAACATCTCGATTATCTTGATGGTAAAATAAAATTGGCTTCAAACGAATATGATCTATCAAAGAATGAGACGGACTTAAAGAGAATAATCACTCAAGAAGACGAATCTAAATCAGATATCCATAGTTTTCTAGAATCCGAAATCGATCCTGCAACCAACGAGCTAAAAATAACATCCAATATTGAGTCAGAAAGAGACTTGAAAAACGGAAAATATTATAAAGAAAGCGATGTATCGCAAAAAAAATGATAAGTCACCAGTAAATCAATATGAACATACACAGTCGACAGACAATTTTGACAGTAAAGTTTCTGCTTTTACCAATGACGACGATGCTGGGAAAAGATCGATAAGTGATTTAGACATGCACAGCACTGATATACATTCAAGTACAGCCAATGATTGCATTATATGGAATACGTGCGAGAACTGGCGTGGAAAAGCCGAATCAAAATGTATTGCCGAATTAAATAAATCTCCGGTAAAGAAAAGAGCAAAGCCTTCATATTTGGATAAATGTCCGGAATGAGAATTTATCAAGGACACAAAGGTATCAAAGCAGCCGGCATTTAAAAATGGCTTGTTTTGTGATCCCGTAATTCTCGGAAAGCTTAGGCTCAACGTACGAAATACTTGTGCATTTGATTCATTATTTCGAGTTATCATGAGCGCGATAGCATCAAATCAAGTCTATTGCGAAATAATTGATAAATCAGCGAACAAAACTGTACGATTGGCTATGAAAATACTGACAGACAAACTGAAATTAATGGCGGATAATTACCGAAAAAGAGCATAAATACTTTCCGACATAGGATTATTTAAAGTGGAATTATTCACAAGAACAATCAAACGGTTAGATACTTATTACAATGTAGTCCACTTAGCACAATACCTTCTCAGTGACCTGTCAAGCTATAAAACAAAAGTTTCCTGTCAATGCGGCTACACCTTCGATAGGCAAAACGTTACCCTCAGTATCAACGTAGACCTTATACTGTCCCAAGGCTTTGGTATGATGCAACAGGCAATAGACGATGGACATAAAACTAAACGTATATGCCGAGAATGTTCTACACTGATTGAGAACAAAAACGAATACGGATCACACGTAACTATTGACACAACAGTTTTAACAGATGATAGATACAAGATCCCAAACAAAATTCTTTATCACACTCTTGGATCAATAACCCAAACCGTCATTGTTAACGACCGCATATACGTATTAGCCGGAGTTGTAGGTTGGAAGCCAGGGCACTATATCGGTTATGCTAAATCTGGTCTGTACTGGCATGAGTACAATGATGTTGGACTAACTTGTGAGAGCGTAAATCCTAACAAAACAATCCAACCACATTTAATTTTTTATGTATTTTCAGGCGAAAAACGGTAAGGGATTGTGTGATGACACACAGATAGCAGGTTTCTTGCATCTAAAATCTGAGATTGAATGTGAAACTATTATGAAATAATTATTATTATTATCATTTTTACTGAAATTATTATTGCTAATGGTACAATTATTATAATTTTTGTTTTATTACGCAAATGTATTTTGTTTTATTACGTTAACTATATTTAGTTTTATTACGTGAATTTCTTCAGAGCAAACTTCTATAAAATAACCAAAGAAAAAATTTATAAAATATTTAAGCATAGGATAAGAATACTAAAAAGGAAAAACAAAAAATATATATATATATATATCAAAAATTATAAAAAAAATAAAAAAAATTTTTTTAATAAAAAAAAACAAAAAAAAGAAAAAATGGAGCCAAATCTTACCACGTCCCCGTCGTTGGTTCCGGGTAATGCAAAGAGTAAGAAAAATCAATCCGACAAATAAAATACTAATATGCAATCAATAGGAAATTTTGAAATACAAGTACGAAAATCGATTGGAGCACTTGTAGAACTAGAATTTACATCTTCTACAGCATATCACGAACAATTGGTTTCACATTTTACATGAAACATTCATAAGAAAATGACAGAAATAAGACGAAAAATTTCACGATTTGTGTGGTATAGACTTTTCCCATATTTGTGTGATACAGTCTAGTATTATCAGGCAGAACTAGTTTAAAGGCAAAACTAGTTTTAAAAAATTGCCGATTTATAGCCAGCCTCTCATATTTATTCGCAGGGCATTAGAAGAACCATTAGAAATCGCTAGAACTGCCGATTTAGGACTAGCATCTTATGTATAGGCCTCTCGTTGATTCTAAATTGTTTAAAAAATTAATTATTAACTGTATCATCGAGAACTCTTTTCTACCGTAAAGAGGAAGTATCAATTTACTAGAAAAAACAATTAAAATCGCCAGAACTTGTGATTTACGACTAGTATCTCACCCCTATACGCGTAAATATGTTTTGTGATGACAAATTATTTTCTACGAAGTTTAATCGTCAGACCTATTGACAGAATGTGCGTAGGCAATAGAACTCTGCGGAATATTACTGCTTTGTGATCAGATATTTGAAATATGATGAGATGCTGTTGGATGTTTTCGGAAGTTGGCATCTCATTTTTTAAAAATTAAATATTTATAATTAATTCGACGGAACTATTGTTAAAACCTATCAGGAACTGTAGAACTATGCTGGATGCAACAAAATCTGACGTTTATTTGTGAAATGCTGAGACTGGAGATGCCAACTTCACACACATACAGGTCGCTACAAAGGAGATTTGTTGCAACCTAAATTATCTGCTGATGCAGATAATTATAGGTCTGTACTCTTCATATGCACATACTACTGACACTGATAGGACGATCTATAGGCTCAGCATCATGGGAGATGATGAGAGGCCTGTGAGTGATTTGTTTTGTATGAAATATTTTTGTTGTGTTGTATGTTTTAATGTATTTTAAGGCCCACTTTAACCAAGTTCGGTTAATTTAATCAGACATCCGATATCCAATAGGACAGTTACATAAAACAATTTCTCCTTTTGAATATTGGACCTCTGATTAAATTGATCGATGTTTGTTCAAAGTGGCTCTAATAAAGCCGGTATTCATACTCCAATCTTATATTTAAGATTGTCTTAAATTCTTTATGTTTCGTCTTAAATATTGTATTATATCATTTTATTAGCTACGGATTATTTGAAGATGAACTTAAGATTATCTTAAATATAAGATCGAACTATGAATACCAGCCTAATTGTAACTTTCTTATCCCGATAGGAAAACATGAAATTCGTATGATAATAAATTACACATGAAAATAATAATTCATTAAAATTAGAAAGGCCTACATTAGTCCGGTTAAATTTCTGCTAAATCGGTAGTCAATAATATTTATATAATTTGTCTTTTGTATATTTTTCTGTATATTTTGTTTGTATATTTTTCTATATTTTTACTACTTTTCGCTAATTTTTGTTTCTAATATTTAAATAGTAATTGTATTTATAGTAAGACTTATAATTTAATTGCAAATTAATAGGGTATACAATTATGTATGTACAATAGCATATATAATGTTTACAGTTTTGCCATTCTGATTCTATTTTGGATTGATAACAATAACAGAAAAAAGTGTATAAACTGATTAGCAATGATACAAAAGTGGCTTATAAATTAAACAAATTATGTTATATATTTATTTATTTTTAATATTAATATTAAAAGTAAATAAATATATAACAATTTGTTTAATTTATAAGCCACTTTTGTATCATTGCTAATCAGTTTATAAACTTTTTTCTATTATTGTTAACATTAATATTAAAAGTAAATAAATATATAACATAATTTAATATTAATTCACATTTTATTTTATATTATATATCAAGATAAACATTCAATCGCTAAAACGGACCGTGAATCGCAGAGTGGAAATGTTAATTGCAAAACGAACTCGTTTAGAAAATTTAGCATCTGTTGTAAACAAGCGATATATTGAAAGCGATTCAGATGACAGCAGTTGTGGTCAGAATGGCGATAATAATAAAATGAATTTAGAAGTGAATGAAAAAGAAAATATTAATATTTCAGAAAATGAAACAGATTTTAGTAATGAAAGAAATGAAAATATTAATATTGCACATAGTGATGGAGATTTGAGTACTGAAGTTGAAAGCATAATAAACATAACTGACAACAATAGTGTTGATAGTGAAGATTCAAGATCTGATCCAAGATCTCATGATTCAAATTCTAGTAAAAATAACAGTGACATTGATGAAGAGGAGCATTTACAATTTGCTAATGAAAATGAAAGAGGCCAATATGTTATTAGAATTTTGCGTGAATGGGTTCAAGAAGGAGGCACCATGTCAATGCGGAAGCTTGATTCTTTACTTGCAAAGTTTCATCATGTGTTCCCTATTGTACCACTTAGTTATAAGACACTCTTGCAGACTCCAAATCAAATTAATATAAAAGAAATTAATGGAGGAGAGTTATGGTATAAAGGGATAGCTTCAAACTTAGATCTAATGAATTTAGACGAATATCTACAAAATTTTTATGAAATTTTGATTGATATTAATATTGATGGCCTTCCCTTATTTAAAAGTAATTCAGAAAGATTTTGGCCCATTCTTGGAAAACTTGTAACATCAAAAAATGAGCCTTTTATCATAGGTATTTTTAAAGGAAACCAAGATCCTGATATGAATGACTTGCTCAATGATTTTGTGAGAGAGATGGCTGACTTACGTAGAAATGGATATGTACGAAATGGTGTGAGCTACAGATTGTCAATTAGACATTATATCTTGGATGCGCCTGCTCGATCCAAGGTGAAATGTTGCATCGAACATGGTGGCTACTGTGCTTGTGAGAAATGTGAAGTAGTTGGGGAATACATTGATAATAGAATGACTTATATGGAACTGGATGGAATTCTCAGAACAGATCAGTCCTTCCTTGATCAAGAGCAACCTTATCATCATACTGGCCGTTCACGGTTGGAAGTGATTGGAGCTGGTTTAGTTTCCCAGTTTCGTTTGGATAGTCTTCATTTGGTGTACTTTGGTGTTTTTAAACGATTAATTCTTGCTTGGAAAAAATGGAATGGACCTTGGAAGTTACATCACAATACAATAGAAAATTTCTCAGAAGTTGCTGAGGCTGAAAGGTTCCTGCCCTCGAGACTTCAACAGACCGCCAAGGATCTTAGCTGATCTTTCTTTTTACAAGGCAATTTAGACGGATATTGCTGTATGATGGTATGTTAGTTTTCAGAGACTCTGTAGCAGATGAAGTGTATAAACATTTTTTACTTTTGCACTGTGCAATTTATATTTTGAATAGCCCGCTTTTGGTGCAAATGTATTGTAACTATGCCAATACACTACTAAGAACATTTATTTCCCATTCCGCTGCTATCTATGGACAAAAATTTGTTGTTTATAATATTCACTCCTTGTCTCATCTTGCTAATGAATGCGAGGCTCATGGAAAGTTGGATGGCTTTAGTGCATTTCAGTTTGAAAATAAATTACAATCTATCAAAGCATCATTGAAGTCTGGTTACAAACCCTTGAAACAAGTAGCTTTTCGTGATTTGGAAAAGGGACAAATTGATGTTATATTAGAAAATGGAGAAAATGTAGTTGTGCTTTCTTGGAAACGATAAAAACATGTCGTAAATGAGGTTGTGGATGGGACTCAGTTCAGGAGAATCTGTGTCAATGATGTTATATTTAAATGCAATGAGAAAGATGCCTGTATTAAAACTTATAATAATACTATTGCAGTTCTTCTAAATATTGTGCATGTACAAGATAAAGTATACTTTATTGGTTTTTCCTTTTCTGTTGCTGAGGATGCATATGAATATCCTTTGCCTTCTTCTAATCTTGGAATTCTCAAAGTTGCACATCAGAATGAGGAAAGACAAATTTTTCTTCTAACCGAAATTGCATGTAAATGTTGGCTCATGCCTGATGGTGATGCTTATATATGTGTTCCTCTCTTACATAGCATGCCCTTATTCAGATAATTTTTTACAGGCTTACTGTTTTATCCGTAAGTAATTAAGATTTTTAAACATATTTCATTTTGTCACTTTTATAAATCAAACTTTGAATTAATATCTAATGTTTGTATGAAAATTTTTGTCTTTTCTTCATTAGTTGGTTTCATTAGTTGGATTTTTTAAAAACATTTCTGTACAAAGAGAAAATTCTTCATGTATGTATGTGTTTGTGTATGTTGTATGTATGTTGGTGGAAGAAAATTTTTATCATAAATTTTATCCTAAATAATACTTTTTTAACACATGTTGCTCAAAATATATATTTAAATCTGTATTTGATCAAAAAACCAATTATATAATTAGTATTATTTATTGATGTAACTTTTTGATATATTGCCTGAGAATTTTATAAAATTGTTTTTTAGTTATATTGTAATATTTATTTAATGCTTCTTTTGTTGTTTTGCAGTTTATTGTATTCAAGTATTTGAATGATGATGGTACCGAACCAAAGGACGAAGAAGATATATTTTATGATATAGGGCTTGCTAAATGGATAATTACAGAAATTGATGATAAAATGATAGCAAAAATTAAATGGCCACCATTAAATCCGTCTATCCTTGTAAAAAAGGAAGCAATATTGAAATCAGATTGGTCAGAAAAATTTATCAAAATTAAAAGATTTTATGGTAAATACTATTGTCAGTGGTTACTATCGCACATTAATATTTTTTATTAATTATATTTTTATTATTATTTCACACATAACATTAATTAATATGAAAATTAAAAAAAGAAGATTTTTAATTTACATATTAATTAATGTTATGTGTGACAAATGTATCAATATTGCTGAAAACTCAAATTCTGAAAAACAAAGATTTCTATCTTTTGATAAAATTATTTTACGTAAAGTTAAAGAAAGAATTTTAAATTAATTACTTTTAAATTACAAATTGAATATTTATATAAAAAATAAAAAATTATTGTAATGTTTTACAATATACTTAATAAGTAAAATATTAAATATATATTTTATGATTATTTTGTAATGTTTAAACGAAACAAAAAATCTTTTATTAGTTTAATATTCTTTGCTGATAGTCTGCTAAATAAGTATATTTTCATTGTCTCATTCATTTTTTCTTTTACAGCTACTTATACTGATGCTGCAAATGCTTGCAAAATGTATATAGCTGATTCGAATTATGAAACAGATAATCAATTGGGAAAAGGTTTCAGAAAAAAAAAAAACCAGCTCATTTGGACTCTGAGTCATCAGATAAGGAGTTTGAGCCAGAAATTGACTTAAACTTCAACATCAAAAGAAAAATAACGATTAAGAAATCAGATTACTGTAATACTCTGAAAAAAACTTCCAATAAATCTAAAACTGCAATAAAAGCTCCTCCTCCTGTTCCATTGCCAGAAAAACCTCAGGTGTCACCTGATAAGATTACAAGACAGCATATACCTCAACTATCTAAGCAGCCTACTTTTTTGCCTTCTGTCAAAGATTCCAACAAAGACCGTGCAAATTTTCTTAAAAAAATAACTTCGCAGAAGGATGACGAAAAGAAAAGAGAAATATTTAAGAAAATAAAGCAAAAAAACAAGAAACAGAAATTTAAAGGGGAAAAACATAATTCGGAAAAGAAATCTTTCTCTTCCATCTCCACAAGGACTGTAGAACAAGATGAATTGTCAAGCTTATTTACTCCATCTAAAAATTTTGTCACAGATGAAGGAAAATCTAGAGATACTCAAGTAGTCTCGCCATCTGTCAGTGGTGAGATTTATACATCAACAAACTTGTCTACATTTAGTCCCGCCAGTAGTCATACCTCTTCTCAGTCGGCTTGTCATAATTTCTTTACAAATCACGGAGAAAATTTATATACAGGGCGATCCTGAAAAACGATCCGTCTATAAAATGACATATTCCTGACACCATTCTAAGACAATTTTTCCTTTACCAAAATTTGATTTGAAGCGTAGTTTTTGAATTATGAGCAAAAATAGTTAGTAAATCACGCGTCGGGTACAGAAGGCAGGCAGGAGCGGCGCGGCGTGCCGCGAGCGCGGGCGCAGCTGAGCGCCCGACGGGTGATTATCACCGCATGAGTCGCTAACTATTTTATCTTATAACATAAAATTATGCTTTAAATAAAATTTTGGTAAAGAAGAAAATGTCTTAGAATTACGTCAGAAATACGTGTTGCTTAAAATAACGTTATTTTAATAATGAAAAGTTGTTCCGGATCGCCGGCCGTCCGACGTTGCAATCAGCTGATTGCTACACGCGATGTGTGTATGGCGGAGTGTGTGCGTAAGAGAGAGAGAGAAAGAGAGAGAAAGAGGGAGAGAGGGAGGGTAGGAGGGACAGACATTCATACACACGCACGCACTTTTTTTCTCGCTCTCTTTCTCTCTTTTACGCAACACTCATACACTCTCTCATTCAGTCTCTCACTCACACTCTCTCGGTCACTCACTCACTCACTCACCTGCTTACTCACTTGCTCATTCACCTTGTAGCAGCGTAGCGAATCTTCATGCTATGTATTGTTGTATCTGCTGCACGGTTATGATTGCTAGAGATGCGCGACACATTGAAATTTTTTCGATTATTAGTCTCACACTCGATTGACACAATACAGATTACGCGATAACGAGTTTACTGTTTATTCACTCACTATTGATTTATCGATACCAAAAATTACTTTCAAAGAAACGCGAATGCAAACAGCACATGACTCGACGCGAAGCGACGGACCGCGGAGACTGCGCGACCACAAGAGTTATGTTGCCAGAAACGCGACACGCGACATCTAACAAACGACTTGCGCGTGGCGCGTGATTGACGCGAGATAAGACGAACGATCGGGTAAAACCTTCGCATTGCGAATGCGGTAGGAAACATGAAACGTATAATGACATACTTAAAAAATTAATTATTTATTATAAATAATAACTATTAATAATTTCAAATTATAATAAATAATTATTATTTTAAAAAGCATGTGTTATACGTTATTACGTTTTCGAAATTATTGCATTCACGATGCGAAGATTTAAGTCAATCGCAAGAATAATGTAATTAAAATTACATTTGGAAAAATTTATTTTTATTCTGCTCACAATGAAATGTTCCAACGTGAAAATGTATTGGTCGCTCTGAAAAGAGCGGATTGACTAAAAAAAATTTTAAAGCAGATGCTCAAAATGCCCGCCATCCATCCTAATGCAAGCTCTCATGCGTTTTAATAAGTTTCTTTCGACGTTTTCCATTATTTCTTCGTCAATATTCCAAATAGCGAATCGTAATCTTGTCTCCAGATCTTCAATATCTTCGGGAAGCGTTTTATAAATTACTTCCTTGCAGTATCCCCATAAGAAAAAATCTAGAGGATTGAGATCCGGAGATCTTGCGGGCCAACGTATCGGGCCGTACCGACCCATCCAGCGTCCGGGAAAATTCTCGTTTAAGTAATTCGTAACGCTCCTGGCGTTGTGTGGCCCAGCACCGTCTTGTTGGAAGATAATATCGTTTCTTTCAAATAATGGCACATCTTCTAAGAAATGTGGTAGATTTTCTGTTAATAAATCGACGTAGATTCTTCCAGTTAAAATATCTGGAAGAATAACTGGACCAAGTATTTCAGTGCCCATTATTCCAGCCCATACATTAATCTTCCAACGAGTTTGAAAATTTCGAAATCGCGTGACTCTGGGATTTTCTTCGCTCCAAAAGTGCATATTATGCACATTAAAAATTCCTTCTTGTGTGAATAGCGATTCATCGCTGAATATCACACGAGAGGAATATCTGGGATCTCGATCGACGTTTCGCAGAAAATTTTCGCAAAACGTTCGTCTTGATAATCGCAGGCTTATTGATTGCATCATCGATCGTGCGTCTAATTTATACGATCTTCGCTGGGGGTCTATGCCCCTCCTCGCCTCCCGCGACCAATCACTAATTAGCGTCCGCTACATTCGCGATTGGTCGCGGGAGGCGAGGAGGGGCATAGATCCTCAGTGAAGATCGTATAAATTAGACGCACGATCGATGATGCAATCAATAAGCCTGCGATTATCAGCGATTATCAATAAGCGCGAAGAAGATATGGCAGCGTACACAAGTCAAGAATATTATGACATGTTGATGGCACTTGGCGAGTGTCACGGGCAGCAAAACCCTGCTGCAAGAAGATACGCCGAATTATATCCAAACCGAAGACATCCATCGGGTCGCGTCATACTTAGAGCAGCTCAAAGACTGTATGATACTGGCAGTGTCCTGCCGAACAAACACGACGCTGGGAGAAATCGCGATGTTAGAAATGTACGGAACACGGAGAGAGTTATACGTACTTTTGAGGATAATCCCGAAACAAGTATTCGGGTAGTTGCTCGAGAACACGATTTATCCTATACAATCGTACAAAGAATATTAAAAGAAGAAAAGTTGCACGCGTTTCATTATACACGCGTGCAGCATTTACGACCAGCAGATTACCCTGCAAGACGAACGTTTTGCGAAAATTTTCTGCGAAACGTCGATCGAGATCCCAGATATTCCTCTCGTGTGATATTCAGCGATGAATCGCTATTCACACAAGAAGGAATTTTTAATGTGCATAATATGCACTTTTGGAGCGAAGAAAATCCCAGAGTCACGCGATTTCGAAATTTTCAAACTCGTTGGAAGATTAATGTATGGGCTGGAATAATGGGCACTGAAATACTTGGTCCAGTTATTCTTCCAGATATTTTAACTGGAAGAATCTACGTCGATTTATTAACAGAAAATCTACCACATTTCTTAGAAGATGTGCCATTATTTGAAAGAAACGATATTATCTTCCAACAAGACGGTGCTGGGCCACACAACGCCAGGAGCGTTACGAATTACTTAAACGAGAATTTTCCCGGACGCTGGATGGGTCGGTACGGCCCGATACGTTGGCCCGCAAGATCTCCGGATCTCAATCCTCTAGATTTTTTCTTATGGGGATACTGCAAGGAAGTAATTTATAAAACGCTTCCCGAAGATATTGAAGATCTGGAGACAAGATTACGATTCGCTATTTGGAATATTGACGAAGAAATAATGGAAAACGTCGAAAGAAACTTATTAAAACGCATGAGAGCTTGCATTAGGATGGATGGCGGGCATTTTGAGCATCTGCTTTAAAATTTTTTTTAGTCAATCCGCTCTTTTCAGAGCGACCAATACATTTTCACGTTGGAACATTTCATTGTGAGCAGAATAAAAATAAATTTTTCCAAATGTAATTTTAATTACATTATTCTTGCGATTGACTTAAATCTTCGCATCGTGAATGCAATAATTTCGAAAACGTAATAACGTATAACACATGCTTTTTAAAATAATAATTATTTATTATAATTTGAAATTATTAATAGTTATTATTTATAATAAATAATTAATTTTTTAAGTATGTCATTATACGTTTCATGTTTCCTACCGCATTCGCAATGCGAAGGTTTTACCCGATCGTTCGTCTTATCTCGCGTCAATCACGCGCCACGCGCAAGTCGTTTGTTAGATGTCGCGTGTCGCGTTTCTGGCAACATAACTCTTGTGGTCGCGCAGTCTCCGCGGTCCGTCGCTTCGCGTCGAGTCATGTGCTGTTTGCATTCGCGTTTCTTTGAAAGTAATTTTTGGTATCGATAAATCAATAGTGAGTGAATAAACAGTAAACTCGTTATCGCGTAATCTGTATTGTGTCAATCGAGTGTGAGACTAATAATCGAAAAAATTTCAATGTGTCGCGCATCTCTAGCAATCATAACCGTGCAGCAGATACAACAATACATAGCATGAAGATTCGCTACGCTGCTACAAGGTGAATGAGCAAGTGAGTAAGCAGGTGAGTGAGTGAGTGAGTGACCGAGAGAGTGTGAGTGAGAGACTGAATGAGAGAGTGTATGAGTGTTGCGTAAAAGAGAGAAAGAGAGCGAGAAAAAAAGTGCGTGCGTGTGTATGAATGTCTGTCCCTCCTACCCTCCCTCTCTCCCTCTTTCTCTCTCTTTCTCTCTCTCTCTTACGCACACACTCCGCCATACACACATCGCGTGTAGCAATCAGCTGATTGCAACGTCGGACGGCCGGCGATCCGGAACAACTTTTCATTATTAAAATAACGTTATTTTAAGCAACACGTATTTCTGACGTAATTCTAAGACATTTTCTTCTTTACCAAAATTTTATTTAAAGCATAATTTTATGTTATAAGATAAAATAGTTAGCGACTCATGCGGTGATAATCACCCGTCGGGCGCTCAGCTGCGCCCGCGCTCGCGGCACGCCGCGCCGCTCCTGCCTGCCTTCTGTACCCGACGCGTGATTTACTAACTATTTTTGCTCATAATTCAAAAACTACGCTTCAAATCAAATTTTGATAAAGGAAAAATTGTCTTAGAATGGTGTCAGGAATATGTCATTTTATAGACGGATCGTTTTTCAGGATCGCCCTGTATGTCAAGTGTTTCAGAAAATACTAATACTCAATCCACATCAATGGAAGATGAAATTATTAGTAAGTATAAGTTGCATATTTTTTTTTGTATTTTTTCGTCAATTGTAGAATTATTTTATTAATTTGTAGAATAATTTCTCAATTTTTAGACTTTTTATTGGAAAACCTGATTCGTAAAGAATTTAGTGTAATAAACAAAGAAATTAGCACTATAAGTAGCAAGATGGATATATGTTTAATGAACCAGGAAAAGCTGAACCATTTTTTATTGCCTGGTGAAAAAATTATAAAAAACCACCAAATTTTCCATCGCTTCCAGTGAATACTGAAGCGCAGCTGAACTGTCTTGAAAATTTCTTAAGAAATGATGGCAACTTGTCTGCAACAGTAAGTGTTTTTGCAATATTATTTTATTATTTTACAAGTTTGTTGCATAAATGTGTTTCATCTCTCTTTTGTTTTTTTTCTTATTTTAGTCCATATATTTTTCCAAATATGTTGACCCTGCTAGTCTTGAGAATTCCGTGAGAAAAATTATGTCAAAAATTCTTACAAATACTTTGGCTCAAGACTTTAGTTTTCAAGGTCGAGGAAACAAACGTAAATTTCAAGCGCTAAAAATTTGGGATGTTATACAAGGTATGTTTTTAAATAAATTTATTATTTGTGTTTTTAAGCTTAAAGAGATACATATTTTATAATATACATATTGTAATGTTATTATTCTTATCTACTTAATTCTGTGTCTCTAAATATTTAGTTTTAATTGACTTGCATTTGTATTGTCATTATAACATAACATGATGGAATGAGCCTTCAAGGAATAGGCTGACCAAGGCTGCGGTTGAGAAGACGCTCTGGATGCTTTGAAGCATTTGATTGACCAATCAGGATAAAAGGAGTAAAGATTTTTTTAACCTGATTAGTCAATCAAACGCTTCACAGCATACAGAGCGTCTCCCCGACCGTAACCTAAGTTATGCAAGAATAATAGTTTTATAAAATAAGAATGGATATCTTTATTACAAGTTTCTTAGCTTGATTTGGTGAGATGAGATCATTGCTAAACAATCGAAAACATTGCGATAAAGACAGATATCTGTGTTTTATAAGACTGTCCTTTTTTTATTACAAGTTGTTTATAGGTTTTTATAAAGAAGATTTTACTCTAGTATGTTTATATAACTTAATATATATTGTTAATATAAGGAAATAAATGTAATGCTTTTATTATTTCGCCTTTTTTTATATTGTGATTTTTTTTCTTTAAATTAGAGGATAGTTGGTTTATAAATTTTAAAATATAACTATTTTTTAGTTTGACACTTTAAACAGATTATTTTGAGACTAACATATATAAACACACTATAGTGCATACGTTAGTCAGAAAATAATCTGTTTAAAATATAAAACCAAAAAATTGTTATATGCACTGCAGACTATGGTGTAATAAATAATAATTTTTTAAATTTTAGGTGCTCTATTGCAAAGTTTTGAAGGTGAAGCATTGATTGACAACTGCCGAAGTTTTGAAGGTGAAGCATTGATTGACAACTGCCGAAAAAGTGGCTGGTTCGTGGCTTGCGAATGCAAAATGGCGTCAACAGAGTGACGGTACATCCTTGCGTCAAAGACCGCCAAAGGATAATTAAGTATGTTTAAATAGCTGGCTTCAATTTAAAAAATATTTAAATAAATATTTAAATTTTAGATTTTAAAACATTTTTAGGCTAATGAATAATATGAATACAGTATAGTGTGATAACTAGCAACTTTTTAATTTCAGATGCCTCCATGTACTCATTTATGTAACTTAATATGTATTGTTAATATAAAGAAATAAATGTAATGCTTTTATTAACAAAATTATAACAAAATTATAACAACTATATATCAATATGGTAATGGTATATTTTATATTCTTTTAGCTATTCTTTGACTAAGACATTTACTTCTATCAAAGCTTTAAATAATTTATATTTCAGATAATCTCTCAATTAGGAGGTAAAAATTTCTTATTTACAGTTGTATACATGTTGTTCAAAGTTTCACATAACTTCAAATCGAATTTGTATCAAATTCCCAGTGAGAAATGTTGGTCGAATCGATGTAGATTCGACCAACATTTCTCACTGGGATTGATATTGAATCGAGGTAGATTCGATTTAAGGTTATCTGAAACTTTAATAAGTTATCTACAGCTTTGATAATAAATGTCATAGTTAAAGTATAGGTTCCTAAAATATTCCCTTAATAATATATCGGCAAATATTAGAATCAAGGGTGGGGGGCGATTTTCTTTTAGCGTCGAAAAAATATCGAAATTATGGACATGATCGAATCGAAATCGATCTTTAAATCGATGTGATTTCGACAAATGCTTTCGACATCAAATCGACATCGATACGAAATTTATTTCTCACTGGGATATAATTGTGTACATATGGATAAAACTGTAATAAAAATATTTATATGACAATGATAATGATAAAAATATTTATATAATAAAAGAAAGGTAGAAAATCAAAATAAAAGAACTGTGTCCTGAATAGGGCCATGTGACGAACACTGATGATTTATATATTAGCACAGTATATACAGATGATTTATTAGCACAGTATATATAGTAGCGCAACTCTCTCGATTTTGTGTTGGCCAAAACAGAGTGTGCATGCGCGAAATAAGTAAGTTGGTTAGTAACGCCATCTGAACTTTTATCTCGCTTACTCTTTTCGTTTTTATTCTCTCTCTCACACATTTAAATGCCTAATTAAATGCAGTTAAAGAAAACACATAATTGTTTCGAAAAAAAAATGTAATTTGCAATTACATTTTTTTTCTTAAAAATGACTATGTGTTTTCTTTACACCAATTGATTCCTTTCATTATTTTGTACATAAAAGTATTAAGGTAAGATAATCGAAAAATGAATATTTTACAAGATATTTTACAGTTTATGTAAAATTAAGAAATTATTTCAAGTCTCATAACTCGGAAAGTACTTAATGAAAACTAACTTAATTATAGTGTTTTGGAAATCTCTCGAGATGAGCTAAGAGAATATGCAAAAGCATATAGGGTGCCCCATTTAAAAAGTTGGAAGTGATCTTCACGTGACTTTCAGCTGACTCTTCAAGGTCAAACTAATGGCACCGTCCCATGTCCCCCTTGAAACCATATAACTTTTGTCTGAAACATTTTTTTCTACAATCAAAATTAAAAAAGTTATTCGGGGTGATCGATTAAAATGGGACACCCTGTATACAATATATATACAGGGTGTCCCAAAAGTCCCGATACGGTCGAATATTTCATAAACTATGCACTTTAGAAAGAAATGTTTCAGACAAAAGTTGTATAGCTTGAAGGGTGCCATAAGATGGTGGCAATGATTTGACCTTGGAGAGTCATTTGAAGGTCACGTGAAGGTCACCGTCAATTTCTTAAATGGAACCCTCCATTTTTTATTGCATATTCTTGTAGCTTATCTCGAGGACTTTCCAAAACGCTATAATAAAATATTTTTCCTCAAGTACTTTTTGAGTTATAAGGCTTGAAATAATTTCTTAATTTTACATAAACCGTAAAATATCTTGTAAAATATTCATTTTTCGATTATCTAACCTTAATACTTTTCTATACAAAATAATGAGAGGAATCAATTGGTGTAAAGAAAACACATAATTGTTTCGAAAAAGAAAAATGTAATTTGCAATTAAAAATTACATTTTTTTTTCGAAACAATTATGTGTTTTCTTTACACCAATTGATTCCTCTCATTATTTTGTATAGAAAAGTATTAAGGTTAGATAATCGAAAAATGAATATTTTACAAGATATTTTACGGTTTATGTAAAATTAAGAAATGATTTCAAGCCTTATAACTCAAAAAGTACTTGAGGGAAAAATATTTTATTATAGCGTTTTGGAAAGTCCTCGAGATAAGCTACAAGAATATGCAATAAAAAATGGAGGGTTCTATTTAAGAAATTGACGGTGACCTTCACGTGACCTTCAAATGACTCTCCAAGGTCAAATCATTGCCACCATCTTATGGCCCCCTTCAAGCTATACAACTTTTGTCTGAAACATTTCTTTCTAAAGTGCATAGTTTATGAAATATTCGACCGTATCGGGACTTTTGGGACACCCTGTATATATGTATATATACAGGGTGATTCTGAACAGACGTTTGTCTTTAAAAAGATAAATTGTCGAGTCTATTCTAAGACGATTTTCCCTTTACCAAAATTGTCTACGAGGCTTAGTTTTTAAATTATTAAATAAAATAGTTCGCGAATTACGGAACGAGTACAAGAGGTAGACAGGGACGGCGCAACTCACCATCCGATACAGGCGATCATGTGGGGCGCGCGACGCGATCAGCTGATTGCTGCACACGATGAGTGTAACAATCAGTGTGTGTGTGTGTGTGTGTGTGTGTGTGTGTGTGTGTGTGTGTGTGTGTGTGTGTGTGTGTGGGGTGTATTTATGCACGCGTATCCACACATGCACCGTACTCTCTCTCTTTCTCTCTCTCTCTCTCTCTTTCTCCCTCTTTCTCTCACTCTCTCACTCACTCACTCACTCACTTATTCTTACCTTAATAATGAGATTCTTCATACTGCTGATAAATAGCAGTGCCCAGTGTGTTGCACGATAATAATCGTCGTCGACGAGATGTCGTTTCTTCAACACGCAGTCTGACACAAATAAGCGAAGTTTTTTCTTTCATCACTTTCGACACTTTTACAAATTTACTCGCGCACTTAATCACTCACGATTGATAAAAGGAGGAATTTACCAACGGTTACGGTACGAATTTAATAAACGGTTAACGCATTTAATTATTAATTACACACTCGATTAAAGAAACGCGTTAACAGAACGCGATACTCGATGCAAAGCGCGCGACGCGACGACCGACGACAAGCAGGTCAGGTTAGTACTAGCGCGTAATGCTACACGTTTATGTTTGGCAGCGCTAGAGGCGCTAGTACTAACCTGACCTGCTTGTCGTCGGTCGTCGCGTCGCGCGCTTTGCATCGAGTATCGCGTTCTGTTAACGCGTTTCTTTAATCGAGTGTGTAATTAATAATTAAATGCGTTAACCGTTTATTAAATTCGTACCGTAACCGTTGGTAAATTCCTCCTTTTATCGTTCAATCGTGAGTGATTAAGTGCGCGAATAAATTTGTAAAAGTGTCGAAAGTGATGAAAGAAAAAACTTCGCTTATTTGTGTCAGACTGCGTGTTGAAGAAACGACGTCTCGTCGACGACGATTATTATCGTGCAACACACTGGGCACTGCTATTTATCAGCAGTATGAAGAATCTCATTATTAAGGTAAGAATAAGTGAGTGAGTGAGTGAGTGAGAGAGTGAGAGAGAAAGAGGGAGAAAGAGAGAGAGAGAGAGAGAAAGAGAGAGAGTACGGTGCATGTGTGGATACGCGTGCATAAATACACCCCACACACACACACACACACACACACACACACACTGATTGTTACACTCATCGTGTGCAGCAATCAGCTGATCGCGTCGCGCGCCCCACATGATCGCCTGTATCGGATGGTGAGTTGCGCCGTCCCTGTCTACCTCTTGTACTCGTTCCGTAATTCGCGAACTATTTTATTTAATAATTTAAAAACTAAGCCTCGTAGACAATTTTGGTAAAGGGAAAATCGTCTCAGAATAGACTCGACAATTTATCTTTTTAAAGACAAACGTCTGTTCAGAATCACCCTGTATATATATATATATATATATATATATATTTATTTATTTATTTATTTTTAAATATAATATATACTTATTTTCTTACATTGATATATTTATAATATATATAGATGGTTGCAATGGGTGCAAGCATGTGAAAGATTAGATTTGAAATCAAAAGGCCCAGAATATGCAAGTCAAAACTGTCGTTTGTGCCATTTACATTTTGAAGAAAAATGGTACATCAATAAAATCAAAGCTCGTCTTCACCCAGATGCTGTACTCACAAAATTTTCTGGGTCAACTTTTGACAAAAAGTAAGTTTACATTTTCAAAAATCAAGTTATTCATATATGCTTGAAATAGAGTCTGTTTTTTATAATAAGAATATACAACATTTAATATCCCACACAGCACATGATATTATTCGAATATTCTATACTCATACTGTAAATATACGTTAGAGATGTAATATACTGAGAATATTCCCATAACATCTCTTGTTGTACATTATTTTTCATATATTCTCACAATATACTTTGAATATCTCGTATTAGTATATTCTTTCTCATATATTTTCAGGATATTCTATAATATTGTATGTGTTTCTTCATTTTGCCGCTACGCGCGCCACCAAATTCGTACTTAATTTTTGATAAAATGGACATAAAAGACTGATACTAACATGAGTTTCAAAGTTTCTTCTTTTTTCTTTTTAGTCAGTTTAATTTATAATAAACTGACTTAATTTAAAATTTTTCATTTGTTTAGTAATCTGGATTCCTTGTTGGGATTCAGAATATTCAACATATTATTTGAAATTAAAATGAGAAATAGTGTGTGTGCGTTTACTGCATTTATTAAAAGTATTTCGATTACATATGAATATACTATATGATATACTATATGAATATATATACATATAATACATACAAGAGATATATCGTTAACATTCTACAGGGTGTCAGGAAAATTTTCGCAGTCCTGAAGTGTGAAGGTAGATTGGCTCAAATTACGAAGGAAGGTCCTATACTATTTTGCGATATTCGCAATAATTAACGAAAAATTAATTAAAGAAGATCGGCCAATCTGCGTGAGTAGAAGCGCGCGGCGACGAGAGTCGTCCCACTGTAACCTTATACTAGGCGCGCGGCGAAGCGGTGAGTGAAGAAGGAGTGGTGAGTGAGGCCCGGATTCACCATTCCTTCCCCACTCACCGCTTCGCCGCGCGCCTAGTATAAGGTTACAGTGGGACGACTCTCGTCGCCGCGCGCTTCTACTCACGTAGATTGGCCGATCTTCTTCAATTAATTTTTCGTTAATCAAAATAGGCGGACATTAGAACATTCTTAGTATATACTTAGTATATCATAGTATGTATCTCAAATGTTCTGAGAATATATGCATTGTACTTTTGCGATATTCTTCGAACATTCTCAGTATCTACACGGTGAGTCATTTTAATCTATAATCCCAATTATCTCGTTGGCAAAGCATGACAGAGAAAAAATTTTCCCACAAAAGTTGTTTGTTTCTTTGGGGGCCATAAGATGGCACCATTGGTTTGACCTTGAAGAGTCATTTGAAGGTCACGTGAAGGTCACCTTCAATTTCTTAAATGGAACCTACATTTTCTCATTACATATTCTTGTAGCTTATCTCGAGAGCTTTCCAAAACACTATAATTAAGTATTTTTCTCTCAAGTACTTATTGAGTTATGAGGCTTGAAATAATTTCTTAATTTTACATAAACCGTAAAATATCTTGTAAAATATTCATTTTTCGATTATCTTACCTTAATACTTTTATGTACAAAATAATGAGAGGAATTAATTGGTGTAAAGAAAACACATAGTTGTTTTTAAGAAAAAATATGGAATTGTCAATTGCAAATTACATATTTTTCCTTCAAAACAACTATGTGTTTTCTTTACACCAATTGATTCCTCTCATTATTTTGTACATAAAAGTATTAAGGTAAGATAATCGAAAAATGAATATTTTACAAGATATTTTACGGTTTATGTGAAATTAAGAAATTATTTCAAGCCTCATAACTCAATAAGTACTTGAGGGAAAAATACTTATTTATAGTGTTTTGGAAAGCTCTCGAGATAAGCTACAAGAATATGTAATGAGAAAATGTAGGTTCCATTTAAGAAATTGAAGGTGACCTTCACGTGACCTTCAAATGACTCTTCAAGGTCAAACCAATGGTGCCATCTTATGGCCCCCAAAGAAACAAACAACTTTTGTGGGAAAATTTTTTCTCTGTCATGCTTTGTCAACGAGATAATTGGGATTATAGATTAAAATGACTCACCGTGTATATGTGCTGTTAGGGTAATTATGTTCAATTATAACTTCCTTCAAATTAATGTACAGATTTTATGCAGTTGTTATTTTCATATATTTTATTGTCATTTTTAATTTTATAACTATAATTATTAATTGATTTTCTATTTCTTTTTATTCTTCTTGATATCTAATATATTTGGGAATATTATAGGAGTCCAGCAAGATCCAGTATCCTCACAGCAATTCAATCGAAGAAAACAGTCCTCGAAAAAGAAAATTGCGCATGAAGATCAAGAAATTAAAAGCGCAAAACAAATCGTTAGGTGAAACAGTTAGACTTCGAATGGAGAAAAAGAAACAAACAAGAAAAGCAACGGTTAAAGAAGAGGCCGAATATGAAATTTTAAGGAATTTAGGCTATAAGTTATTATCTAAAAATTTTGCCAAGTTATTATCTGCGCAAATTGATAGACAAATCAAAAGCAAACGTGATATAAGATACTATCCTGACTTCAAAAAATTTGCTTTATCTTTATATTTTTTAAGTCCGCAAAATTATAGAAAACTAAAAGAATCAATTGCTTTGCCTTCCGTAAGCAACTACAATTATTTACAAATTTCACTACAATTATTCACTATAATTATTTACAAATTTATTACAATTATTTACTCGTGGAATATTGTACCCGGCAAATAATAAAATTTTTGACGCTCTTGCCATAAAATTACTGCTATTAATAGAGCTCCATTGCATATTGTGTGCATATGAAATGAATTGAATGATTTAAAAGCTATGATATGAATGATTTAAAAGCTCATTTATTTTATAATGTATCTAATTAATATAATGTAATTAATTAATATAATGTATGTAATTATAGGGTCGTGCGGTGGTAGTCGCTCTATCACCGCCCGTGTGTTCGTCATTTCGCCGCTAAGGGAAGATAGTGATTCCCTAGTGCTGTGTATGTTCGCACGCTCGCCGGGTGAAGGATCCGCTGAATTGAAGAGAGAGAGAGTGTGGAGCTATATACAGTTTATTCAAGTCTATTTACAATGGTCCTGATAAGGACCGTTTATATACGAGCGTTCTCGGTAGGAGATTCGTGGGGTCGTCTTGGTAAATTTTATTGGCCCCCAGGAGTGGTTGTTATTCTCGTCCACGAGGCTTCCGGTCAGCTCGGTCTGCGTAGCTGTCGTAGTGCTCGCTTCCCAGTCGGAATCCGATTGGGTGCCTTGCTCTGTGGTTAAGTTGCTTGCCTGCGTTCCCCTGTGGATACGGCTTAAGGGATTGGTTTGCGTCCCTTGAGTCGTCCTTGTCCGTGATGAAGGAGGCAGTGGTGATAGCGGCTTGAGAACCGCCCAAGGTCCAGTTGGCGAGGTATATCGCCGGATACGTATGTCCCAGGTTTCCAGGAGTTGACGAGGAGGCCTGGTCAAGCGTGGAGGCTCCAACGTAATTAGCCGCAAGACCCACGGCAGAAGCTCGAAGGAGACTCGTTTCTCCGGTTCTGCACCTCCTCTCCACGGCTGCTGTATCGGCCCGGGTGATCAGGGCGTAGACACTAGCCGTGGTATCTGACTCCGCCGGTGACGAATGTCGTCGAGGCGTAAGCCTTGTTGCCGAAAGGTTACACGTAATCAAAGACTCCGATTTCAAAAGAGTTTCTGCAGCTACTGGTCTTTTACTGAGCGATCGCACTCTGAGAGCCAGCGCACAAACATTGCCGTAGCGCCTTACGCCAACTTACGTAAGAACCTTATGTTACGTGTCATGTAACATAAGGTCATGTACGTAAGGTGGTCATGGCGTAAGGCACTACGGCAATGTTTGTGCGCTAGCCCTGAGACTTAGTGAGCTGAGACTCGATGTTCCGTCGCTGCGTTCGTCCTTATATACAGAGGCTGCCGCGCAAGGCTACCAGATTGCATACGCTGCGTCCAGCGGCGGCACGATTTGTATCCCCACCACTTTCGCGCACTAAGTCATAAGCTATCATCCGTGTACGCTCGACGTTCAGTCATCTTCGGTTTACAGAGAAAGACGGATAGATTAGCTTCTGTCCCCTTCTCTCCTGAGAGGTCTATTGTATCTTACCTATCTCTCTGAATACAATAGCTATGTGATCCTCGAAATCTCGAGCTGGCGAGTTGGCGATGCAAGTTGCATCGTTGCAAGTATCGCAGCGATACTTATTATCACACATAATATTTTCCTATTAATTTTTTTTTTATAAAAGTTTATATGTTGCTTAAAAAAGAGAATATAACATATACAAAAACAAATTTTACATATTTTTATCAAACATTTTTATCTCAATTTTTATCTAAATTTTTCCACTCTTGGCCAATATGTACGATTCTTTATTAAAAAAAATTTCTTTAAAATAATAATTGTAATAAAATAATATTTAAATTTATTTTAATAGAATTGTATTTTGTTATTATTATTTTGTATTAATGTATGACGTACATCTTGTTGCTCAACGGAAACCGCGAGAAGGTGGTGGTCTCTTCCGTTAAAAAGGAAATGTAAAAAATTTAATAAATGAATAATAAAAATAAAATTAAATTAAAATAATAAAATAATGATAAATAATAAATAAAAATAAAAAATAAAATTATAATAAAATAATAAAATATAATCAATTTTCTAATTGATAAAAGGTCAAAATATTATTTCACATTTCCTTACATACATATATACACACACACACACACACACACACACACACACACACATACATATATATACATATATATCTTTACACACTTATTTTTTAAGTGATGTATATAAAAATATATTTTAAAATTATTTATCGCAGGAAGGGCCTGCTACGTCAGCATCCGCATGGACTTTTAAATTGTTTTTATTAGCGGCATATAATTTATCCGCCGACATAAGAGATAAATGCTCTTCATTAATGAGCATATTTAAAGCTGTTTCTCCTCTAGTTTTTAATGCAGACTTAAACACACAAATAACATTAACGGAAACCGTTGAAAAGCTATTACGTGTTTTCGTTTTTAAATTGTTCAAAAGAGAAAACATTCTCTCAGGATCGGCATTAGAATTCGGAAGCGTTCGAATAGTATTTATAATATTCGTTAAATTGGAATATTTAGGAACATTATTCGTGTGCCGACGTTGTAAAATTGCTTTCCACATATTGTCAAAATTTAATTTAGAAAAATTTTGTTTTTCTTCCACTGTAAGGTCTGATGCTAATGCAATCCATTCTTTTTTTAAAGCATCTTCATCAAAACCGCCGAGAGTTTTAGCTACGAGAGAAACATCATCAAATGATGTTTGTCTATTATTATCGAATAAACTTACAGATGGTTGAAAAACTTGTAACTTTAATAAAAATTCATTATTTATAGGTAACCTTTTACAAATTTCTTCTGCAGCAGTCACATAAAATGTTAAACAGTTCTCTCGAACAATTTTAACTGTTTATGTGATCTTTCAACGTTAATTCGTTCAGATATTCCTCACATTCTGATCCCAAAATAATTTCATTAATAGGTTTTTGATTTTCTTTTAATGAGAATATAATATTTGAAGAAAATGGTTTTAAATATTCTTCTTTTATAAAATTTCGACAGATTTGGAAAAGAAAGTTTTTAGATTTTGGCTGCAATAAATAGATTCTCGTTTCTGACGCTTGAAAGAATGCACTAAATGCGTTAAAAAAATTTAAAACATATTTTAAAAAAAGAAAATACGTTTCAGAAAAAACGTTTGATACAAAAGTTTCTTATTTTTTCATGTACAATTCGAATCTGTAATAAAAAGTACCATGTTCCTCTAAAAAAATTCAACTTCCGATCCGGATGGCGTATTTCCGGTCGGAATCAGAAGTTGAAAATATAACCATTTGATAGAGCGTACCCGATTTACTTAAAAATTGTTCGCGATTTTTGATAAAAGCCATTTATTTTTATTTTAAAAGGGATGTACGGGTGGTCTGGGACACCCTGTATATCCAAATATATATTCAAAATATTATATGTGTTTGACATTGTTTTTTTCTCGACTCATGTCGACTGTTATCGACTAATTGTTGATTGTTGACTGTTGATTGTGCTCGTCTTGCGAATACGTTCGTGACCCAGTCAAAAGATAGTTCAAAGCAATCGACAAAAGATTGGTGACATTGTGCCGACGAGAAAATAAATTAAGTTAAGAATAGATAATCAAAATGTGTGATCAACCAAAAAACGTAAGCGAAATTTTTTAGAAGCATGGCTTAGTGATGATCGATATAAATCTTGGATACGCAAAGTACCATCCGACGATAGTCTTTATTATTGTAGTATATGTAATAATAATTATTCGTGCAATTCAACACTATCAAGACATGCGGATTCTGCGTGTCACAAAAATAATATTAAGGTAAATACGCTAACTGATAATAATAATAATGTTGATTCGCCAATAAAAAAATTGCGTAAATCAAAATTTCAACAAAAATGGCTAGAAATTCAGCAATTTAAATGTTGGTTACGTGAAGTGCCACATGATGCAAGCTTATTTTTTTGTTCGATTTGTGATAAATCTATCGCTGGCGGTTTATCGCAAATCTATCGTCACGCAGAATCTAATGTTCATATAAATAAAGAAAAAAATTATATTGAAACAAGAGTTTCGAATGAGGATTCAAATATACAAATTAATGAATCACTTTTATCTTTTGATGAGCGTAAGAAATCAGCGGAAATCAGATATGCCGCATTAATTGCTGAGAAAAATATTCCTTATCAAACGGCAAAAGAAATTCTTAATTTTTTCCAACATATAAGAAAAGATCCTAATGTGTTGAATAGTATGAGTATGGGCCGAACAAAATGTACAAATATTTACAAATAAAAAAATGTACAAATATTACAAACGTTGTATGCCCGGTTGAGACTAATCGTGTTGTCAATATTATTCAAAACACAAAATTTTCGATATTTATCGATGAAACATCTGATCTCACTAATAATAAATGGATAACTTTTTTTGTCCGATACGTTGATCCGGAGACATTATTATCAATGACCGATTTTCGATCATTGATAATAAATAGTTAAAAATAAATAGGTGAAATAGATAAATAAATAAATAAATAGATAAAATAGTTAAATAAATATTTAATATAAATATTTTACATAATAATAGTAAAAGTAATAAATATTTTAAAAACACTTATTTAATCTAATTAATTTTTAAATAGATATCATACGATGTATGGATATCACACACATTCATGATAATAATAATATTAATATGTTAAATGTTTATTGTGTTTACCGCATTCTTCAATCGAACACATGATCGCGTTTGATAGCGCCAGTAGTACATTAACCTACCGCAACCTACCATGACAAAAAACTGCTTGCAGTCGCCGAATAATTATCGTCGCATTGTCGCGTCGTCGCGTCGTGTAGTAACGTGTCCGCGCGTGTTTCTTTCATCGAGTGATTTTTAATCGCCAACAGTTATTATTCGACAGTGATTAATAGTGATTAGTAATAGAGTCATTAGTAAATTTCTCGTCTCATCGAGTGAGTAAATAAATGTGATTACGTTAAAGTTTGTAAAAGAATACAGTTCATGAAAGAAGAAAAACTTTCAGTTAATAATTTAGTGTGGATTTCTTGTCTTTTGCAACGTGATATCTACGTTAAATTTGAGAACGTACGATCTATCGGAAAATTCATTTCTCCTTCAAGCAATTACAGCAATACATCAAAAGTCATCGAGCAAGGTAATGATAACTATTTTTTGACGTTATGTGAAAACAGATCTCGGGAAGTCAGAGGAACAGTGTGTCAAAGGAAATTCGTGAAAAGAGAGGGGTTTTTAGTGGGTAGGGAGTATCGAGTTGGTAATTCGACTTGGTACTCGAGTCCCACATAACTCACTGGATCGACCGGTGGGTATGCATAAAATGCATTTTCCCCTCTCTCGTAAAAAAAAAAAAAAAAATTACAGGTGAGTGAGCGAATGAGAGAGAGAGAGAGAGAGAGAGACAGACAGACAGACAGAGAGAGAATGTATGTGTTCGCATGTGTGTCTGTATGTGTATACCGACCAGCTGATCGCAGCAGGCGCCCCGCGTAAGCACCCGCGTCTGACGGTGAATCGCGCCACCCTTGCCTGCCTCTTGTATTCGACCCGTCATACGTTAACTACTTCCTTTAATAATTCAAAAACTACGCTTCAAATCAAATTTTGGTAAAGGAAAAATTGTCTTAGAATGGTGTCAGGAATACGTCATTTTACAGACATAACGTTTTTCAGGATCGCCCTGTATATATATATATATATATATATATGTATGTAAGGAAATGTGAAATAATATTTTGACCTTTTATCAATTAGAAAATTGATTATATTTTATTATTTTATTATAATTTTATTTTTTATTTTTATTTATTATTTATCATTATTTTATTATTTTAATTTTGTTTTATTTTTATTATTCATTTATTAAATTTTTTACATTTCCTTTTTAATGGAAGAGACCACCACCTTCTCGCGGTTTCCGTTGAGCAACAAGATGTACGTCATACATTAATAACAAAATAATAATAACAAAATACAATTCTATTAAAATAAATTTAAATATTATTTTATTACAATTATTATTTTAAAGAAATTTTTTTTTAATAAAAAAGCGTACATATTGGCCAAGAGTGGAAAAATTTAGATAAAAATTGAGATAAAAATGTTAGATAAAAATATGTAAAATTTGTTTTTATATATGTTATATTCTCTTTTTTAAACAACATATAAACTTTTATAAAAAAAAAATCAATAGGAAAATATGTGTGATAATCGCTGCGATACTTGCAACGATGCAACTTGCTTCGCCAACTCGCCAGCTCGAGATTTCGAGGATCACATAGCTATTGTATTCAGAGAGATAGGTAAGATACAATAGACCTCTCAGGAGAGAAGGGGACAGAAGCTAATCTATCCGTCTTCCTCTGTAAACCGAAGATGACCGAATGTCGAGCGTACACGGATGAGAGCTTATGACTTAGTGCGCGAAAGTGGTGGGGATACAAATCGTGCCGCCGCTGGACGCAGCGTATGCAATCTGGTAGCCTTGCTGCCGGGCTTCACTTATGCGAAACGGTTTGCCCTCATTGCCATCTGTAGGCCGGCCTGCGATTTAGCTCGGGGGAATCCCCAAATGTTCGCGCTACCGTGCGCGTATCGTACGCGCGGGTTGCTGTGTGGTAGGCAAGGCTACCAGATTGCACACGCTGCGTCCAGCGGCGGCACGATTTGTATCCCCACCACTTTCGCACACTAAGGCATAAGCTCTCATCCGTGTACGCTCGACATTCGGTCATCTTCGGTTTACAGAGGAAGACGGATAGATTAGCTTCTATCCCCTTCTCTCCTGAGAGGTCTAGTGTATCTTACCTATCTCTCTGAATACAATAGCTATGTGATCCTCGAAATCTCGAGCTGGCGAGTTGGCGATGCAAGTTGCATCGTTGCAAGTATCGCAGCGATACTTATTATCACACATAATATTTCCCTATTGATTTCATTTTTATAAAAGTTTATATGTTGTTTAAAAAAGAGAATATAACATATACAAAAACAAATTTTACATATTTTTATCAAACATTTTTATCTCAATTTTTATCTAAATTTTTCCACTCGGCCAATATGTACGCTTTTTTATTAAAAAAAATTTCTTTAAAAAAATAATTGTAATAAAATATTTAAATTTATTTTAATAGAATTGTATTTTGTTATTATTATTTTGTATTAATGTATGACGTACATCTTGTTGCTCAACGGAAACCGCGAGAAGGTGGTGGTCTCTTCCGTTAAAAAGGAAATGTAAAAAATTTAATAAATGAATAATAAAAATAAAATAAAATTAAAATAATAAAATAATGATAAATAATAAATAAAAATTAAAAATAAAATTATAATAAAATAATAAAATATAATCAATTTTCTAATTGATAAAAGGTCAAAATATTATTTCACATTTCCTTACATACATACATATATATATATATATATATATATTTATATATACAGGGTGACCCATTTTAACTTAGGCAGCCAAATAACTCGAAAAATAAGCACACTACGAAAAAATGTTTAGAATCAAAATTTTGTCATTTCGAGGGGGACGTACAATGACGTTAAAATGAGCCCCCCCACCCCTCCCCCTGGGCAGTGAGGGGGGGCAAGTTTGAAATCTTAAATGGGAACCCCTATTTTTTATTGCATATTCGGAATCTTTGGCTAAAAACACATACAATTTGTCTGAAACATTTTTCTCGATTCATGATAGATGGCGCTGTAATCGACGAAATTCAATTTCTTCGATTTCTCTTACTGAGAACCCATGCTTACGATTCTGCAATAAATTAACAATAAAAATACCACGTTTTCATTGTTAATACTCGAAATTAGTCTTAAAACAAACTTCTCATTATTTTTTATTACTCATTAATTACTTCTCAAGAAACTGCTTTTAGCGTAACCCAGGAACAACGTCGTGGACGTAGCAGTTTTCTGTTCCCTTCGGGGTGCTTGATTAACGTGAGTCCCCTCGCCTCTCACAATTCGGGGTGCTTGAACGTGTGGTAACCCAGCCAGTGAAGGCAAGGTCGTGTGGTGATCCAGCCAGTGAAGGCAAGGTCGTGTGGTGACCCAACCAGTTAAGGCAAGGTCAAGTAGTGACCCAGCCAGTGAAGGCAAGGTCGTGTGGTGACCCAACCAGTTAAGGCAAGATTGCATTGTTATCAGCTCTCTCCGCATGGAGGAGATGCTCAAAGTGTGCACCATTATTTTCTAAGGATAACAGTAATCGACAGCGAAAGTTACGTTGTACATTTTCTAGCATTAAAGGAGTTATAGCTTCACAAGCTCTTCTTATTCTTTCCATCATATTCAATCTTGTCGTTGGAGCTTTACTATACACTGCATCTTTAACGTATCTCCATAAAAAGAAATCAAGGGGGTTCAAATCCGGTGATCTCGGAGGCCACAGAACTGGTCCACCCCGCCCTATCCACCGATTTGGGAACCTTTGATTCAAAAACATCCGTACAATACGAGCATAATGAGCAGGAGCACCATCTTGTTGATACCATAAATTTAGTCTAACTGCAAGGGGAACATTCTCTAGGTATGCTGGCAAATCATTTTCGAGGAATTCTAAATACATTGGACTATTAATTGGACGTTCAAAAAAATGAGGTCCAATGACTTGGCCATTGCAAATGCCTACCCATACATATAAACTCCAACGATGTTGATTAAGCACCTCACGATACCAATGTGGATTTTCTGGTGACCAATAGTGGCAATTATGCCTATTGAGACTACCATTGCTGATGAATGTTGCTTCATCACTGAAACAAACATTACTAAAAAAATCTGGATTCTGATCTAACATCTCAAGAGCCCATCTACAAAATTGTACTCTGAGTACGTAGTCGGCCTCACTTAATTCCTGTACCAGAGTAATATGATACGGATGGTAATTGACTGATCGTAACAATCTATGTGCCGTAGTTTGAGGGATTCCCAGTTCTCGTTCTATTTGACGGGTACTAATATGGGGATTTTGATGAACCATAGCCAAAACTGCGAGCAATCTAGGGTCATTATTATTATGAAGTCTATTCCTTCGCCTTTCGCGATGAAGTGGATTATTACGAGATCTCCTTTCAATGTTTATAATTTGTTGATCAGTAGGATGGCGGCGATTTGGGAATCGCTCCGCATAAGTACGGGCAGTAAGTCTGTAATTTCTACCACATTCGCCAAAGGTTATAAGAATATCGACTACTTCTGTAGGCGTATAATTTGCCATTTTACCAGAATTTTATCAGAGTACAAATGTTAAAAAAATACATAAACACTTGTGACTTTGGCACTAAATGGACAAAATTTTGGAGGGATACTTAGAGGAACTCCATCAGATGGAAAGTCCAAAATGTCTCGGTACTTTGGACCATTCAAGTTGCCTAAAGGGCAGGTTACGCTAAAAGCAGTTTCTTGAGAAGTAATTAATAAGTAATAAAAAATAATGAGAAGTTTGTTTTAAGACTAATTTCGAGTATTAACAATGAAAACGTGGTATTTTTATTGTTAATTTATTGCAGAATCGTAATCATGGGTTCTCAGTAAGAGAAATCGAAGAAATTGAATTTCGTCGATTACAGCGCCATCTATCATGAATCGAGAAAAATGTTTCAGACAAATTGTATGTGTTTTTAGCCAAAGATTCCGAATATGCAATAAAAAATAGGGGTTCCCATTTAAGATTTCAAACTTGCCCCCCCTCACCGCCCAGGGGGAGGGGTGGGGGGCTCATTTTAACGTCATTGTACGTCCCCCTCGAAATGACAAAATTTTGATTCTAAACATTTTTTCGTAGTGTGCTTATTTTTCGAGTTATTTGGCTGCCTAAGTTAAAATGGGTCACCCTGTATATATATCTTTACACACTTATTTTTTAAGTGATATATATAAAAATTTGTTTTAAAATTATTTATCGCAGGAAGGACCTGCTACGTCAGCATCCGCATGGACTTTTAAATTGTTTTTATTAGCGGCATATAATTTATCCGCCGACATAAGAGATAAATGCTCTTCATTAATGAGCATATTTAAAGCTGTTTCTCCTCTAGTTTTTAATGCGGACTTAAACACACAAATAGCATTAACGGAAACCGTTGTAAAGCTATTACGTGTTTTCGTTTTTAAATTGTTCAAAAGAGAAAACATTCTCTCAGGATCGGCATTAGAATTCGGAAGCGTCCGAATAGTATTTATAATATTCGTTAAATTGGAATATTTAGAAACATTATTCGTGTGCCGACGTTGTAAAATTGCTTTCCACATATTGTCAAAATTTAATTTAGAAAAATTTTGTTTTTCTTCCACTGTCTGATGCTAATGCAATCCATTCTTTTTTTAAAGCATCTTCATCAAAACCGCCGAGAGTTTTAGCTACGAAAGAAACATCATCAAATGATGTTTGTCTATTATTATCGAATAAACTTACAGATGGTTAAAAAACTTGTAATTTTAATAAAAATTCATTATAGGTAACCTTTTACAAATTTCTTCTGCAGCAGTCACATAAAATGTTAAACAGTTCTCTCGAACAATTTTAACTATGTTTATGTGATCTTTCAACGTTAATTCGTTCAGATATTCCTCACATTCTGATCCCAAAATAATTTCATTAATAGGTTTTTGATTTTCTTTTAATGAGAATATAATATTTGAAGAAAATGGTTTTAAATATTCTTCTTTTATAAAATTTCCACAGATTTGGAAAAGAAAGTTTTTAGATTTTGGCTGCAATAAATGGATTCTCGTTTCTGACGCTTGAAAGAATGCATTAAATGCGTTAAAAAAATCTAAAACGTATTTAAAAAAAAAATACGTTTCAGAAAAAACGTTTGATACAAAAGTTTCTTATTTTTCCATGTACAATTCGAATCTGTAATAAAAAGTACCATGTACCTCTAAAAAAATTCGACTTCCGATGCGGATGGCGTATTTCCGGTCGGAATCAGAAGTTGAAAATATCACCATTTGATAGAGCGTACCCGATTCACTTTAAAATTGTTCGCGATTTTTGATAAAAGCCATTTATTTTTATTTTAAAAGGGATGTACGGGTGATCTGGGACACTCTGTATATCCAAATATATATTCAAAATATTATATGTGTTTGACATTGTTTTTTTCTCGACTCATGTCGACTGTTATCGACTAATTGTTGATTGTTGACTGTTGACTGTGCTTGTCTTGCGAATACGTTCGTGACCCAGTCAAAAGATAGTTCAAAGCAATCGACAAAAGATTGGTGATATTGTGCCGACGAGAAAATAAATTAAGTTAAGAATAGATAATCAAAATGTGTGATCAATTAACCAAAAAACGTAAGCGAAATTTTTTAGAAGCTTGGCTTAGTGATGATCGATATAAATCTTGGATACGCAAAGTACCATCCGACGATAGTCTTTATTATTGTAGTATATGCAATAATAATTATTCATGCAATTCAACACTATCAAGACATGCGGATTCTGCGTGTCACAAAAATAATATTAAGGTAAATACGCTAACTGATAATAATAATAATGTTGATTCGCCAATAAAAAAATTGCGTAAATCAAAATTTCAACAAAAATGGTTAGAAATTCAGCAATTTAAATGTTGGTTACGTGAAGTGCCATATGATGCAAGCTTATTTTTTTGTTCGATTTGTGATAAATCTATCGCTGGCGGTTTATGGCAAATCTATCGTCACGCAGAATCTAATGTTCATATAAATAAAGAAAAAAATTATATTGAAACAAGAGTTTCGAATGAGGATTCAAATATACAAATTAATGAATCACTTTTATCTTTTGATGAGCGTAAGAAATCAGCGGAAATCAGATATGCCGCATTAATTGCCGAGAAAAATATTCCTTATCAAACGGCAAAAGAAATTCTTAATTTTTTCCAACATATAGGAAAAGATCCTAATGTGTTGAATAGTATGAGTATGGGCCGAACAAAATGTACAAATATTATTACAAACGTTGTATGTCCGGTTGAGACTAATTGTGTTGTCAATATTATTCAAAACACAAAATTTTCGATATTTATCGATGAAACATCTGATCTCACTAATAATAAATGGATGACTTTTTTTATCCGATACGTTGATCCGGAGACATTAGATGTTCGCTCGCAATTAGTTAAATTAATAAATATTGATGCCAAAGATTCAAGCGCAGAAAAGTTGTTCAATGCATTTAAAAGTGAAATGTGGAAATTACAGATACCATTTTTAAATATTGTTGCCCTATCATGCGACAATGCTTCCGTCATGACAGGGAAACATTTATCGTTTAAAAAAAAATTGGGAGAAATATGCCCACATGTTTTAACATTTTCATGCGCGTGCCATTCCTCCGCATTAGCAGCGCATGCTGCTTGTTCCAAAATGCCTGCATATTGCGATGAATTTAAAAAAAAAATTGCAAAATATTTAAATAGCAGTCCAAAACGAACAGCTATTTTTCGCAAATTTTGTGAATGTTTCCAAGAAACAAATCACAAAATATTAAAATTATGTGACACACGCTGGCTTTCTCATTATTTATGCATCGAACGACTTCTTGAATCTTGGGATACAATTAAATATTTTCTTACTGAAATGGTTGCGAGTGAAAAAACAAATTCTGGAAAATATTTATTATCTATGATGAACAACATAGAGATAAAAGCTTATTTTCTTTTTTTAAAATGTTTTAAATTTTTTTAACGCATTTAATGCATTCTTTCAAGCGTCAGAAACGAGAATCCATTTATTGCAGCCAAAATCTAAAAACTTTCTTTTCCAAATCTGTGGAAATTTTATAAAAGAAGAATATTTAAAACCATTTTCTTCAAATATTATATTCTCATTAAAAGAAAATCAAAAACCTATTAATGAAATTATTTTGGGATCAGAATGTGAGGAATATCTGAACGAATTAACGTTGAAAGATCACATAAACATAGTTAAAATTGTTCGAGAGAACTGTTTAACATTTTATGTGACTGCTGCAGAAGAAATTTGTAAAAGGTTACCTATAAATAATGAATTTTTATTAAAGTTACAAGTTTTTCAACCATCTGTAAGTTTATTCGATAATAATAGACAAACATCATTTGATGATGTTTCTTTCGTAGCTAAAACTCTCGGCGGTTTTGATGAAGATGCTTTAAAAAAAGAATGGATTGCATTAGCATCAGACAGTGGAAGAAAAACAAAATTTTTCTAAATTAAATTTTGACAATATGTGGAAAGCAATTTTACAACGTCGGCACACGAATAATGTTTCTAAATATTCCAATTTAACGAATATTATAAATACTATTCGGACGCTTCCGAATTCTAATGCCGATCCTGAGAGAATGTTTTCTCTTTTGAACAATTTAAAAACGAAAACACGTAATAGCTTTTCAACGGTTTCCGTTAATGCTATTTGTGTGTTTAAGTCTGCATTAAAAACTAGAGGAGAAACAGCTTTAAATATGCTCATTAATGAAGAGCATTTATCTCTTATGTCGGCGGATAAATTATATGCCGCTAATAAAAACAATTTAAATGTCCATGCGGATGCTGACGTAGCAGGCTCTTCCTGCGATAAATAATTTTAAAATAAATTTTTATATACACTTAAAAAATAAGTGTGTAAAGATTTTTAAGTGTGTAAAAATTTTTATATACACTTAAGAAATAAGTGTGTAAAGATATATACACACACACACATATACACACACACACACACACACACACACACACACACACACACACACACACACACACACACACACACACACACATATATATATATATATATATATATATGTATGTATGTATGTATGTAAGGAAATGTGAAATAATCTTTTGACCTTTTATCAATTAGAAAATTGATTATATTTTATTATTTTATTATAATTTTATTTTTTATTTTTATTTATTATTTATCATTATTTTATTATTTTATTTTAATTTTATTTTTATTATTGTTCATTTGTTAAATTTTTTACATTTCCTTTTTAACGGAAGAGACCACCACCTTCTCGCGGTTTCCGTTGAGCAACAAGATGTACGTCATACATTAATACAAAATAATAATAACAAAATACAATTCTATTAAAATAAATTTAAATATTATTTTATTACAATTATTTTTTTAAAGAAATTTTTTTTTAATAAAAAAGCGTACATATTGGCCAAGAGTGGAGAAATTTAGATAAAAATTGAGATAAAAATATGTTAGATAAAAATTTAGATAAAAATATGTAAAATTTGTTTTTGTATATGTTATATTCTCTTTTTTAAACAACATATAAACTTTTATAAAAAAAATCAATAGGAAAATATTATGTGTGATAAGTATCGCTGCGATACTTGCAACGATGCAACTTGCATCGCCAACTCGCCAGCTCGAGATTTCGAGGATCACATAGCTATTGTATTCAGAGAGATAGATAAGATACAATAGACCTCTCAGGAGAGAAGGGGACAAAAGCTAATCTATCCGTCTTCCTCTGTAAACCGAAGATGACCGAACGTCGAGCGTACACGGATGAGAGCTTATGCCTTAGTGCGCGAAAGTGGTGGGGATACAAATCGTGCCGCCGCTGGACGCAGCGTGTGCAATCTGGTAGCCTTGGTGGTAGGCGCCCAGTGTAGTATGCCGGTACGCTATTGTGGCGTATGGCAAGACGCCACAGTATCACAGGATGAGATAATAGGTTTCGAAGATACGGGTCACGATAATTTTTCCGTCTCTGCAAAAAGTGTTTTAGTTATAATGGCACGTAGTATTGCAGGTAACTGGAAAATCCCCATTTGCTATTGTTTTGTAGAAAATGCATGTAATAGTAAAATTTTGAAGAATTTAATTTTTAATATTATAATTAAGAGGATTTCCGGACTCCTCTGTTTTATCGACTAAACCGATTATCATTTTGGGCACCGAAATCTTTTTATTGATTACACAGAATAATAAACGTTCCTCCATGATTAAAGTATATACATAGAAATAAAAGAAGAATCTGCCGGTTGTATGTTAAAAACAAAAGAGAATTGAAAAATTACAGTTTTTTATCGACTTTTAGCGTCAAGTCGTAACAACACTTGCTTAATATAAAAATTGTGCAGTTTATATCCATAAAATAAGATAGCTTCCTCTTCGAGATTGCATGAAGAAATATAAATGAACTTTCAGAAATGAGTTTAGAAGCCTAGTAAAAAATATTTAGGTGTCTAAAATTTTCATTCATATGTGTGTATGCGAGATCGAGGCTCAGAAGCAGTAGATTAGTTGCGTGATATCGCGACAGACGGCGCTATAATCGGTTTGTGTGATAAGGAGAGACAATCTCGTACTATCCTTCTCTTCCATCTTGCGTGTAATAATATATGTCAGTATACATGTACCCGTACACTAAAACATTACATTCTTGCGTCTTCTTCCTCGTATTCCGTGTCATAGATATTCGCTGTCGCTCGTAACAATCATACGCGTAACAAGCTGCGCGAAAACAGCGTTACAACAAGTTACGTAGAAAATATTCTGTATAAGTCATACATATACACAATATACAGGGTGAGCCATTTTAATTAACGCACGCAATTATTTCGGAAACAAAGCATTTTAGAGAAAAATGTTTCAGACAAAAGTTTTATGGTTTCGAGGGGGTCGTAAGATGGTATCATTGGTTTGACACTGAAGAGTCATTTGAAGGTCACGTGAAGGTCACTTCAATTTTTTTAAATGGAACACCCTATATATTTTTGCAAACTCTTGTAGCTTATCTCGAGAGCTTTCCAAAACACTATAATTAAGTACCTTTTCGTTAAGTACTTTTTGAGTTATGAGGCTTGAAATAATTTCTTAATTTTACATAAACAGTAAAATATCTTGTAAAATATTCATTTTTCGATTATCTTACCTTAATAGTTTTATGTACAAAATAATGAGAGGAATCAATTGGTGTAAAGAAAACACATAGTTGTTTTGAAGAAAAAATATGTAATTTGCAATTGACAATTCCACGTGCGTGCGTGCGTGCGTGCGTGCGTGCGTGCGTGCGTGCGTGCGTGCGTGCGTGCGTGCGTGCGTGCGTGCGTGCGTGCGTGCGTGCGTGCGTGCGTGCGTGCGTGCGTGCGTGCGTGCGTGCGTGCGTGCGTGCGTGCGTGCGTGCGTGCGTGCGTGCGTGCGTGCGTGCGTGCGTGCGTGCGTGCGTGCGTGCGTGCGTGCGTGCGTGCGTGCGTGCGTGCGTGCGTGCGTGCGTGCGTGCGTGCGTGCGTGCGTGCGTGCGTGCGTGCGTGCGTGCGTGCGTGCGTGCGTGCGTGCGTGCGTGCGTGCGTGCGTGCGTGCGTGCGTGCGTGCGTGCGTGCGTGCGTGCGTGCGTGCGTGCGTGCGTGCGTGCGTGCGTGCGTGCGTGCGTGCGTGCGTGCGTGCGTGCGTGCGTGCGTGCGTGCGTGCGTGCGTGCGTGCGTGCGTGCGTGCGTGCGTGCGTGCGTGCGTGCGTGCGTGCGTGCGTGCGTGCGTGCGTGCGTGCGTGCGTGCGTGCGTGCGTGCGTGCGTGCGTGCGTGCGTGCGTGCGTGCGTGCGTGCGTGCGTGCGTGCGTGCGTGCGTGCGTGCGTGCGTGCGTGCGTGCGTGCGTGCGTGCGTGCGTGCGTGCGTGCGTGCGTGCGTGCGTGCGTGCGTGCGTGCGTGCGTGCGTGCGTGCGTGCGTGCGTGCGTGCGTGCGTGCGTGCGTGCGTGCGTGCGTGCGTGCGTGCGTGCGTGCGTGCGTGCGTGCGTGCGTGCGTGCGTGCGTGCGTGCGTGCGTGCGTGCGTGCGTGCGTGCGTGCGTGCGTGCGTGCGTGCGTGCGTGCGTGCGTGCGTGCGTGCGTGCGTGCGTGCGTGCGTGCGTGCGTGCGTGCGTGCGTGCGTGCGTGCGTGCGTGCGTGCGTGCGTGCGTGCGTGCGTGCGTGCGTGCGTGCGTGCGTGCGTGCGTGCGTGCGTGCGTGCGTGCGTGCGTGCGTGCGTGCGTGCGTGCGTGCGTGCGTGCGTGCGTGCGTGCGTGCGTGCGTGCGTGCGTGCGTGCGTGCGTGCGTGCGTGCGTGCGTGCGTGCGTGCGTGCGTGCGTGCGTGCGTGCGTGCGTGCGTGCGTGCGTGCGTGCGTGCGTGCGTGCGTGCGTGCGTGCGTGCGTGCGTGCGTGCGTGCGTGCGTGCGTGCGTGCGTGCGTGCGTGCGTGCGTGCGTGCGTGCGTGCGTGCGTGCGTGCGTGCGTGCGTGCGTGCGTGCGTGCGTGCGTGCGTGCGTGCGTGCGTGCGTGCGTGCGTGCGTGCGTGCGTGCGTGCGTGCGTGCGTGCGTGCGTGCGTGCGTGCGTGCGTGCGTGCGTGCGTGCGTGCGTGCGTGCGTGCGTGCGTGCGTGCGTGCGTGCGTGCGTGCGTGCGTGCGTGCGTGCGTGCGTGCGTGCGTGCGTGCGTGCGTGCGTGCGTGCGTGCGTGCGTGCGTGCGTGCGTGCGTGCGTGCGTGCGTGCGTGCGTGCGTGCGTGCGTGCGTGCGTGCGTGCGTGCGTGCGTGCGTGCGTGCGTGCGTGCGTGCGTGCGTGCGTGCGTGCGTGCGTGCGTGCGTGCGTGCGTGCGTGCGTGCGTGCGTGCGTGCGTGCGTGCGTGCGTGCGTGCGTGCGTGCGTGCGTGCGTGCGTGCGTGCGTGCGTGCGTGCGTGCGTGCGTGCGTGCGTGCGTGCGTGCGTGCGTGCGTGCGTGCGTGCGTGCGTGCGTGCGTGCGTGCGTGCGTGCGTGCGTGCGTGCGTGCGTGCGTGCGTGCGTGCGTGCGTGCGTGCGTGCGTGCGTGCGTGCGTGCGTGCGTGCGTGCGTGCGTGCGTGCGTGCGTGCGTGCGTGCGTGCGTGCGTGCGTGCGTGCGTGCGTGCGTGCGTGCGTGCGTGCGTGCGTGCGTGCGTGCGTGCGTGCGTGCGTGCGTGCGTGCGTGCGTGCGTGCGTGCGTGCGTGCGTGCGTGCGTGCGTGCGTGCGTGCGTGCGTGCGTGCGTGCGTGCGTGCGTGCGTGCGTGCGTGCGTGCGTGCGTGCGTGCGTGCGTGCGTGCGTGCGTGCGTGCGTGCGTGCGTGCGTGCGTGCGTGCGTGCGTGCGTGCGTGCGTGCGTGCGTGCGTGCGTGCGTGCGTGCGTGCGTGCGTGCGTGCGTGCGTGCGTGCGTGCGTGCGTGCGTGCGTGCGTGCGTGCGTGCGTGCGTGCGTGCGTGCGTGCGTGCGTGCGTGCGTGCGTGCGTGCGTGCGTGCGTGCGTGCGTGCGTGCGTGCGTGCGTGCGTGCGTGCGTGCGTGCGTGCGTGCGTGCGTGCGTGCGTGCGTGCGTGCGTGCGTGCGTGCGTGCGTGCGTGCGTGCGTGCGTGCGTGCGTGCGTGCGTGCGTGCGTGCGTGCGTGCGTGCGTGCGTGCGTGCGTGCGTGCGTGCGTGCGTGCGTGCGTGCGTGCGTGCGTGCGTGCGTGCGTGCGTGCGTGCGTGCGTGCGTGCGTGCGTGCGTGCGTGCGTGCGTGCGTGCGTGCGTGCGTGCGTGCGTGCGTGCGTGCGTGCGTGCGTGCGTGCGTGCGTGCGTGCGTGCGTGCGTGCGTGCGTGCGTGCGTGCGTGCGTGCGTGCGTGCGTGCGTGCGTGCGTGCGTGCGTGCGTGCGTGCGTGCGTGCGTGCGTGCGTGCGTGCGTGCGTGCGTGCGTGCGTGCGTGCGTGCGTGCGTGCGTGCGTGCGTGCGTGCGTGCGTGCGTGCGTGCGTGCGTGCGTGCGTGCGTGCGTGCGTGCGTGCGTGCGTGCGTGCGTGCGTGCGTGCGTGCGTGCGTGCGTGCGTGCGTGCGTGCGTGCGTGCGTGCGTGCGTGCGTGCGTGCGTGCGTGCGTGCGTGCGTGCGTGCGTGCGTGCGTGCGTGCGTGCGTGCGTGCGTGCGTGCGTGCGTGCGTGCGTGCGTGCGTGCGTGCGTGCGTGCGTGCGTGCGTGCGTGCGTGCGTGCGTGCGTGCGTGCGTGCGTGCGTGCGTGCGTGCGTGCGTGCGTGCGTGCGTGCGTGCGTGCGTGCGTGCGTGCGTGCGTGCGTGCGTGCGTGCGTGCGTGCGTGCGTGCGTGCGTGCGTGCGTGCGTGCGTGCGTGCGTGCGTGCGTGCGTGCGTGCGTGCGTGCGTGCGTGCGTGCGTGCGTGCGTGCGTGCGTGCGTGCGTGCGTGCGTGCGTGCGTGCGTGCGTGCGTGCGTGCGTGCGTGCGTGCGTGCGTGCGTGCGTGCGTGCGTGCGTGCGTGCGTGCGTGCGTGCGTGCGTGCGTGCGTGCGTGCGTGCGTGCGTGCGTGCGTGCGTGCGTGCGTGCGTGCGTGCGTGCGTGCGTGCGTGCGTGCGTGCGTGCGTGCGTGCGTGCGTGCGTGCGTGCGTGCGTGCGTGCGTGCGTGCGTGCGTGCGTGCGTGCGTGCGTGCGTGCGTGCGTGCGTGCGTGCGTGCGTGCGTGCGTGCGTGCGTGCGTGCGTGCGTGCGTGCGTGCGTGCGTGCGTGCGTGCGTGCGTGCGTGCGTGCGTGCGTGCGTGCGTGCGTGCGTGCGTGCGTGCGTGCGTGCGTGCGTGCGTGCGTGCGTGCGTGCGTGCGTGCGTGCGTGCGTGCGTGCGTGCGTGCGTGCGTGCGTGCGTGCGTGCGTGCGTGCGTGCGTGCGTGCGTGCGTGCGTGCGTGCGTGCGTGCGTGCGTGCGTGCGTGCGTGCGTGCGTGCGTTACGTCGTGTTTGATATCATTTTAATCGCAAAAATCTCTTTAGTAGTAGTAGTAGTATGAAAGACGGGTGGGGCTAGATCAGTCCCTGGTGTCACCTAGATCTAAAAGATCTTCTGTAACCCCATGGTTGTCTGAGGTTATTTGTGGCGATCCAATTTGGCCCTTATAAGAAGGTTATATAGATCGCCCACCCTCATGTTTTGTAATACACTGGGTTCAGCGAACATATGACCCCAGAGTGTGTATCTCCTAAGAGCGAGAGGGGGACAGTAACACAGAATGTGAATGCTGTCTTCTTTTTCTTCGCCACATAGACGGCAGTCTTTCCCATCGGCCAAGCCGAGATTGAATAAGTGGGCCCTGAGGGCCACATGGCCCGTGAGCAGGCCAATGGAGATATTGAGCTTCTTTTTGCTCATGGTTAGGAGTTCATCCGTCCTTTTAGAAAGGGGTCGGTTCAGCAAAAGCTTGGCTTGACGACAGCCCTGAACCTGGCCCCACGAAACCAGATGTTCCCGTTTTAAAGACTCTTTGATGAGTCTTTTACCTATAGCAAAGGGGACGCCGACGACCTGTCTAGCCGGGACCTCGAGGGTGCCTAGCTTTGCCAGGCCGTCCGCCACTTCATTGCCATGAATTCCCTGATGACCGGGAACCAAGGCTAAGGTGATCCTATTGGATTCGCCTAATCTATTGAGCGCTAGCATGCAGTCCCAAACCACCGAGGACTCAGTGGTGGTCTTGGCTAGAGCGTTAATAGCTGCCCTACTGTCGGAGCAGATGAGTATATGGTATTTCTGTTGGTGCCTTTAACTAAGGTTAAGGTGTTTGCACACTCAAGAATTACTAGAACCTCAGCTTGAAAAACCGTGGTCAGCTCCCCTAGGGAGTAAGATTCCCTGTGGTTAGTCCTTGAGCCGTAGACTCCAGCTCCAAATCGTCCTTCCGCCCCCGAGCCATCCGTATACCAAATGTCCCAGTTTGGCCGGCAGATTCGTTCTGGTTTACTCCAATCTTCCCTAGAAAGTATCTGGGTTTTGAAGAGCTTAAAGACCTGGGATTTCCTAGGTATTCTATCCTGCAGCAGAGAGAATAGGTGTTCATGGAGGAACGATAGCCTGGTATGACCAGAATGCTGTCCTCTCCATTCACCGTGACACTTTAATCTGTAGGCAGAAAGTTTGGCTGTGCTGATAATAAAGCGGTCCAGGGGTGGAAGACAGAGTGCAATCTCAAGCGCCTCCGTAGGGGAGGTTCTCATGGCCCACATCGCCGCCCTAAGGTAACAACCCTGAAGACTTCTGAGTAGGTTCCTGGCCCCCACTTTCTCCACCCTGGGCCACCAGACCACCGCAGCATATGTGAGACGGGGCAGTAGAATGGCTTTGTAGATCCAGAGGGCAATTCTGGGTCTAATGCCCCACGTTTAACCTACAGCCCTTCTACATACCCACATGGAGGTGTAAAATTTCTTGCGTTTGACTTCAAGGTGAAATCTCCAGCTTAGTTTGGGATCAAGATGGATCCTCAGGTATTTTACTGAATAAGTGTATGGTAGCTCTTTGCCCCAGAGCCTCAAAGGCCTTATGGGTTCGGGCTTGTATTTTCTGGTAAAAATCATAGCCTCGATCTTAGACGCATTGACCGTGAGACCTTTGGCTTGATACCAGCTTTGAATAATCTTAAGTGCTTTATCCATAAGCTCCTTAAGGGTTGAGAGGAAGCTGCCTCTTACGATTGCAGCCACGTCATCCGCATAGCCACAAACGATGAGGCCCGCTTCTTGTAATTTGACCAGGAGTTTGTCCACCACCAGGCACCACAGGAGCGGAGAGAGAACGCCACCCTGCGGGCAACCTCTGGCCGGGAGACCACTCAAAGTTTTATCTCCATAATCAACAGTCAAAACTCTGTCCGATAGCATGCTTTGTGTCCAATCGATCAGAGTTTCGGGGATGTCATGTCTGTGCATGGCCTCTTTGATCGTTGTATATGAGGTGGTATCGAATGCCCCCTCAATATCCAGAAATAGTCCTAGGGCATACCCTCCAGTCGCCAGTGTCTCAATCTTGCTCACAAGGTGATGAAGGGCAGTATCCGTGGATCTGCCCGCCCTATAGGCATACTGAGAAAAGGCCAGCGGTCAGGTAGTAAGGGGATATGTCCTAATATGGCTGTCTATCTGTCTCTCCAGTGTCTTCAAAACAAAGGAGGTAAGGCTAATGGGTCTGAAATCTTTGGCCAAGATATGGCCCTTCCTGCCTTGTTTAGGTATAAAAGTGACTCTGGTGCCACTCCAGACAAGGGGCACGTGTCTAAGGGCTATACTAACCCTAAGCACTTTAACTAGGGGGCCTATCAAAAGGCTCAAGCCTTCTTGTAAACAGGCGGGATAGATCCCGTTTGGTCCGGGTGATTTATAGGGTTTGAAGGTTTTGACGGCCCATTCAACGCCCTTGGAATGGACTATCTTCGTCGCTAGTGACCAATGGGGTCCCTGGGTTTGGAAACTTTCCTGGTCTCACACGGGCGGTAGGAAGATTGTCGACCGTTCGAAAACCTGGGAAATGAGTCTCCATAAGGTGCTCGATAGATTCAGTGAGGTTGACTGTGAAGCCTGTGTCGGGACGCTTGAGGCATCCCAACTGGGTGCGATTGTCAGAGCTGAGTATTCTGTTTAGCCTGGAGGCCACTGGAGCACTCTTGATGCTTTCGCAGAACTCTCTCCAGCTGCTGCGTTTACTTCTGACTATTTCCTTACTATACCTGCGTTGGGCGTTCCTAAAGGCTTCCCAGTGCGAAGACAAACATGAGTTTCTTGCCCTGTTAAAGAGTCTCCTGGTCTCGGATCTGAGATTTGACAGCTCTTTATTCCACCAGAGGACTTTGGTCTGGGACCGTATAAGTTTCAGGGGCCAGTTTGCCTCAAAGGCATCCGAGATAGCGTTACTTAAGCAAGCCGCGGCAGTTTCCAGGTTATCCTTGTTATGGAATCTGGTTGGAACGGTAGTTAGTCTATTCTTCAAGTCTAGCCTGAAGCCGTCCCAATTCGTTTTCCTAAGATTCCGCCTCCGCAAGATCGTAGATTGCTAGCAAAGGGTGAGGCGTATCTGCCTGTGATTGGATCCTGAAGGTTCGTCTAAGACCTTCCAGTCTCCTACCAATTCAGACACGCCCTTGGTACAAATAGTGATATCGATTACCTCCTGTCTTCTAGCGTCCATGAAGGTAGGTTCTGTACCTCTGTTTAGGAAGATAAGTCCCTTCTCCAGGATGAAATCATGCAGGCTCTCCCCTCTCGGGTTGATATTTGAGCTCCACCAACCAACATGGTAGGAGTTAGCGTCACAGCCCAGGAGGAGTTCGAGTCCTGCCTCCTCGGCAACCAGGTTCTTGACATTATCCTGAGGTGGAGGATCGCAGGAATCGTAGGGCATATATATACTGACCCTATGAGTAAGTCCATTGTCTTCCCCTCTTCCAGGTTGATGCTCGTCTGGACGACAGTTAGGTCTTCGCTGCTAAGCTGAGGCAGAAAAGTGATATTAAGGCCTTTTGCTACAATGCATGTCCTTAGTTTGCGGTTCGAACAGACTCTGAAAATAGTTCCACAGCCGCCCAAACCTTTGATGGCATTATTCAGGAGCCAAGGCTCCTGGATAATGGCAAGGTGTGTGTGCATCGCAGTAGTGCTCCTGGCAAGGATAGCCGAGGCACCTTTACTGTGATGCAAGTTAATTTGGGTGATGGGTACCGTGGAGACCGTCATATTTAGGCAGTCCTCCCTGGTGTCCCCTCCACGGATTCAAGCTTCTTGCCGCACTCCCTTTCGAGCAGCCTAACGGATGCCCGTCCGAGACTGCAGCTGGGCCTGAAATTGCAGGACTTCAGGGCGTCTAGAGATTGATCCCCAACCAGGCAGGCGAAGTGGGTGCTCGTAGCATTCCTACTCACGCTCCCCTGGTGACGATCCAATCTCCGGTCGCCAGTTTTGCGTTTTGTCTGCCGAGGAGCCTCAAGACTTCCTCAGCAGACAAGTCTGGCTCCTCCACGTGTACCACCACTCGATGGCGCCTAGGCAGCTCATCGACCGGCACTACACGTAGGGAGTTTCCCCCCACCTTCAGGTCGGAGGATAGGCTTTTTAGCCAGTCCCTCGACTGTTCGTCGTCGCACACAAAAACAAAGGCTCCGTCTCTCTCCCAGAAGCCGGCGAATGTGGGAGCTTTTGTACCCTCGGGTAACTCGAGGATACGCCCTCTAATCATTTTCCTGATCAATCCACAATCCGCGGCTCCTAGCTTCTTGTCAAGGAAGTCCTCCAAAATGAGGGCTAGTCTGACAAGCCCTTTGGTCGCTTGGGCATATGACCCTTGATCATTGATCTTGGGTCGTTTGCCCTGGCGAGTATCGATGGGGCTAGGGGTGTTATTCCCCGGCCGGGCGCGTTTAAGCGCCACAGTCGGAACTCCACCGCTGTTGGGCCCAGGACTAGAATCAGCTTCAGCTGGAGGGATTTGGGCTTTAGTAGCCTCTCCCTCCCTCTGAAGCTGTTTCTTGTAGCGTCTCCTTGCTGCTCCGCTATATCTGACTCGGGTTTTAGGTGCCCCCGAGTTGCATTCCTCCGGTCGTTCGCTCCCTAAGGAAGCCACGCCCTGGAGGACTTTGTCCATAGTGGTGTCTTTTGTCATTTTGTTTGTTACGTTTGTCGAGTCCATTTTGGTCCCACGAGAACCGCGGATGCGCGTTATCACCCAACCAGAGCCGCGAATGGCTGCGGCTTGGTTAAATACCCCGGAGGTCGCCCGGTATCCGGGGGAACCGTTCGAGACGCAGCACCCCCTGCGCCACGCAGCCGTCGGCACAATTTCATTAACACCTTGGCTTGGGGGGATCCCTCTTCGTTGGTCGCACCCGGCTCCAGCTCTTAACGGGTGGGCCCGGATGCGACCGTAAGCCCCTCCACCACGGTGGAGACCCATTCGGAGGGAAAAATCTCTTTAATTCATTAAAATTACTTTCAAACCGATGAAATTAAAAATAAAGGTATCAATTTTTATTTTATAAGATGTTTACATTTTCGTGAATTGCGAATGGATAGAGGAAGCAAAGAAACCGATTCTAAGAGACTTCGGAACTCTTTGATGATAGGTCATCTCGTTCGCTCTCTACAATGGTGTTACTTTCTCTGTCACACTTGACAATCGTGATAGACAGCTCAAAAAGAAAAGTGGACCCAAGAATCGAGAGCAACAGGGGGATGTGAAGTTAGAATTTCGACTGAAAGTTCTGATAGTTCTGATTAGAGTTCCAGCTTCCTTTTAAAGAGTTTTAGAGTTCCTTATTAAAAATTAAAAGAGTTCCGGCGATTAACATCATTATAATAACATTTAAAAAATGGGGTGCTAACTTCACACTCGATTTAAAGATCGAATAGTTCTGAATAAAACATTTGTTTCATTTTAATGTGTACTAGAGTTCCTGATAAATAAATAAAAAATTTTTGATATTACAAAAAAATATATAAACTTAAAAAAAATTATTACATTGATTAGTTCTGATGATTAATTGCAATCCCTGTGTACATTTTTAGGAGATCCTGATAATTTTTATAATTAAAATAAATATAATTAAAAAGTTATTCAAAGAGTTATTTAAGGGGTTATACCTAGTCAGCAAGTCGAAAAAAACGTATTTTTGGGGAATTTAAAAAAAAACTGTTAGGTATTTTTATTTCATCAATTCTTTATTATAATATATATCTATCAAAGAAGTTTTCATAATTTTTTCAATTAAAAATATCGAGAAATGTAGGCACAGTAGCTATTTTCCAGAAACATCTTTTTTCGGAGGCGCTTGGCGGTGAGCAAGATTGCTCGGAGCTGGATCATCTGAAATAAAAAATAAAAAATTCAAAAGGATTTAGCTTTCGTATGAATTGATCTAGTCAGTGAACAAAGGATTTTACAAAAAATTGATTTTTGACAATGTGACAGACGTTTGACGCAAAAATACGAATTTTTCATGTTAAAACTTTTCGTTCTTTTGTTAATAAAAAAAAAGGTTTCATCAAAATTAAAATCCCTTCGTTCACTACTCGTCTGTGCCTACATTTCTCGATATTTTTGATTGAAAAAATTATGAAAACTTCTTTGATAGATATATATTATGATAAAGAATCGATGAAATAAGAATACCTAACAGTTTTTTTGATATTCCCCAAAAATACGTTTTTTTTTTCGACTTGCTGACTAGGTATAACCCCTTAAAGAGACCTCGTTGCCTAAATTTTCTAAGTACGGAGGGAAATTATTTTGAGGAGTTCCAATAGTTCTCGCAACAGTTTTGGTTAGTTCTCCAAAAGTTATGAAAATAATCCTAATGATTGAAGGCGATCCAATTAATAATTAAAAATTTATTCGACTTTAAAAAGACCTCTTTGCGTATATTTCTAGTTTGTAATTCGGATTATTAAGCTTGTATCTAAAAATATACGTGTGTGTGGACCATATTCATACATTCTTGTTCGCGGGTGAATGCGGATTGCCGCAATAACGACGAGTTTTGAGAGCGCGTCACCTGGACGACCACAGACAGTAAATTAAAGCTAAAGAACTCTACACCACGTAATTTTTTTGTGTTTTTTTGAAATTTTTATTTTGACACCACACACGTATAATATAGAAAAAATAAAGATAAATGTCCAAAGCTGAAGAGTTAATTTGATTTCAGATAATCGAGCGATGGCACAGCGGTTTGTCTAAGAGATTGCGAAAGTCCAAGAGAAAAAGCGGTCGTTATAAGCGGTTTTACTATGCGGTTTAACTAAGCGGTGATATCGAAAAGAACAGCGGACTGCCCCGACTTTTCGGCGGTCGGCCCTTTTATCGAGGGGCCCCATCGTTGCGAGGGCCAATTAATTTAATTGTTTAGCGGTGACCTCATGGCGCCGCGTACAATTGGCCGCCGATTCCTCGCAACCTTTTTCTATCAGCTGATTGGCAATCAGCTGATCGTGACGTATGGGCGCGCATGCCCGTACGCCTCCCTGATTTTGTCGACAGTTGCTGATGTTATTGTGAACGTTTATGACACGCGTTTCTTATGTCTAGATAAAATTAGAGATAACTCGAACGGTCGAGTTTTTATGATAAATAGGGAGTTCGAGAAGTTTCTCGTCGCCCGTTAATTTTGAATCCTTGAATTTACAGACTAGAAAAATACGGATTTTTGTCTATGCATAATTCTGATTCGAAATGATATTTCGGTTTTCGAACAATTCTCTTTATATTATTATTGCATTTATTGCATTTAATTTATTATTTATTATTTATCTTTGTGTCATCTATTACTTCTTATATAGTTTCCACACCTTTCTCAATTAGTATATCAACATTATATAGATTAATACAACGTTGGAAAATGTCTGCGGTATTATGACCTGTCGCAAATTTTATACATATTAGTATTGGTATTTCGATAAAAAGAATGTCAAAATGTCCTACATTATAATGGCGTTTGCTCGTCGTATATGTCTTATATACTTGATAATCGATTAGAAATAAAAGAAATGTCAAATTAAAATTTTGTTTTAAATACACTTAAATAATAAATTTTTCTTTTAAAGGAAAGGCGCATGTAAAATAATTGCGTAGTACTTTTTCATCGCGACGCTATTGTATCATTTAACGGACAGAGGAAACTGCTTTGAACTGTGCTGCAGATAAAGCATTAAATCGGTAAAGCATAAACATGAGATCCTAGTAAGTGATATTAGAAGGAAGACGCGGCTCACGCGGGTACATTAAAGAACCATACAGAACGTTCTGTGCAGCACATGTACATGGTTCTCTGATGTGTGCGTCTTCTTTCTGGCATCATTGGGTCCTAGCTCACACGCATGCAGAGACTCGTGTGTTGTACACAGCGCTTTGCTTTCTGATGTCATTGCATCTTTCACGGACTATTCTGTGAGGATTCAGTTCTGTCGATCGCAACTCTTATTTCTAATTGATTATTATCTTATGTGGCAAAAATAATAAAAGACAAATTATCTAATTAAATTTGTCACGGACGAACTCCGCGCTCGCCGGCGGATAATCGCAGCCGGGATCAGGATTCGGTTTTCGGTTAGGCAAGCTCAAAGATCACGCTCGGGGTTTTCGTCAGAAAATAAAAGCGAGGTTTTATTCGTGTTAAATAGATATACAGAAAAGAAATGTATAACTGGCCGAACGTATGCGGGTGCGGCGTGACGGTACGATGCAGCGTATATAAATAAAAGGTATAAATGTTCGATCGTATGCGTGTACGGTATGACGGTACGATGCAGCGTGTATACGGTCGCGATGCACAAGTAACCCGCGCTATAATATCTTTCGCGGGTTCGCACGTTGGAATGCGCGTATACCGCGTGTGTTTACAAACGGCGTGACCGTTTGACGTAGCGTGGCTCGCGTTTTTGTCGCTCGTCTGGGCTTTCGGTCTAGCCCCGTTTTTACGCAGATGATAAGCGTACGGTTCTTGGAAATTCGCGAGTATTTCCCTAATGGAGATAAGAAATTCCGGGAACGCCGTGCCGACGAGAATGCCTCGTCCGAGGTAGCTCTCCTCTCTACCTCGAGGTGTATGCACCGGGCGTTTAGGCGGTCGGATGTTAGACCGATATCGAGATCTCTCGATCGAACCGGAGTGCACTCTGATTCGGTTTCTCTCGGTCGGAAGAATGCTCAGATGGAAGGAGCCTGTGTCAAGAATCGAGAGTGCTCGATGGAGGAAGAGTTCTCTCTACCTCCGGATCTTGAAAGCTGGCTAATTCTTTGGAGCGGTCTAGGTTTCGGATCGTTTCACTTGCGTGAGCGGATAGGAAAAATAGGTACTTAATTTGCCGAATGCGGCCTTTTTATACCGGCTAATTACCCGCGTCGGCGCGCGGCGGTATTACCCCTCCCGAACGGGTTTCGGAAAAACGGTACGGTCGAGCCCGTTCGGAGGGGTTCGGGAAGTTCGCCGAACGCGGGCTTTCGCCGGTCGGCGGTTCGGGCCGCATCGGCGACGCTCGGTCGTTTACGGCTAATTTAGCCTAACGGCTTAAAGCCGTATACGGTACGTGTTACAAGCTTAAAAATGTGGGCGCACCGCGCCCCTGCCTCTGCCCGGCGGGTGTTCTGCCGAGCGGCAGCTTCCGGCGGATCGCATGCCGGGAATAAAGTAACGTGCAGGGGGTGCATCGTTACAAATTTAATAGTAAGTGTCTTAAAGAATATTAATTTTCTGTTCATCTTTAACAACGGATCTGTTATTAGAGAGATTTTTTAATAAGAGATATTTATCTCTTGAAAAACGTGTACATTTATATAAATTAGGTACGTATATTTTTAGAAAATGATATTTTACAAAACTGTGATTGTGTTTACAAAAATTTATGATCTTTAAATATGTTCCCAATTTAAAAAAGATTATTAAAAAACAAAAACTCACGGTTATTTAAGTATATAGTACTTCATGTTAGAAGAATTTTCGAATATAGTAAATATATTTAAAAGAAATATGTGTATATACTTTAAAACCTAAAAGATTACAAGAATTAAATTTTCATTTTTTAAGTATTACAATTTTTTTTAGAATAATTACCACTCATAATTTTGATGTAGCAATTACTTTTATCTCTTTTATGGTTATATTAATATAAATAGGCTGTGTAATAATATTATATCAATTAGAAAAGTGTTACACAAAAGTATTTAGTGTATTTTTTGTTTTTTCTTTCTGAAATATTTTTCGCTTTTATTATATTAATAAATATATCATAAAATTACAATAATTTTATATGATTTATGAATTATATTTTATATTTTAGTAGAAAGACTAATTAACAGATTTAAAGGTTGTCAGAAAAAGAAAAGTTTTAAACTTAATCATAAAAAATGTATGATATTGAAAAACTAAATTATTGACAACAAAAAAATACAAAGTCATTGATGACAATGGGAAAGTTTTACCGCCGTCAAATCAAATATATAAAAATGTTTCTGAAGCTATGGATGGTAATCCTAGTGTCAAACATACAGGGTGTCCCTGAATGGTTTGTACAAACTTTGTGAATAAGTTCCAGGGACCTAAACAAGCAGAAAATGTCCCATAAACATGGGATCGGAAACGCTTGCTTCTGGAGTTACGACGGTTCGACGTTTTCTTGCAATAGCTGGAGAAATTATCACGTCAAATCGCATAGGTGTTACAAAACTGTGTTTATTTATTTCCTCGGTTTTGCCACGGACATAACAGGACAGTACACGCTATAGGAACGTGCCGGTGGAAATGGACGGTTCGCCAGACAATGCGGTGACGTGCGCAGGCTTCCTTGGAATCAAACGGAGGCCATTTCGAGCATTCGCAAGTGTACTGTCCTGTTATGTCCGTGGCAAAACCGAGGAAATAAATAAACACAGTTTTGTAACACCTATGCGATTTGACGTGATAATTTCTCCAGCTATTGCAGGAAAACTTCGAACCGTCGTAACTCCAGAAGCAAGCGTTTCCGACCTCATGTTTATGGGACATTTTCTGCTTGTTTAGGTCCCTGGAACTTATTCACAAAGTTTGTACAGACCATTCAGGGACACCCTGTATACAGGGTGTATCTGAAATGATGCACTAAACTTTAGGAGCGTATTCCAGAAGTCAAAATAAGACTTTATTTTCTTATGAACATGGGTCCACAAATGAACCCCCCCTCCGAGCTAAAATTCGAAAATTGTGTAAAATTGACCAAACACCCGCAACGCAAATTTATTTATCTCCCAAGAGAGGTATAGGTAACGTCAAAACCTTTTTTTCTGAAATACAGCCAAGTTTTAATTTTTTCCCTAAATTTTAGGGGCTTCTAGCTCGGAGGGGGGTTCATTTGCGGACTCATGTTTATAGGGAAAAAAAGTCTTATTTTGACCTCTAGAATAAAGCTCCTAAAGTTTAGTGCATCATTTCAGATACACCCTGTATATACAGGGTGAGCCATTTTAATTAACGCACGCAATTATTTCGGAAACAAAGCATTTTAGAGAAAAATGTTTCAGACAAAAGTTGTTTGGTTTCGAGGGGGCCATAAGATGGTATTATTGGTTTGACCTTGAAGAGTTATTTGAAGGTCACATGAAGGTCACCTTCAATTTCTTAAATGGAACCTACTATTTGTCATTGCATATTCTTGTAGCTTATCTCGATAGCTTTCCAAAACACTATAATTAAGTATTTTTTCATTAAGTACTTTTCGAGTTATGAGGCTTGAAATAATTTCTTAATTGTACATAAACCATAAAATATCTAGTAAAATATTCATTTTTCGATTATCTGACCTTTTACTTACACCTTAATACTTTTATGCACAGAACAATGTGAGGAATCAATTGGTATAAAGAAAACACATAATAGTTTCTTAAAAAAATATGTAATTTGCAATTAACAATTACATATTTTTTCTCAAAAACAACTATGTTTTTTATTTACACTAATTGATTCCTCACATTGTTCTGTGCACAAAAGTATTAAGGTAAGATAATCGAAAAATGAATATTTTACTAGATATTTTACGGTTTATGTAAAATTAAGAAATTATTTCAAGCCTCATAACTCAAAAAGTACTTAACAAAAAAGTACTTAATTATAGTGTTTTGGAAAGCTCTCGAGATAAGCTACAAGAACATGCAATGACAAATAGTAGGTTCCTTTTAAGAAATTGAAGGTGACCTTCATGTGACCTTCAAATAACTCTTCAAGGTCAAACCAATGATACCATCTTATGACCCCCTCGAAACCATAAAACTTTTGTCTGAAACATTTTTCTCTAAAATACTTTGTTTCCGAAATAATTGCGTGCGTTAATTAAAATGGCTCACCCTGTATACAGGGTGAGTTTTTTATCTTGAGACATCGAAATATCTCGTAAAGTCTAAGAGATACGATAAAATGTTTCAGACAAAAGTTGTATGGTTTCAAGGGGGACATAAGATGGTGCCATTAGTTTGACCTTAAAGAGTCACCTGAAGGTCACGTGAAGGTCACCTCCAACTTTTTAAATGGGATACCCTATATGCTTTTACATATTCTTGTAACTCATCTCGAGAGCTTTCCAAAATACTATAATTAAGTTAGTTTTCGTTAAGTACTTTCCGAGTTATGAGGCTTGAAATCATTTCTTAATTTTACATAAACCGTAAAATATTTTGTAAAATATTCATTTTTCGATTATCTTACCTTAATACTTTTATGTACAAAATAATGAGAAGAATCAACTGGTGTAAAGAAAACACATAGTTATTTTTAAGAAAAAATATGTAATGTTAATTGCAAATTACATATTTTTTCTTCGAAACAACTGTGTTTTCTTTACACCAATTGATTCCTCTCATTATTTCGTACATAAAAGTATTAAGGTAAAATAATTGAAAAATGAATATTTTACAAGAATTACACAATATAAACATAGCATAGATATTGTGCATACATATAGTGTCGTCAGTTTTTTAAATTAATCTCACAAACAATTTTAAAGAAATCACTGAAACATTTTGTCAAGACTTATATAAAATAAATATTTTTTATTCTTCGATATTCTAGAAAGGACCCCGCAGAATTCGTATGAGAAATGGCTTGCGGCTAAATTTTTTGAAAACTTGCTATATAATAGTTCTTAATGTGTAGATCAAAAGCGTCAATGGGCCCGAAGTCCGATCACGAACAATTTTCGAGCTACAGCGGCTCAAAGTTGAAGTTTTCGTATATTATGCAACATAGTGAGAGGACATATTTATGTATATAGTGTTGCGTCCCCGCGTCCGGTCCCTGCGGATGTATTCGCCACCCGTTATTTTGTCGGCGGGAAGTCGACGAAAGAAGATCGTCTCCGCGCGCGTTGTCAAGATGTTGTTTTTAACGACTGTCATTGAGTCCGAGCTCAGCGGTCAAGCTGAGCGGTCGCGCATTAACCTGTGTTCTGTTAATTCTGTGTTATTCTAGTTCTTGTATGTTTCTCGTGTTTCGTATTAGAGTTCTTGTGTTCAAAGAACCGTGTTATTATTCCCGAGCGTGCGAGTGCGCGAGTGTGAGCCGACAGTTGTGTCGCGCACGTTTCGATATACATCGCTCCGCGGGCGCAACAATATACATACATATACTCGGTTGTGTGTGTACGTGCATGCATGTGCATGTGTGTGTGTGCACGCGCGTGCGTGTATGATTTTCATAACATATTATGTGTATGTAGATGTGTGTTAATCATTGCAATTTCATCACACCTATTGATTAATAATCTTAATTTCAACATTTGGAGGATCATTTGGAAGTTCCCGATCTGCGGCATCCAATGTGATGTTGAGCAATGATGTATCAGGATATTTGATGTTCCCTTGATGTCGCAAAATTTAAGTTCCATAAGACGCTGGCAACGTGTGCGCATGTACTAGAGTGCGAGCTCCAAACTGACATGTAGAGCAATACCCATTAATTGGATCATTAGCATTGTCAGCAGCATTTTCGGGTCTCACTCACCACTCCTTCCCCACTCACCGCTTCGCCGCGCTTAGTATAAAATTACAGTGGGACGACTCTCGTCTCTGCGCGCTTCTATTCACGCAGATTGGCCGATATTCTTTAATTAATTTTTCGTTAATTATTGCAAATATCGCAAAACAATACAGGTCCTTCCTTTTTAATTTGAGCCAATATACCTTCACACTTCGGGATTGCTAAAAGTTTTCAGACAAAAAACACAAAGTTGTTTTTAAGAAAAAATATGTAATTGTTAATTGCAATTTACATATTTTTTCTTCGAAACAATTATGTGTTTTCTTTACATCAATTGATTCCTCTCATTATTTTGTACATAAAAGTATAAAGGTAAAATAATCAAAAAATGAATATTTTACTAGATGTTTTATGGTTTATATAAAATTAAGATATTATTTTAAGCCTCATAACTCGAAAAGTACTCAATGAAAAAATACTTTATTATAGTGTTTTGGAAAGCTCTCAAGATGAGCTACAAGAATATGCAATGACAAATAGTAGGTTCCATTTAAGAAGGTGACCTTCATGTGACCTTCAAATAACTCTTCAAGGTCAAACCAATGGTACCATCTTATGGCACCCTCGAAATCATACAACTTTTGTCTGAAACATTTTTGTTTGCTGGGCTTAGTTTTTGAGATATTTTACTGTCCAAGTTAAAATGGGACACCCTGTATATATGTATATATATATATATATATATATATATATATATATATATGTATGTATGTATGTATGTATGTATATGTATATGTATGTATATATGTATATATAATTTAAAATTAATTTGAAATTAATAAAAATTAGTATTTATTTTGTCTATAGAAACATGAAAAATACGTTTCCTTAACTATGGTTTTAAAAGCATTTCTATAGAAACGTTTTTTATTAATGCTTTACTGTTAAAAAATATTGGATACGTGTAGTGTTACGTCCAGACCCTGGAATGGATGGGCCGTATGGAAGGTCGCAACTTACTTACCCCGTGACACACTTTATTCGGGCGTGTGTATGGATCGGGTCGAACGAATGTGAAGGGCCTGACACAGGTCAGCGACCGAAGGTCTCTATAACGCTGCGTTTTAAGCCTATTCGTTCGATGGTCCCTTTTCGATAAAGGAATTTAATCCTTATTACGCGGGATGGGACCTAGTGCGATCTCAGGATTTAAGGAAGAGAACGGGTTAAATAATTAAATTATACATTAAATTAAAAGTACATATATTATGCAAAAATAAAGAAAGAAAAATACATCTTAGCAGTTGTAGCTATGGGTGAGTAGATATCTGCATGTGTGTGTATATATTCTCGCGGGTGTTACAATCGTTCGGAGGTCATCAATCAGAATATACAGGGAAGAATTTACGTTAAGAATTAAATTCTGACTGGTTAATACAATATACATATAATTAATATAATATAAGAAATAAAGCAAAATGAAAAAGTGAATGTGTAAATAAAAAAAAAGGATGAATAACTCTTACTAATTAAGGAAGGTATAGAATTCGTCGGTTGCGGATAAGTGTGTGTAAGTTACAGGAAGTGGGGGGTTATGTACAAATTTATTGGGTGAGGGAAAAAGCGAAGGGTCAGAGTTCTTCAATCCTAGCTGTGGAAGGAGGAAACCTCCTCCAGAGGGCTTGGATAGGGACAGCTAAAGGGAGGTGATAACCCGGGAGGTACCAGGGGATGACGGAATTGGAAGGGGCGGTGGTTATGTGATTCAGTAGGTCTTGGTGGTTAATTCGGCCTGGGCCCACGCAGAATGTTCCTTCAGGTATGGGGAGATCGAAGAAGGGGAACTGAGATAAGAAATAATTTAGAGAATCGGGATGGGGAGATTCAGGTGTTTCGTTATGGTGAGGATGTTCCGACGGGGAATCGGGAGGGAAGTCGAAATCGGGGGAATCTTGTTCAAGGTCGGAAAGATCTCTCGCGAAATCTCCTAGAGCCTCGCTGAATTCAGAAAACTCTGAGGAGGTGGAAGGGGAAGGAGGGTCTGAGTCGAGGGTGATGACAGGTATGGGAGGAGTACGCTCCCGGACAGGAGGTGAGGGGGAACGAGGGGGTTCGGGAGAAGGCAAAGGAGAGGGTTGGAATACAAGGGTTGATGAAGTAGCTGGGGAAGGAGAAAATTCTGGTGGGGTCAGGGTAGGAGATCTGGGGGGTGAACCAGACGACGGCGCGGGGCCTGGAACAGGTGTACCGGGGAAGGTCGAGGAATGCCCTGGGGACGAGATTGGAGAATAATTCGGAATACGGGGTGAGGAAGAGGGGTTAGGTGTGTGTGTGTTAGTGTCGAGTTTTTTACTGCTAACGGGCGCGTCAATATTATCTAAGGTATCGCCATTAATAGGTTTAGGTAAAGATTGAGCCTGTATCCGTCTGTTCCGCCGATTCCGCCACCGCAACGCTGCCCGCCGTTTACCGGTGGGAGGCACTAATAATAATTTTGACGCTGAATATCTTACTGATTTGATGTTAGACTAGCTATTATAAAATATATCACTGTTGTCATTGGGAAAAGATGGATAAGCCTTAGGCAAAATAATAATTCGTTCTGAAAGATTTTACTCTTAAGTTTAAATTGGTCATACAAATAAAGAGATAGTTAAGTAATAAATAGAAGGGGAATGAAATGAATTAACGTGACTCTAAAATGGTTTCAAATAAAGGTTTGAAATTTAGGAGAAATTCGGTTCAGGATTTGTTCGCGAATCGCCTTGCGGAGATTCCCGGCGAACGAGGAATTGTTCGCGAATCGCCTTGCGGAGATTCCCGGCGAACGAGGGATTGTTCGCGAATCGCCTTGCGGAGATTCCCGGCGAACGAGGGATTGTTCGCGAATCGCCTTGCGGAGATTCCCGGCGAACGAGGAATGGTTCGCGAATCGCCTTGCGGAGATTCCCGGCGAACGAGGGATTGTTCGCGAATCGCCTTGCGGAGATTCCCAGCGAACGAGGGATTGTTCGCGAATCGCCTTGCGGAGATTTCCGGCGAACGAGAAATGGTTCGCGAATCGCCTTGCGGAGATTCCCGGCGAACGAGGGATTGTTCGCGAATCGCCTTGCGGAGATTCTAGACGAACAGGGAGAGATGAGGAGGACGATTAGGAAGAGGAAAGAGACAAGAAGTAATTAAACGATTATTAAATTGTCGAAATTTATCTTCTATAGATTAGAGGAAAAATCAAGGCTCATTCCCAATGACAGTTGGTTAACACGAGAGAGGGGAATTGAACTGTTAACGATAGATTACTATTGATGGTTACTATGGAATTTTAACTGATCGGGAGTATTATTGATTAAATTCTTATTACCTTAAAGATCTGTAACTCAACTCTTTAATTACTTAAAGATCGTTTCTCAATCGAATGGGAAGGAGAAATAAGGACTGAGAGAGGATTTAGACTTACTACTTATTGAGAGCGTTGATATATATATATAATTATATATATAACGATTTAGTCAAGGCGAGTCTCTAGTCGCGGTCGGAGAGGCCCCAATGCTGGAGAACAGGTGACCTGGTTGATGTTGGACTCTGTTCACTTCGTGCACTTCGCGTTTCCTTTTTTCGGTTAATCTAACTCGCGAAAGCTAAGACTCAGACGCTCAAACTGCGGAAGAAGTACTGGCAACTGCAGGAGAATTTTTGAATACGGAAAGACTGTGTCTCGCGTCTTGCGCTCGAGTTTTTAAATTGCTCCTCCTCTTTTCTGGATAGTGGGAATCCCTTTTGGGCGAATGAGATAATTTCAGTTGCTCCCCTTCTTAAGAACAAGGAGGCTGATTTTGGAGGGAAAGGCGGTTCTAAGATTGTAATAGGCTGCCCCTTTAGTTCCAAATTTTGGCTCTATCCAGCAGAGAGTGGGAGCTTAGCGGACAGATTTTATGACTTGCGAGAGTCTTTTCGCGTTTCGGTTAGCGCTTAAGGGTGGCCAGGCGAATTGTTTAGTTTCCCCTTTTGATTACTAGCTTAAGATTCTGCAGCCCTGGAGGGTTTCTATTTTCATAGCTCCACGTGTGGAGCGCTATAAAAATTTTATTGCGGTTCTGGTTCCGATTTAAAATTTCTAAGTTCCAACGACTGACCATCCTTAGCTCTAGTTTTTCTTGTATATTTTTGCTTCGAGTCTCTCGATCTCAGATATCCGCTGCAAGGGTTAGATATACATATGTTTATAGTTGGTGCGATTCTTAAGAAGGATCGCTTTGTTACTAGAGTTCCGATGGTTCTAACGGACGTCCCAACTGTAAACATGTGCGAGTTCGATTTTATTACAGTTCTTTATTTTAGTGGAAATTTTCTATTTATAATAACATGCTGTCCGCGTAGTCTAGACTCATTTATTACTTTTCGTTTCCTTGATTTGGATATCGCCGAGAGTTACCCGCGCACATGGTTATCGTATAGTTTTTGTATAGCTTCAAAGAAAGAAAAGAATCACGACGTCCATCGGACGTAACAGTAGTATAGCTAAGCGGGTTCTAACCCAGGTCTTCTCAGGGGGGATGAGGCGCGAGGGGAACCGCGGCGCGGGGAGAGTGACGTCACGCGCGGGGAAGGAGGAATTGCCGCGCGCGGTGAGTGACGTTACACGCGAGGAAGGGGGATCCGCGGTGCGACCGATGGACGAGGGGGTCCGCGAGGAGAAGGCGGGATCCGCGGAAGGAGAACGGTGCGAAGGTGTGAGAAGGATAGTGCTACGTGTGGGAAAAGAATAGCGCTACGTGTGGGAAAAGGATAGCGCTAAGTGTGTGAAGAGGACAGTGCGACAAGGATGGCATCAACGTGCGACAAGGATAGCGTCAACGTACGACAAGGATGATGTCAACGTGGGACAAGGACGACGCATTGTAAGATGGCGCATAGGTGGGAGGAGGACAACGCAAAGGTAAGTGAGTGAGTGATAGCGACGAGCATATGAAAAAGAGAGAACGATAATAGCGCAAGACAACGCGTGCGAGAGAGAGAACGGTGGCGCGTACAAAAGAGAGAACGATAATATCGCGAGAACAACGCGTGCGAGAGAAGACGATAATATCGCGAGACTTACAACTAGCGCGCGAGAGAGAGATAGCGCAAGGGATGGGAGCGCAAAGGAAAGGCGTACAAATAATTGCAATTTTCATACAATTAAAATATATAAAATTTATTTAAATGTGTGTTATACATTTGTGTGTGTGTGTGTGTGTGTGTATACTTAAAATTAAGAATAATAATAATAAAAAATATAAAAATATAAAATTAAAAAAAATATATATATATATATATATATATATATATATATAGGGGAGGGGGGTGATGCGCCAGGCTGAGGGGGGCCGCTCCTGGAACAGAAAAAGACATACATTTGAATAGTTTTTAATATTGTAATTTATTTTAGGACTTTTGATGTATTATAAATTGAAAGTTACTTACAATATTTTCCACGGTTCATCTTTATATTGAGCAAATGGGACACATGTTGCATGGTATTATTTGATATAATGATTTTCTGCATTCCTTACAATAACTGCCTATTAATAGGGTACAATAATCCGTTTTATGTTTCCGAATAGAATCGGCTTTCCGAAATGAAGATGCCAGTCTAATAAAACAGTCTGAACAATATCTTGTCCCTTCTTCCATCATAATAATAATATGTGATGCAATACATTTTTATAGTCACATCCAAGTTATTTATTCCCATCTCGTTTAAATGTCGGCACTTTTTCTGTCTTAATTCATCATCATTATCACTGACATAATCAGAATCCACTAAAGATGGTATTTCCTCCTCGGATTCTTCCTCAGACCCATCCTCGTCTGATTCGTCCAGATTATCGATTTCCATTATATTGTCATCTTCAATAATAATAATCTCTTCAATGTCCTCGTCGATGATAATAACATCTTCGTCATCGATGATAATAACGTCTTCTTCAGCCATTACAGCGAAACACAAGACCAACGAAACACAGAAGAACAACGAAAGAAATGATATTCTAATGTCGCAGACTCCTCTTCATTATATATCTTGTAATATCTTTCGTCTCATTCCAACTAGAGCATCACATCTCATCTACCTCAGCATTTCTCTACATCTTTCGCGGAGCGTGTTGAGAAAATTATCAACTATTCTTATTCGTATGGAAGGAAAGAATTAAAATCACAGATGGAATAAAAATAATTATTTATTACACGCATCGTAAAGAATATCATTTACAGCGCATGTTAGTAATTCGCAATTAATTAATGATTCGCTGTTAAAGACATCACTCTCGCGTATCGTTTTTACAGCATCGTATACAGTAGTAATATTGTTACGTTGTAATACAGTTTCAAATTGTTTAAATTTTTCATTTACGAGATAGGTATTCTCACATAACCAATTGTGCATATGATCGATACAATTTTCAAAATTAAATAAATGTAATAATGTTTGTGGTTTCATATACAAAGAATTTTCGCATAATGCGAGTTTTATAATTTTCGATTGATGCATTTCGATCGTTAGATCTCCAATCCTTAATGGGGGAGCAGTCGATTGTAGAAAACAGTCAATGTCTGCTTGCTTCTGCATCAACAAATTCCACGTTGAAAAAGGCAACACTATTTGATTGCCTCGATTATCACCGAGAATCAGCTCCACGTACGATACAGCTCCAACGCTTATTCCAATATCCAAATATTTATACATCGGGGTTAGAGCGTATCTTCTTCCAAGTATGCGAGTCGCACGACGCGGCTGAATGCTATATAAATATATAAATAATTAGAGCAATATTTTAAAACATTTTAATAAATAACAAAATGTTTAAAAGAATCAAAACTTACGTGTCGCATTTTTGCTTCTTACACAGTGGAGTTTCGCCGTTTCGAATCGGAACGTAAAAATTCATGTTGATTTCTTCAGTGAACCTCTCACACGCGCGATTGATGTAATACTGATCGTATTAGAATTATTACTAATTCAAATAGTATCGCAAATTGTGATGTAGAGGGGATTATTGCTGATGCAACATTTTAATTTCCTCTAAAATTTTGTCGCGCCGATGTACGGCTGCGGTGATATCATCATCCCCAGAACAAAGATTTAATTGAATATAACAAAAATTTTCAAGCGCCGATGTACGACTGCTCCTGATGCAATCAAATGTACGTGACAAAACGCGAAATTATCAAGGTTAAATTGCGCATCAGAATAAAAATTTAGCCGAATACGCTAAAATTGAGCGCCGATGTACAGCTACTCCTGATGCAATCACGTTAGATTTTTCAAATGTACGTGACAAAACGCGAAAAAAATAACCGCCAAGGTTAAAATGCACATCACCCCTAGACAAAGATTTAGCTGAGTGCACTAAACTTCCAAGCGCCGATGTACGGCTGCTCCTGAATCAATCACGTTAGATTTTCAAATGTATGTGACAAAACGCGAAAAAAATAACCGTCAAGGTTAAAATGCGCATCACCCCTAGACAAAGATTTAGCTGAGTGCACTAAACTTCCAAGCGCCGATGTACGGCTGCTCCTGAATCAATCACGTTAGATTTTCAAATGTATGTGACAAAACGCGAAAAAAATAACCGTCAAGGTTAAAACGCACATCACCCCTAGACAAAGATTTAGCTGAATGTGCTAAAAGCAAGCGCCGATGTACGGTTGCTCCTGATGCAATCACGTTAGATTTTTCAAATGTACGTGACAAAACGCGAAATTATCAAGGTTAAATTGCACACGCTATTCCATGGAATTTTTTAAGATGAAATCATTCTAGAATGATCGATGATATGCACGAGACAGTATATAAATCATGATAAAGAGGCACACCCCGCCAGTATTTTCGCTAAAGTACATCCAGAACTATCATTGGGAAGCGCATTTCGCAAGTCTGATACAATATGGAGGAACAAAGTTTGCGAGAGCAATCCACTTTGGTGAATTCATTGGAAGACTACATTGTGTGGGAGCAACGATGCGATACGTATTTCGAGTCGTTGGAAGAGCATAGTCGGATCAAACGACCACGATTATCGATCGGAAATCGACAATCGGTGATTGCTCGGATCGCGCGTCTCGAAGGTTTGAAAAATTCGTTACGCGGACGTTTCGTACACGCGGGTGCCGGATGTAGCGCGCGTCAAAATGGACTTGTGTGGCGTGAGATTGATACGGCGTTCGAGAGTCGTATATTGACTGGTGCGGTGATAAACTATAATCACATCGAACCTCGACAATTTCTCGAGGACGTCAAAGACATTGTATTAGAACATGTAAAGAACATTATGAAGAAACATTATAATGTGAAAGTGAACACTATATTTAACGGTGAATTCGTGTCGGGTGATAAACGCGCAAATAAAAGTATCAATACGAGAAACTATGAACTCTTTCGCACATCCGATTTACGCGAGTGGTACGAACGGCGCATTATCGAGCACACCCTAGCATCGCTCGAAGAGTTTCAGGAACGCGACAGCGGGTGGGCATTGTCGCGAATATTAAACTTGACTGTAAATATAAATAAGTATAATCCTATGCGCGCGGGATGTCCCATTAAATTACCGCGGGAGATTATGATGAAAAGAGCGGCGATTAACGTGCAATCAAAAGACAATGCGTATTTCGCGTGGGCAGTGGTCGCCGCCCTATACCCCGCCGAAAGAAAGGCGGAACGGGAATCCTCGTATCCACATTACGCGACAGTGCTGAATCTCCGGGACATTGAGTTTCCAGTGACTGTGAATCAAATTAAAAAGTTTGAACTTGCAAACAATATCTCGATCAATGTGTACAGCATTGAAAACGAAGGCATTGTTCCGATACGTCTTACGGAACAAAAGCGGGATAAGCATGTGAATCTGCTATACGTGGAAGATGGCAACAACGTTGGACATTTCGCATGGATCAAAAATTTATCCCGGCTCGTGAGCTCACAACTGAGCAAACATAAGAATCAAAAATATATCTGCGATCGGTAAGTTTAATTTATATAATTCAAATAATTATAAGTTACATAACAAATTGTTCAAATCTTAATTAAAAAATTTTTTTCTTTTACAGTGCCTGCATTATTTTAGTTCCGACGACAAGTTGCAGTCGCATACGGTCGACTGCCGTGAGATGAATGGTTGCGCTATCCGGTTACCGAGCGACAAGGACAAGTGGCTCGAGTTTAACAACTTTAATCGGAAGGAGCGGCTTCCATTCATCGTATACGCCGATTTGGAATGCGTTCTGGCCAAGATGGAGGAAGAGAAGAATGCGTATCAACACCATAGGGTATTTAGTATCGCATATTATGTACATTGTTCGTACGACGAATCATTATCCGCGTACTATTCGCGTCGCAGTGCCGATTGTATAGCATGGTTCGTCGAAGACCTTAAAAATTTAGCATTGCGTGTAAAAAGTATTTTAACTACTAATGTCCCCATGGTAGATTTAACACCCGAGGAGTGGGAAAAATTCCATAGCGCCACTCAATGTCATATATGTGAAAAACCATTCGCGGAAGACGATATACGCGTACGCGATCATTGCCATCTGACCGGACGGTACAGAGGTCCCGCCCATTCAAATTGTAATTTAAATTATAAAGAATCTTTTTACATTCCCATAGTTTTTCATAATTTATCCGGTTATGATTCACATTTCATTATCAAGGAAATAGCCACAGCGTTCGAAGGGAAAATCGAGTTACGGACTCTAATCGAAAGTTACGGACTCGACCCCGCGTATTACTATACTCTCCCCGGATACACGTGGGATGCCATGTTGAAGCATACGAAAATTACGTTTGAGTTGCTTACCAAAATCGACATGGTTATGTTCATCGAACGTGGTATACGCGGCGGTCTGAGTCAATGTTCCAACAGATACGCTCGTGCTAATAACAAGTACATGGAGTCGTACGATCCATCGAAACCATCGTCATATTTGATGTATTTCGATGTAAATAACTTGTACGGATGGGCAATGTGTCAGCCGTTGCCCTATGCCGATTTTCGATGGGTCGACGACGTGTCCAATTTTGATGTATCATCGATCGCGCTAGATTCGCCTACAGGCTATATCCTCGAAGTCGATCTCGAGTACCCGCAACATCTTCACGATGCGCACACTGACCTACCGTTTTGCCCGACACGCGATAAACCACCTGGTAAGCGAGAGCTCAAGCTGCTCGCAACATTATACAATAAAAAGCGTTACGTGATACACTACCGCAACCTGCAGCAGTGTACGCGTCACGGTCTTCGCGTTACAAAAATACACCGAATATTACAGTTTTCACAATCTCCCTGGCTTCGAAATTACATAGAACTAAATATACATTTTAGAACACTAGCTAAAAACGATTTCGAAAAAAATTTATACAAATTGATGAATAATGCGGTATTTGGCAAAACGATGGAAAATGTGCGGAATCGTGTAGATGTTAGGCTCATAACGCACTGGGACGGGCGGTACGGCGCAGAGGCAATGATCGCAAAGCCAAATTTCCACAGCAGAAGCGTCTTTTCGGAAAACTTAATAGCTGTGAAATTGCGAAATCTCGAGGTGAAATTCTACAAACCAATCTACGGGATATGTGTATACTCGACATATCCAAGACATGTTTGTACGAGTTTCATCACAAGTATATGGCGCCAATGTATCGCGACAAAGGTAAAGTCATGTACACCGACACCGACAGTCTCATATACACATTGAGTGCGAAGACGTGTACGAGAATATGAAGCGCGATGTCAGCAGATTCGACACGAGCGATTATGCGGTAGACAATGCGTACGGTATACTGCTTGTAAATAAAAAGGTACCGGGTCTAATGAAGGATGAAAACAACGGTGCCATAATGACCGAATTTGTCGGGCTCAGAGCAAAAATGTACGCGTTACGAGTCGATGGTAAGAAAGACACGAAGAAAGTTAAAGGCGTCAAGAGCAACGTTGTCGCGAGAACGATAACGTTTGACGATTACACGCGGTGCTTGAACGAAGAGGTTGAAATGACGCGTCAGCAATCGTGTATACGATCGAAATTACATCAAGTATACACAATCCGCGAGACAAAAATTGCTCTGAGTCCGTACGATGACAAGCGATATATCGTACCCGAAACCACTGATACGCTACCGTGGGGACATTATAGGATACCATTGTAAATAAATGTATATTTTGTTTATTAAGTAATTGTATATTTTGTACATAACCATGTATATATTGTTTATATTTTTATATTTTATACATTTTATATTTTATGCATTATATTTTATATATTTTATATATTTTAATAAATGTTTACAATTTTATATATTTTATACACATATTTTTTATATATTTTAATAAATGTTTACAATACATTATTTTTATGTATCCAAGAGTTGTGTGATTTATCCATTCCCAACCATTTTACGTATACGTCATCACCCTTTTCCCGCAAAATTTTTTCCACGAGATATACGTCGGGATTAGCGACGCGTTGTAACTCGTATTCGTAGAATCCTCCAGCGACGGAATTTCCACGCGAATCTTCGAATATGAATGTCGCAGGATTAATTTCCTGCACCTCGACAATCTTAAAAACTTCGGTCGTCCAATTAGGTGTGAAACCTTTTTCAAAGATGGTCTTGTATTTACTCACGCGTACCGAATCGCCTACTTTAAATTTTGTCGGAGCCGCAATTTTTACGTTGCTATACACCGTATTTAAAAGTTTTTCGGCGATCGCCGGAGTGACGTCGACAGGTCTCATACCGATGGTGCGATGTTTTCGCGTATTGTACTCTGCAACGAGTCGAGATAGCTCGTCGATCCATTTGTAATTTCCATTAAACGTAAACATTTTCCACATATTGTGTTTTTCAAAGTACGATTGAATCGTTCCACGACCGAGGCTTTCATAACGGAATACGTCGAGTAATGATTAATGTTGTGTTTCTTCATGAATTTTTGCACACTCGCGTTGTAAAATTCTTTTCCTCTGTCGGTTTGAAAATTTTTCGGACACCTTTTCTCCAATAATCTTTGCGATCGTTTCGGACATTTCGTTTCCGCTCTTACTCTTGAGCGGTACGGCCCACGCATACTTGCTCAACACATCGATAACTGTGAGTATGTATTTATGACCCTTGTTGAGTCGAGAGTACGAACGCATGTCGACCACGTCCGCCTGCCACAGATCGTCGTATCCGCGTACAATGACGTGTCTTCGTGGAAAATTTCTTCTCGCCGGAGCATGTAATTCCTCGACTAGTTGTCGCTTTTCGGAGGTGTTTTTCTTCTTTCGCACGTTTGATCGAGGCATAATTAATATTGCGATATTAGTATGTCTCGTTTACTGTGCCGAGTCAGATGTTGCATATCTCAGCACATTCTTTATCTCGTCCATCATTATTCGTAGCGCCTGCACGTTTGTTTCGAGCGCGATAATTTTTTGTTCAATTTCTCCCTGTCGATCTCTCAAAAGTTTATCCACGTATCGTTTGTTGACGGCGTCAGTATCAGTTTCCGGTTGCGCTACGCGTTGAATCTTGCGCGACCTTGCGTCAAAGCCGGTAGTAGTCTGGCAGAGAGCGTTATCGCGAACGTAATTTCTCAATAATCCATTCCATTGATAGTACAAATTATTCGACGTTCCGAGCGATAATCCAAATTTATTAATCGACATTTCGGTACCGAGAACATTGACCGAATGACACGTATCGTCGACGCATAGTTTAATTTATAATAATGCCGGCCTCGCGAAGTTCTTCGATAATTGACAAGATTTCATTGTCGTGAGCATTGTTGCCGGCTCGACGCGAGGCGTCCAGCAATCGCAAACGATCTACCAATTCGTTAGGATCGTTCCAATGCACATAATCGATCATGTTGTCGCTTAGCGTCATGGTGCGCGGCGCGTCTATACCTTTTCCCACCTTTCTATCGGAGAATAATGGCGCAATTATATATTTATACTTGTATCCTTTATTACTTTTAATAGGATTATTAACTTTGTTGTCACGTTTATGCGCATTTGTTGTTTTTAATATACTTTGATATTTATACAAATCGTCTTGAGTGTATTTTTTATGATTGGGAATATTTCTAAAAATCAAATCGTAGATACCTTCAGTTACTACCCGTATATTTTATTCCATCGATAATTATATTATCATCCTTGTCTACATCGAAACGTTTATCACCGAGCATCATTCCTTCGCTGGTAAATTTAACACCGTAGACGTAATCCATACTCTTATTTTTATCAACACTCATGATAGCTCCTATATATTTTTGCGCTAGTGGATCAAAATGATCTCGGAACGTTTTCTGACCTTCGGACGTTTCTAATTCGTGTCGGACCGATGTTACAAACGAATCGGGCGTGGTCTTGTAAATTTCTTCGACGGACGGTGACGGCATTGTTTGACACGGTTGTACTTTTATCGGAGTAGAAACAGTGGCTATATTAGAAAATTGTTTTCTTCGCTTTGATCGATTCGGTGTCGAATATATCGGCGAATCGTTTATCGGCATATTTATCCGTGCTCGCTTTATTCCTTGCTTTGATTCTTTTATTTTTTCCTTGTGCTTCTCTCCGAACGTCAAACTCAATGGCTCGATTTTCGGCGCATCAGATTCCAGTATTTTCGACAAGCTGTTTTCAAGATTCGGTAATTGGCTTAAATTGTCTTTCCAATGCAACGTCTTCCTCCATTTTACCAGTTTTCAAAACGCGATATTTTTTGCGAATTGATTCGCTCGTTTTTGCAATCTCTCTCGCAATCTTTTCACGATCGCCGTTCATGATGCTCGATCGATGTGTTGATGACGACTGATCGCTTTACGGTATCGCGAAATCATTAAATCCTCTTCTATATCGTCCATTGATCAACGTACTGTCTTTATCAATGACTACGAAGCCATATTTGCGTTGCCAACATTTCTGACACAATGCGCGGAAATCGTCATAAGACATGTCGGTATTTACATGATCGTTGTACACATGTTTCAAGTTTGTGCCGTCTTGTTTAAATAAAATCAAAAGATTCGCATTGTCGCGTATAAGATGCTTAGGTATCTTGGCGTACGTTTGACAAAGATAGAAACAGTTGACGCTCGAGTGTCGACCCATTGCAAAGTACTCTCTTATCGTATCTTGCTTGTCGCATGCCACATCATCAAAGATAAAGATGGAATTCGGAAGCGCATCGCTCGATGGAATGACATCGCTGTTATTAGAGAATGTAAAATAACCAATTTCGTCTATAGGTGCTAGTAAATTTTCCAAGTATCTATATTTCGGTTGTTGAAGCGATTTCGAGTATACGCACACATTCTCGAAACGTACACCGTACGGACTTTCTATCAAACTAATCAACACGTTTGTCTTACCGCAGTTTGAAGGGCCGCCTCCGATATTAGTCTATAAACGATACCGCGTATAGTATTCGGTAGCATGTTTCCATGCTTGCGTACTTTTTTCGTCGAAATTTGATACTTTGATTATCCGCGCTTGTCGCACGAACCGCATGTTTTCTCTTTCGAATCAATTTTGCGAATGATCACGAGGGGGGGGGGAGACCTATTTATAGAGGTGTCTCGACTCGAAACCGCTCAGTATCAAAAATGTTTCTCCTTCTGTCGGATAAAGGAGACATTCTCCGGCTTACCGCCGAACAACTGCAGTATATCCCAAAGATTGTTTTACTGCAAAATTTTGGTGATTACGTGGAACGATTGTGGGACAAGCTTCCAGAATATATAAAGGCTGATTCGGAGGTTCGACAATATCGTTCGTGCATGCGACATTACAATCAGCTGTGGCAGCGAACACACATCGACGGTCCGCCACCATTAATAAAAGATTGCTACGAATGTCAGCGAGAATAAGAGGTAGCGGTCTCTTAAATCGTGCGATAAACGCGCTTCCCATCGAATTACATATTCCCGGTTATCAGTTTTGCGGCCCGGGAACTCGATTAGAGAAACGATTGGCTAGAGGCGATCGAGGTATCAATCCATTGGACGCTGCTTGTCGCGAGCACGACATTGCTTACTCGCGAAGCAACGACCTCGGCCAACGACACGTCGCGGATCGCATAATAGCTGCAAGAGCGCGAGAACGCATTACCGCGAGGGATTCGACTCTTGGCGAAAGAGCAGCCGCTACGACTGTTTGGGCGGCAATGAAGGCAAAGACAAAACTCGGCATGGGGATGAAAAAGCCGTCGATGACAAAGAGGAGGAAAAAACGAATACTTCCAATAGCCAAACGCGGTGGTATTTTACCACTTTTACCGTTGTTGGGAGTTGTCGGTTCTTTGGCCGGCGGTGCGGCGGGAATCGCAAAGGCAGTAAACGATAGCAAGGCGGCGCAACGTCAGCTGGATGAGTTGCAGCGTCACAATCGCGCTATGGAAGGTCGCGAACTTTATCTCGCTCCGTACAAGCGTGGACAGGGATTCTCAACAAAGTCTAAGAGAAAAAAAACCGTCGAAAAAACATTAAAAATGCCTACGGGTGCGACAACTAACGTGCAATTGGAACAATTGGCGAAACGTATGCGCATACCTTTCTTTAGAGGTGTTTTCATGCGCAATAATTTACCGATGAGCGGTGTACGACGAAACGAGAGCGGTATCGTCAATTTGGATGACGTTGATGGTCCCGGTACTCATTGGGTAGCGTACGCAAAGAGGGGAGATCGTATCGTATATTTCGACAGTTTTGGAAATCTTCGACCGCCCAAGGAACTTGTGCGATATTTCGGACGAGTGAAAATTGAATACAATTACACATCTTATCAAAGTTACAATCAAAGTATCTGTGGATCACAGTTGTGTTTAAAATTTCTTCAAACAGTCGACGATCAATTTAAAGCCTAACAATCCATCGTCACGACTCAGCATTCGTTCGACATGTCACTGACACTTACGTTGACTGGCAGAAGCAGCGTTCTCGCTGTAAGCTATATTCCCGCTATAGATTTGACCGATGCCGATTACGAGCTCGGATTAACGGATTTTGAAACTTATACGATTCCGTGCGTAAATTTTTCGAATAATAAATTTTACTTTGGCAACGACGACAAAGAAATTACGATTCCCGAAGGATCGTACGAATTGCACGCTATAAATGACTATCTCAAACGCGCAATTTTGCAAGATGAACACCTTTCCAGAGATGTTGAAAACGATTATGATGAGGAATATCCAATAGCGCTCCGCGCCAATCATAGCACGCTAAAGAGCGAAATCAAATGCGCCTACAGAATAAACTTTACCAAACCCGACAATGTAGGATCCTTGCTTGGATTCTCGTCGAATCGTATATTGCAACCTCGCAAGTGGTACGAATCGGACGAACCGGTTAATATTATAAACGTAAATATTATTCGTGTAGAATGTAACGTGACTACTGATGCGTACAGCAATGGCATGCGCGTATACACGATACATGAGTTTTCACCGAGCGTACCGGCAGGATATAAGATATCGGAAACGCCGGCGCAGATCATTTATCTACCGATCATCGTATGGAGCATTACGGATTTAACGATACGCATTGTGGATCAAAGAGATCGATTGCTCGATTTTCGAGGAGAGGAAATTACCGTAAGATTGCATATACGGCGGCGACAAATATAGTATGCTCGTGCTGAACGAAACGGAGCACGCGAGAGACAATACTTTTACGAGGGATAATACTATTGCGGTATCGGGTGACAATAATAAGATAGCCGTTAAAAAGAAGCTGAGCGCGTTGAATCGTGAATTTTTAAAATCATTGGGATTCATCGTACGAAAAGAATGATTGTTATTTTGAATATCGGAGGTGAGCCAGTTTTTGACGATCGCATCGTCAAGATTGAGACTCATACGTACAATCCGTACGCCAATACGACGCTTGGATACAGCGACGAGATACGAATACTTATATAATATCAGGATTTGTACACGTTATCGTGCGAAAGCTTTCTTTACATCGAGGGAAAGTTGAATGTGCGTAAAGCGAATGACGAAATGAAGATTGTATTGGGAAACAATTGCGTCGCATTCATGTTTGATGAGCTTCGATACGAACTCGACGGAGTAGAGATTGATCGTAACAGAAATGTTGGAATAACTTCGACGCTCAAAAATTATGTCTCTCTGACGCACTAGAAAACTTGAAGAACGCTGCGTGGGATTTGACGTACAACGGTGACAAAAATTATTTCAACTATTGCGTACCGCTCAACATGTTGCTGGGATTTTGCGAAGATTATAAACGCGTTGTGATTAACGCTCGTCACGAATTGCTTCTGATACGTTCGCGCAACGATAATAATTGTCTATTCGGACATCCATCGTCGGAAGCTGAGATTGAATTACTCAAGATACAGTGGCGTATGCCTCATGTAATATTGAACGAGATTAATAAATTGTCGATGTTACGAATGTTGGAAAGCGGACGATACTTGAACATGAGTTTCCGATCTTGGGATCTATACGAATTTCCTCTGCTGCATAGCACGACTAAGCATTCATGGACCGTGAAAGCCGCCTCCCAGTTAGAGAAACCACGATACGTGATCTTTGCACTGCAAACTGGTAAAAAGAATTCAGTGTCATAAGATGTTACATTATTCGATGACTGCAAATTGACCAACGTTAAACTCTATTTAAACTCAGAATTTTATCCCTACGATGATTTAAATTTAGATTTTGAAAAAAATAGATTCGCCGTCCTATTCGACATGTACTCTCGTTTTCGCAAATCTTATTACGGATGCGATAACAGCACGCTATTAACCATTTCAAAGTTTTTACATTGCGGTCCTCTCGCGGTCATTGATTGCTCGCGACAAAACGAGTCTGTCAAAACTGCTACCGTGGAGAATAGATACGTGAGAATAGAGTTTGAATGCAGGGAAAATATACCGGCGAATACTACCGTCTATTATCTCATCTTGCACGATCGGGTTGTCGAATATAATCCATTGACCAATGTAGTCCGCAAAATTACATAAGCAAATATTCCCTCCATTGCATATGAAAAAAATATATAAAAGATTGAGATGTTTGACGATCGACATCAGTCTGCGATCGGATCTTGTCATCATGGCTGTGCCAACGTTTGTGGATCTACAAGGATTTATCGTTGGGAAAAATTTTGTCGTGAAGGAAGCTGCGGTTCTGAGAAAGGGATCCATACTTTCTCATTACATTTTTACATGCCCCGAACCATGGCACATGCTCACAAAATCTGAGAGATGTCAGGTTTTATGGCTGATGAAAAATCACCATGGATTATCGTGGGATGATGGACACGTTTCGTATTGGAAACAAGGCTACCAGATTGCACACGCTGCGTCCAGCGGCGGCACGATTTGTATCCCCACCACTTTCGCGCAATAAGGCATAAGTTCTCATCCGTGTACGCTCGACGTTCGGTCATCTTCGGTTTACAGAGGAAGACGGATAGATTAGCTTTTGTCCCCTTCTCTCCTGAGAGGTCTATTGTATCTTATCTATCTCTCTGAATACAATAGCTATGTGATTCTCGAAATCTCTAGCTGGCGAGTTGGCGATGCAAGTTGCATCGTTGCAAGTATCGCAGCGATACTTATCACACATAATATTTTCCTATTGATTTTTTTTTATAAAAGTTTATATGTTGTTTAAAAAAGAGAATATAACATATACAAAAAAAAATTTTACATATTTTTATCTAAATTTTTATCTAACATATTTTTATCTCAATTTTTATCTAAATTTCTCCACTCTTGGCCAATATGTACGCTTTTTTATTAAAAAAAATTTCTTTAAAAAAATAATTGTAATAAAATAATATTTAAATTTATTTTAATAGAATTGTATTTTGTTATTATTATTTTGTATTAATGTATGACGTACATCTTGTTGCTCAACGGAAACCGCGAGAAGGTGGTGGTCTCTTCCGTTAAAAAGGAAATGTAAAAAATTTAACAAATGAACAATAATAAAAATAAAATTAAAATAAAATAATAAAATAATGATAAATAATAAATAAAAATAAAAAATAAAATTATAATAAAATAATAAAATATAATCAATTTTCTAATTGATAAAAGGTCAAAAGATTATTTCACATTTCCTTACATACATACATACATACATACATACATATATATATATATGTGTGTGTGTGTGTGTGTGTGTGTGTGTGTGTGTGTGTGTGTATGTGTGTATGTGTGTATATATCTTTACACACTTATTTCTTAAGTGTATATAAAAATTTTTACACACTTAAAAATCTTTACACACTTATTTTTTAAGTGTATATAAAAATTTATTTTAAAATTATTTATCGCAGGAAGGGCCTGCTACGTCAGCATCCGCATGGACATTTAAATTGTTTTTATTAGCGGCATATAATTTATCCGCCGACATAAGAGATAAATGCTCTTCATTAATGAGCATATTTAAAGCTGTTTCTCCTCTAGTTTTTAATGCAGACTTAAACACACAAATAGCATTAACGGAAACCGTTGAAAAGCTATTACGTGTTTTCGTTTTTAAATTGTTCAAAAGAGAAAACATTATCTCAGGATCGGCATTAGAATTCGGAAGCGTTCGAATAGTATTTATAATATTCGTTAAATTGGAATATTTAGGAACATTATTCGTGTGCCGACGTTGTAAAATTGCTTTCCACATATTGTCAAAATTTAATTTAGAAAAATTTTGTTTTTCTTCCACTGTAAGGTCTGATGCTAATGCAATCCATTCTTTTTTTAAAGCATCTTCATCAAAACCGCCGAGAGTTTTAGCTACGAGAGAAACATCATCAAATGATGTTTGTCTATTATTATCGAATAAACTTACAGATGGTTGAAAAACTTGTAACTTTAATAAAAATTCATTATTTATAGGTAACCTTTTACAAATTTCTTCTGCAGCACTCACATAAAATGTTAAACAGTTCTCTCGAACAATTTTAACTATGTTTATGTGATCTTTCAACGTTAATTCGTTCAGATATTCCTCACAATCTGATCCCAAAATAATTTCATTAATCGGTTTTTGATTTTCTTTTAATGAGAATATAATATTTAAAGAAAATGGTTTTAAATATTCTTCTTTTATAAAATTTCGACAGATTTGGAAAAGAAAGTTTTTAGATTTTGGCTGCAATAAATGGATTCTCGTTTCTGACGCTTGAAAGAATGCATTAAACGCGTTAAAAAAATTTAAAACATATTTTAAAAAAAGAAAATAAGCTTTTATCTCTATGTTGTTCATCATAGATAATAAATATTTTCCAGAATTTGTTTTTTCACTCGCAACCATTTCAGTAAGAAAATATTTAATTGTATCCCAAGATTCAAGAAGTCGTTCGATGCATAAATAATGAGAAAGCCAGCGTGTGTCACATAATTTTAATATTTTGTGATTTGTTTCTTGGAAACATTTACAAAATTCGCGAAAAATAGCTGTTCGTTTTGGACTGCTATTTAAATATTTTGCAATTTTTTTTAAAAATTCATCGCAATATGCAGGCATTTTGGAACAAGCAGCATGCGCTGCTAATGCGGAGGAATGGCACGCGCATGAAAATGCTAAAACATGTGGGCATATTTCTTCCAATTTTTTTTTAAACGATAAATGTTTCCCTGTCATGACGGAAGCATTGTCGCATGATAGGGCAACAATATTTAAAAATGGTATCTGTAATTTCCACATTTCACTTTTAAATGCATTGAACAACTTTTCTGCGCTTGAATCTTTGGCATCAATATTTATTAATTTAACTAATTGCGAGCGAACATCTAATGTCTCCGGATCAACGTATCGGACAAAAAAAGTCATCCATTTATTATTAGTGAGATCAGATGTTTCATCGATAAATATCGAAAATTTTGTGTTTTGAATAATATTGACAACACGATTAGTCTCAACCGGGCATACAACGTTTGTAATAATATTTGTACATTTTGTTCGGCCCATACTCATACTATTCAACACATTAGGATCTTTTCCTATATGTTGGAAAAAATTAAGAATTTCTTTTGCCGTTTGATAAGGAATATTTTTCTCGGCAATTAATGCGGCATATCTGATTTCCGCTGATTTCTTACGCTCATCAAAAGATAAAAGTGATTCATTAATTTGTATATTTGAATCCTCATTCGAAACTCTTGTTTCAATATAATTTTTTTCTTTATTTATATGAACATTAGATTCTGCGTGACGATAGATTTGCCATAAACCGCCAGCGAGAGATTTATCACAAATCGAACAAAAAAATAAGCTTGCATCATGTGGCACTTCACGTAACCAACATTTAAATTGCTGAATTTCTAACCATTTTTGTTGAAATTTTGATTTACGCAATTTTTTTATTGGCGAATCAACATTATTATTATTATCAGTTAGCGTATTTACCTTAATATTATTTTTGTGACACGCAGAATCCGCATGTCTTGATAGTGTTGAATTGCACGAATAATTATTATTGCATATACTACAATAATAAAGACTATCGTCGGATGGTACTTTGCGTATCCAAGATTTATATCGATCATCACTAAGCCAAGCTTCTAAAAAATTTCGCTTACGTTTTTTGGTTAATTGATCACACATTTTGATTATCTATTCTTAACTTAATTTATTTTCTCGTCGGCACAATATCACCAATCTTTTGTCGATTGCTTTGAACTATCTTTTGACTGGGTCACGAACGTATTCGCAAGACAAGCACAGTCAACAGTCAACAATCAACAATTAGTCGATAACAGTCGACATGAGTCGAGAAAAAAACAATGTCAAACACATATAATATTTTGAATATATATTTGGATATACAGAGTGTCCCAGATCACCCGTACATCCCTTTTAAAATGAAAATAAATGGCTTTTATCAAATATCGCGAACAATTTTAAAGTGAATCGGGTACGCTCTATCAAATGGTGATATTTTCAACTTCTGATTCCGACCGGAAATACGCCATCCGCATCGGAAGTCGAATTTTTTTAGAGGTACATGGTACTTTTTATTACAGATTCGAATTGTACATGAAAAAGTAATAAACTTTTGTATCAAACGTTTTTTCTGAAACGTATTTTTTTTTTAAAATATGTTTTAAATTTTTTTAACGCATTTAATGCATTCTTTCAAGCGTCAGAAACGAGAATCCATTTATTGCAGCCAAAATCTAAAAACTTTCTTTTCCAAATCTGTGGAAATTTTATAAAAGAAGAATATTTAAAACCATTTTCTTCAAATATTATATTCTCATTAAAAGAAAATCAAAAACCTATTAATGAAATTATTTTGGGATCAGAATGTGAGGAATATCTGAACGAATTAACGTTGAAAGATCACATAAACATAGTTAAAATTGTTCGAGAGAACTGTTTAACATTTTATGTGACTGCTGCAGAAGAAATTTGTAAAAGGTTACCTATAAATAATGAATTTTTATTAAAGTTACAAGTTTTTCAACCATCTGTAAGTTTATTCGATAATAATAGACAAACATCATTTGATGATGTTTCTTTCGTAGCTAAAACTCTCGGCGGTTTTGATGAAGATGCTTTAAAAAAAGAATGGATTGCATTAGCATCAGACAGTGGAAGAAAAACAAAATTTTTCTAAATTAAATTTTGACAATATGTGGAAAGCAATTTTACAACGTCGGCACACGAATAATGTTTCTAAATATTCCAATTTAACGAATATTATAAATTCTATTCGGACGCTTCCGAATTCTAATGCCGATCCTGAGAGAATGTTTTCTCTTTTGAACAATTTAAAAACGAAAACACGTAATAGCTTTTCAACGGTTTCCGTTAATGCTATTTGTGTGTTTAAGTCCGCATTAAAAACTAGAGGAGAAACAGCTTTAAATATGCTCATTAATGAAGAGCATTTATCTCTTATGTCGGCGGATAAATTATATGCCGCTAATAAAAACAATTTAAAAGTCCATGCGGATGCTGACGTAGCAGGCCCTTCCTGCGATAAATAATTTTAAAATAAATTTTTATATATATCACTTAAAAAATAAGTGTGTAAAGATATATATATATATCTTTACACACTTATTTTTTAAGTGATATATATAAAAAATATATATATAAAATTTCCTTACATACATACATACATATATATATATATATATATATATATATATATATATATATATATATATGTATGTATGTATGTAAGGAAATGTGAAATAATATTTTGACCTTTTATCAATTAGAAAATTGATTATATTTTATTATTTTATTATAATTTTATTTTTTATTTTTATTTATCATTATATTATTATTTTATTTTAATTTTATTTTTATTATTATTCATTTATTAAATTTTTTACATTTCCTTTTTAACGGAAGAGACCATCACCTTCTCGCGGTTTCCGTTGAGCAACAAGATGTACGTCATACATTAATACAAAATAATAATAACAAAATACAATTCTATTAAAATAAATTTAAATATTATTTTATTACAATTATTTTTTTAAAGAAATTTTGTTTTAATAAAAAAGCGTACATATTGGCCAAGAGTGGAGAAATTTAGATAAAAATTGAGATAAAAATATGTTAGATAAAAATTTAGATAAAAATATGTAAAATTTGTTTTTGTATATGTTATATTCTCTTTTTTAAACAACATATAAACTTTTATAAAAAAAAATCAATAGGAAAATATTATGTGTGATAAGTATCGCTGCGATACTTGCAACGATGCAACTTGCATCGCCAACTCGCCAGCTCGAGATTTCGAGGATCACATAGCTATTGTATTCAGAGAGATAGGTAAGATACACTAGACCTCTCAGGAGAGAAGGGGATAGAAGCTAATCTATCCGTCTTCCTCTGTAAACCGATGATGACCGAATGTCGAGCGTACACGGATAAGAGCTTATGCCTTAGTGTGCGAAAGTGGTGGGGATACAAATCGTGCCGCCGCTGGACGCAGCGTGTGCAATCTGGTAGCCTATACGGGTGATCTGGGACACCCTGTATATACAGGGTGATTCATTTTAATTTTAACAGGCAAATATTTTGAAAAATATGCGAGATACGAAAAAATATTTCAAACAAAAGTTATATGGTTTTAAAGGAGACATAAGATGGTGTCATTAATTTGACCTTACATAGTTGCTTGAAGGTCACGTGAAGCTCACCCTCAATTTTTTAAGTGAAACTGCCTATTTTTTATTACTTATTCTTGTAGCTTATCTCCAAAGCTTTCCAAAACACTATAATTAAGTTAGTTTTCATTAAGTAGAAGGTTTCCTCCTTTGAGAGGAATTAATTGGTATAAAGAAAATACATAGTTGTTTCGAAAAAATATATGTAATTTGCAATTAACAATTACATATTTTTTCTTAAAAATAACTATGTGCTTTCTTTAAACCAATTAATTTCTCTCATTATTTTGTAAAAGTATTAAGATAAGATAATCGAAAAATGAATATTTTACAAGATATTTTACGGTTTATGTAAAATTAAGAAACTATTTCGAGCCTCATAACTCGGAAAGTACTTAATGAAAACTAACTGAATTATAGTGTTTTGGAAAGCTCTCGAGATAAGCTACAAGAATATGTAATAAAAAATAGGTGGTTCCATTTAAAAAATTGAGGGTGACCTTCACGTGACCTTCAAATAACTATTTAAGATTAAATTAATGACATCATCTTATGTCTCCTTTAAAACATAACTTTTGTCAGAAACATTTTTTCGTATCTCGCATATTTTTCAAAATATTTGCCTGTTAAGATTAAAATGAGTCACCCTGTATATATATATATATACACCCTATATATATATACAGGGTGTCCCATTTTAAAAACCGCACCTCATAATTCTTCAACGAAGTATTTTCAGCAAAAATGTTTCAGACAAAAGTTGTATGGTTTCAAGGGGATCATAAGATGGTGTCATTAGTTTGACCTTGAAAAGTCGCTTGAAGTTCACGTGGAGGTCACCTTTAATTATTTAAACCGAACCTCCTATTTTCTACTACTTATTCTTGTAGCTTATCTCGAGATCTTTCCAAAACACTATAATAAAGTATTTCTTTATTGAGAACTTTTCGAGTTATGAGGCTTGAAATAATTTCTTAATTTTACATAAACCATAAAATATCTAGTAAAATATTCATTTTTCGATTGTCTTACCTTAATACTTTTATGTAGAAAATAATGAGAAGAATTTATTGGTGTAAAGAAAATACATAGTTGTTTCGAAAAAAAAATATGTAATTTCCAATTAACAATTACATATTTATTCTTAAAAATAACTATGTGTTTTCTTTATACCAATTGATTCCTCTCATTATTTTGTACATAAAAGTATTAAGGTAAGATAATCGAAAAATGAATATTTTACAAGATATTTTACGGTTTATGTTACGTCCGATGGACTCCACGATTCTTCTTTTTCCTCGAAACGATTTCGTGGAAGAAAGAAATCAAGGATCGACTTGCATTTGGAATGTAAAGCGATTTTTCTTAGGAATAAAGATAACGCGTAGAACAACGCAACCTAACCCGCGTGTATCACCATTAAACCTTAACAAATCTAATACAGAGAATGGCCAGTCGAAATAGCGCTAACGGAACACTAAATAAATTCTTGAATTAAGAGACGCGAAATTATTATAAGAAATTCTAACAGCCGTATTCATTGGTATAGCTTACTCTTGAAACCGCTCTATCTCGGGGATTATTAAAACAAAGATCCGCTGGTCCTCGGGAGATTGACAAATAATAAACATAAGACAAAACTTTCGAAATTGATAGTGCACGTGCGCTCGTTCGACAGGCCACCCTCAAGCGTTCTCCAAATCGCCAAATCATCAAGCGATAAGATAATCAGCTCACTCTCACTCTCTACTGGATGGAGCTAAGTCTCGAGCCAAAGGGCTTAACCAATTAAAATCTTAAGACATCCCTCTCCTCTTAAAAATCAAGCTCCTTGACCTTAAGAAGAGAGTAATAGAAATTATTTCATTGCCTAGAAAAGATTCCCCATCCAGAAGGGAGGAGGAGCAAAAACTTTAAAACTCGCGAGCTGAAGTCGCGGAGACACAGAATCTTTTTCTAAATTCTGACGTCCAATATCTATCAGTGAACGAACTCTCTCTTCACGTGCCGCTAAAATTCACGAATCATTTTCGATAAGTAAAGTGAAGTGAGTGAGGTGTACACATTGGACCAACCGAGCCTTCCATTCATCATCAACCACCAACCAGCCACGTGCGCTTCCAGCTCCGGCCAGATCAAACTTTTCTCAACACATTTCAACACTCACTATAATTAGTAAGTTTAATTTAATTTTATCGTCTTTCCCCTCTCGTGTTAACTGATTGTCATTGGGAATGATCCTTGACCGATAAATAAATGAAAGAAATATTCAACATCCATTTTTTGGAAATTAAATTTCGATAACTTAATAATCATTTAAATTTTCCTTGTCTCACTCCCCTTTCTAATCCATATCCTCATTCTTCCCCGTTCGTCTGGAATCTTCGCAAGGTGATTCGCGAACAATTTCCGTTCGCCTGGAATCTCCGCAAGGTAATTCGCGAACAATTCCCGTTCGCCTGGAATCTCCGCAAGGTGATTCGCGAACAATTCCCGTTCGCCTGGAATCTTCGCAAGGTGATTCGCGAATAATTCCCGTTCCGAGTTGATGTTATTTCCTTTCATTTCCCTTTTATTCATTACTTAACTATCTCTTCATTTATAAGATCAATTTAAACTTAATAGTAAAAGACAAATCTTTCGGAGCGGGTTACTATTTTGCCTAACCCTTAAGCATCTTTCCCCAATGACAACAGTAATAGAACTAAGAGTAGCTAGTTTAACATTAAGCCTATAAGTTATCCCTCATTCAGCGTTAAATTATTATTAGTGTCACGCCACGCTAAACGGCGGACAGCGTTGCGGCGCCGGAATCGTTGGAATCGGGCGTTCAAGAAGAAATTGACTGAGGCAACCACATCCCTCGTTGAGAACCTAACCCCGAATAATAGCGTAGAACCAGATAACTTAACGGACTCCCCTTCCACGTCACACAATAATAGTAATAATAGTAGCAATAATAATAATAATAGTAATAATAGTAATAATAGTAGCAATAATAGCAATAATAGTAATAATATTAGCAATAATAGTAATAATAGTAGCAATAATAGTAATAATAGTAATAATAGTAATAATAGTGATAATAGTTTACAAAAACCTGACTTACAAGACATACCTACACCTCCTAGCTATTCTCCGGTCTCCTCTCCCGAACCCCCTCGTTCCCCCTCACCTCTTGTCCGGGAGGGTACCCCTCTTATACCAGTTATCACCCTCGACTCTGATCCTCCCTCTCCTTCAGTTCATGATTCGAATTCTTCCGAAATTGGCGAGGCTCTCGAAGATTTCGCGAGAGATCTCCCAGATTTAGACGAAAATTCGTGTAATTCCGAGTCCTCCTCAAATCCCGCTGACCCCCCTCACCTTTGCGAAACCTACCGATCCCGATCCATTGAATAATTTCCTATCTCAATTCCTCCTCCTCGATTTCCCCTTACCAGAAGGAGCCTTCTGCGTGGGCCCTGGTCCAGTGGACCACGAAGAACTATTGCCTAACCACCGCCCCTTATAACTCAATCATCCCCTGGTACCTCCCCGGTTCCCGATTTCCACTAGGAGTTCCAATCCAAGCTCTGTAGAAAAAATTCTCTCCGTCCACTATCCAATTTGAAAATCCTTGACCCTTTGTCCTCTCCTCTTTAGCTTTATAATACACATGTTTAGATAGGAAAATTTGAAATAAAAAGAAATAAATTTTGTAATAATCCAGCCAGGATTAATTACTTAAGGTTAGATTTCCCACTATTTATCTTGGCTGACGACCCCCGAACCTATGTAACACCCGCGAAATCACACACACACACACACACACACACAAATACAACACACAAAAATCTTAATTATATTTTGCATTTTTAAAAGATTTTTATATAACTGTAAATATGTTTCATATCTCTCAAACAATTAATTAATAAATAAATTCTAATTTACGATAAAATCTTCATTTATTTTTCTACCCGTTCTCATTCCCTGAAGACCGAAATCGCACAGGGTCCCGTCCCGAGTAAAAGAGATTCGATTCTCTTACCGAAAAGGGACCGACGAGCGTAACGGCCTAGGACACTCACAGAGTTAAAGGGACCATTCTGGTCACTGACCTTTGCCAGGCCTCTGACAGTGCGCTCGACTCGATCTGTACACACGCCCGCAAAGTGTGTCAGCGGGTAAGTAGGTTGCGTCCTTCCAGATGGCCCGACCAAGGATTTCAAGGATCTGGACATAACAGTTTGTGTAAAATTAAGAAACGATTTCAAGCCTCATAACTCGGAAAGTAGTTAATGAAAACTAACTTAATTATAGTGTTTTGGAAAGCTCTCGAGATAAGCTACAAGAATATGTAATAAAAAATAGGCGGTTTCATTTAAAAAATTGAGGGTGACCTTCACGTGACCTTCAAGTAACTATTTAAGGTTAAATTAATGACATCATTTTATGTCTCCTTTAAAATATAACTTTTGTCTGAAACATTTTTTCGTATCTCGCATATTTTTCAAAATATTTGCCTGTTAAGATTAAAATGAATCACCCTGTATATATTGTTACGTCCGCGGAACGATTTATACCGAACGCGCGCGTCGCAGCTAACGGCATTCGCGCCCACGCTCGCGCACACGGAAATAAATACTCGTGTTTAAATAAGAACACAAGAACTTTAATGAACACAAGGGAACACAGAATGTAACAAGATATAACAATAATTATCACACGGGAAATCAAGACGCGTCCGCGCAGCTAGACAGCTGGGTTACGACACGACTGTCATTCTTCCTTATAAACAACTCTTGACAACCAGATGTTCTTGTTAATCGGAGCCGACCCGATGATCACGGACATCAGGGACGCAACACTTGCCCCCTCCTTAATGAATTGTCGTCCCGACAATTAAAGGCAGAAGGATTTTCCAAAATTTCCACTGAATCTCATCGAATGTAGAGCTCCGATGTGTCCTCTTGTCCTACTCTGAACTGCTGCTGCAGATTACCGGACGACACATTTTCTTGGACTCAATCGATTTTTTCAGTATCGGTATTTCCAATGTTTACTTCGTCGAATACAGAATTCCCGATGCATTTTCTTGTCCTACCTTGCGCTGCTGCCACAGGTTACCGGACTATACATCTTCCTGAATTTTTTCGATTTTATTGGCTCCGGAAATATATATATCCCGATGTGCGAACTTCGGACAAGAGGGGGGTATCTACCGTGGACCCAACATCTTCAAAGGACTCCTCAAGTCCCTGCCTCGGCATTTGCCCTCCGCCCCACGGGAAAAACACGGCTCAAAAACCGCGGGCGAGGCAGTCTTCGTTCAAATAACTTTTCTTTCTCGTGGTTGTCATTTACACTTCTTAAGAACTATGCCAAACTTCTTTCGTCTAGAAATGAAAAACAACGAAAACAACTGTATTTATCTACATGGGTTTAGTTATAATTATTTACAAAAGCCGGGCTCCGAAATTCCCCTAAGTCAATTTCTGTCTTCGATGAAATGGAGCTAACCTATCAGCATGAACTACTTTTTTTCTATGTCTGCTCGATTTCTGAATTTCGAAAACTACATCGCTAAGTTTTCTTATTATTTTGTAAGGACCCTCCCAATTACTTTGTAATTTGGGAATTCTTCCTTTTATTCTTCGAGGATTGAAAAACCAAACTTCTTCATCTGCTTCGAAATGAATTTGTCTAGCTCTACGATCATAACGATTCTTGGATTTCTCTGATTGTAAATTTAAACGTTCTCTAGCACTCTCATGAACGTTTTGCAATTTTCTCTTTAACCTCCGAATATAGCTACCAATCGAATTCTCCCTCTCTTCCTCAGGGGGTCTCCCTCGCAACAAATCTAATGGTAATTTTAAATCACGAGCAAAGTACAATTCAAGGTGAGCTACCTGTGGCCTCATGTTTAGAGGATCGATAAGCTAACAAATACATAGGGATCCAACTATCCCAATTTTTCTGATTCTCTGCAACAAATTTAGCTAAATAACTTAAAATTGTTTGATGGTGACGCTCTACCTGCCCATCTGACTGAGGATGCAAGGCAGTAGTTCTAGTTTTCCGAATTCCCAACAAGCGTGTCATTTCTTGAAAAATTCTTGATTCAAAATTTTTCCCTTGATCTGTGTGCACTTCTAAAGGAACTCCATGACGAGAAATTATTTGATTTACAAAAGCCTCCGTACTGGCTCGAATATTTTTCAATGGAAGAGCTTCAACCCATTTTGTGAAACAATCGATTGCAACTAATAGATATCGATTTCCACTTGAAGTAGTAGGGAGAGGACCGAGTATATCCATTTGGACTCTCTCAAACGGAATTCCTATATTGTAGATTTGCATTGGAGACTTTCCCTTTTCTGAAGGACCCTTCTTTGCTACACAAACTCTACAAGAGCGGCACCAATCCTCCACATCATGTTTATATGTCGCCCAATAGAAATGTTTTCGAATTTTATCCAAAGTCTTGTTTATTCCAAAATGTCCACCTGATGCAGAATCGGGGCTACTTTCAATATTTGACTGATGCATTTCTTGGGAACGATAATCTGAAAAACAATAGATTTCAAATTCGGAGACTCCCACCTTTTAAAAAGAACACCATCTTTAAAAATTAATGAATCCCAATATGACCAATAAATCCTTGCCGAAATATCTTGCATAGCAATCTCTTCGTGAAGCGGACGTCTTCCTAATTCCTTTCCTCGTAAAAACAAAGAAATAACAGGATCCTCTAATTGTTTACTCCGCCATTCCTCTAAATTATCCTAAACTATTCGAGCAATCGAATTTTTTTTTAATTCCGCCTTAGCACAATACGCAAAACCTATTTCCGCACAAGGCCGTCTTGATAACCCATCAGCATTTTTATGAAGCTGTCCTTTCCGATGAATTATTTGAAATTCATATTGTTGTAACCTCTCTAACCATCGGGCTAATTGACTCCAAATCTTTAAACGAAGAGAAATGTGATCTGTCCGAATTAGGAACTTCCTTCCGTATAAATAATGATGAAAGGATTTTAGCGACTCTACAATAGCCAATAATTCTCGTCGGGTCACACAATAATTCTTCTCAGCTTTATTAAGGACTCGGCTATAATATGCAATCACCCTTTCAGTACCATCCTGAATTTGTGATAAGACTGCTCTAATACCATGATTTGAAGCATCAGTATCTGGAATAAATTCTCCATGCTCTGTAGGAAAAGAAAGGAAGAGATGGGTGAAGAGACTGCTGAAGAGATTAATTTCTGTTTCAGTTTTTCAAATGCTTCCTAACAAGTTTGAGACCATTCAAATCTAATTTGATTTTCGGTAAGCAAAAACAGAGGTTTTGCTATTATAGAAAAGCCTTTTACAAATTTCCTATAGTAGGAACAAAATGCTAAAAAACTTCGAATCTGCTTCCTATTTCGAGGGGTAGGCCAATTCTCCACAGCTCTAATTTTCTCAGGGTCTGTGGTAATACCTCGTTCGGATACTATATGACCCAAATACTTCACCTCCTTTCCAAAGAGAGAACACTTTTTGGGATTAATTTTTAAGTCCGCTGCGCGGAAACGAAGAAAAACCTTTCTTAAATTGGATATCATTTCTTCAAAAGACTTGCTGAAAACAATGACATCATCCAAATATATCAAACAAATTTTAAATAAAATGTCCTGTAGAACTTTTTCCATTAAACGCTCGAAAGTAGCTGGAGCATTACATAATCCGAATGGCATTACTGTAAATTGCCATAATTCATTTCCCACCGAAAACGCTGTTTTCTCCCTATCTTCTAAACGAACTTTTACCTGCCAATATCCACTTTTCAGGTCTAGAGTGGAGAACCATGAATTTTCTGACAATTGGTTTAAAATATCTCCAATACGTGGCAATGGATAAGAATCTTTGATTGTGACAGCATTTAATTTCCTATAATCCACACAGAATCTCAACGACCCATCCTTCTTCTTCACTAATACTACAGGGGATGCCCACGGACTTTGAGATTCCTCAATGACTCCCTGAGACTTCATTTCCTCAATAATTCGATTCACTTCTTCCTTAAGATGTAAAGGAATTCTGCGAGGAGCCTGTTTGATAGGATTAGAATCTTTTACGTTAATAACATGTTTAAGGATTCCGCAATTTCCTGAAACCGAATCCTCTGAAAATACATCTCGAAATTCTTTCAAAAATCCCGCAAAAATACCTTTTTGAGAAGAATCTAAATGTTTGGAATTTTCTTCGAATAATGCTTTTAAAGAACAAAGAAATTCCGAAACCATTCGGCTGCAAGAAAACTCAACTTTATTCCCGAAAATAGGATCAAAAACTTTTTCCTCATTAATCATTTTTAGGAAATCAGCTCCCAATATACAATCATCGGAAATGTCCGTGACCAGCATCGGGACACTCAAAGAATACTTCCCCAATTTTACTTTAACTATGACCTTAAATTGAACCGGAACAACTTCCCCCGTTGGATATTTAATGTAAGTTCCATTAACTTCGAACTGCAGTTTCGGCTCTTTAACCAGATTTCTTTTTAAAATTGAAACGTCGGAGCCCGTATCTATTTTAAATGTACAATTATTATTATCAACCATTCCTCCGTAACAAAACAAATTTTCCTTAACTCTATTTACTAAAACATATTTTTCATTCAAATCGACATTTCCCGGGGCATTTATTTTTACAGTCGAACCTGCCCCGATTAGCTCGACTAATTTTTGTTTTCCGATAACGAAGGGCATTCCGACCGGAAGTGTCCCTGAGCATCACACTGCTAACACTCTTTATTGGCCGCGAAACGATTTTTCTGAAAATTATTAAATTTATTGCTCTTCCAGACTTTCTTTTTATCATTTTCCTCTCCTTCCTTTTCTTTCCCCTCTGAAGCCATTTTCTGTTTGAAATTAAATTTACTAAATTTATTCTCTTGACGAGCGAATTTGTTTTTCGCGAAACTATTTTCTTGTATAATTTTTACTGCCATAGCTCTTTCAACGGCCGATTTTAAGGATGAAATCCCCTCAAGTTGTAACGTACGTTTAATGAATCCGTCCGTCAGCCCGGCGACGAATTGCGCACAAGCAATTTTGTCCCTTACTTCGTGGGAACACTCCGAATATGCTAAACGAGATAATTTCTCTAAATCCGCACCCAATGTCGCCAGATCCTCCGAAAATTTCTGCCTCCTATTTGTAAATTGCGCATAATGCGTCTGAGCCAAATGCCCCTCCCCGAAACGTAGTTCTAATTTTGATATAAGCTCCTCAAAACAGAGATTCTCTATTTCAAAAATCCCGTCCAAAACCGAACGCGCTTTTCCTCTCAAACAAGTCGCCAAAGCTATGGTCTTCGCGGAATCGGCCCACGCATTCGCTCGCGCTACGAAATTAAATTGCGTGATAAATTCACGCAAGGGAACACTCTCGTCGTAATTATCAGGCTTTAATTTATAACCGAGCTCATTTCTTTCTCGCGGTATTACGTCACTATTATTAGAAGGACTTAGCTGGAGGAAATGTTGTTCCTGCTGCCTCCTTTCTTCCAAGCGACGGAACTCGCTGTCTCGCTCTTGCAGCTGCGCCTCAAAATCAGCTCGCATCCGTAGTCGCTCCTCCCGCAGCTCACGAATTTCCCGCATCGCTGCCTGCAATGTAACCGCCTCCATCGACGGTCCCGGAGTTGGCGCTTGCTCCGGAGTCACCGCTCGAGCTCTCTTTCTTGTAGAGACTCCCGTCGTCTGCGAGTCGGAAGCCATAGCCACTACACAGTCACAAGATTTCGTCCTCGGAATCCTTAGTATCCCGGACGAGCCCCCAAAATGTTACGTCCGCGGAACGATTTACAATCGAACGCGCGCGTCGCAGCTAACACTCGCGCCCACGCTCGCGCACACGGAAATAAACACTCGTGTTTAAATAAGAACACAAGAACTTTAATGAACACAAGGGAACACAGAATGTAACAAGATATAACAATAATTATCACACGGGAAATCAAGACGCGTCCGCGCAGCTAAACAGCTGGGTTACGACTCGACTGTCATTTTCTCTTATAAACAACTCTTGACAACCAGATGTTCTTGTTAATTGGAGCCGACCCGATGATCACGGACATTAGGGACGTAACAATATATATTGTATATACAGGGTGTTCGGAAATTTAATCGTCAAATTTTTTGCTGCGTATTTTTAGCATATAAACAATAATAAAAATTTATCATAAAAAGAAATGCAGAATTTGAAATAAAGTTTTACATAAAACATTAAAGTGTTAAATTTGAACTAAATTTTTAAATATGTATTCTTACTGCTTTAATCGAATATGTATACGTAGCTTTAATAATAATAATAATAATAATAATAATAATAATAATAATGATAATAATGATAATAATGATAATAATGATAATAATGATAATAATGATAATAATGATAATAATGATAATAATGATAATAATGATAATAATGATAATAATGATAATAATGATAATAATGATAATAATGATAATAATGATAATAATGATAATAATGATAATAATGATAATAATGATAATAATGATAATAATGATAATAATGATAATAATGATAATAATGATAATAATGATAATAATGATAATAATGATAATAATGATAATAATGATAATAATGATAATAATGATAATAATGATAATAATGATAATAATGATAATAATGATAATAATGATAATAATGATAATAATGATAATAATGATAATAATGATAATAATGATAATAATGATAATAATGATAATAATGATAATAATGATAATAATGATAATAATGATAATAATGATAATAATGATAATAATGATAATAATGATAATAATGATAATAATGATAATAATGATAATAATGATAATAATGATAATAATGATAATAATGATAATAATGATAATAATGATAATAATGATGATGATGATGATGATGATGATGATGATGATGATGATGATGATGATGATGATGATAATGATGATAATGATAATAATAATAATAATAATAATAATAAATACGTAATAGTATAAAAATAAATCCGTACTGCACACATTATTTCAGCTTTTAACTTGCTTTAATTGTACACATTATATCCCGGCCTTCGATACGGTCGATCCAATTATCTGACATCTATGTACCGATCAATTTATTACAATTGCGGTCGGTAATCTCCTGCATGATAAAAAGATTGACACAACAATTAAAATTCACCCTGTATATATATATATATATATATATATATATATATATATATATATATACAGGGTGAGCCATTTTAATTAACGCACGCAATTATTTCGGAAACAAAGCATTTTAGAGAAAAATGTTTCAGACAAAAGTTGTTTGGTTTCGAGGGGGCCAGATGGTATAATTGGTTTGACCTTGAATAGTTATTTGAAGGTCACATTAAGGTCACCTTCAATTTCTTAAATGGAACCTACTATTTGTCATTGCATATTCTTGTAGCTTATCTCGATAGCTTTCCAAAACACTATAATTAAGTATTTTTTCGTTAAGTACTTTTTGAGTTATGAGGCTTGAAATAATTTCTTAATTTTACATAAACCGTAAAATATCTTGTAAAATATTCATTTTTCGATTATCTTACCTTAATACTTTTACGTACAAAATAATGAGAGGAATCAACTGGTGTAAAAAAAACACACAGTTGTTTTGAAGAAAAAATATGTAATTTGCAATTAACAATTCCATATTTTTTCTTAAAAACAACTATGTGTTTTCTTTACACCAATTGATTCCGCTCATTATTTTGTACATAAAAGTATTAAGGTAAGATAATCGAAAAATGAATATTTTACAAGATATTTTACGGTTTATGTAAAATTAAGAAATTATTTCAAGCCTCATAACTCAAAAAGTACTTAACAAAAGAGTACTTAATTATAGTGTTTTGGAAAGCTCTCGAGATAAGCTACAAGAATGTGCAATGACAAATAGTAGGTTCCATTTAAGAAATTGAAGGTGACCTTCATGTGACCTTCAAATAACTCTTCAAGGTCAAACCAATGATACCATCTGATGGCCCCCTCGAAACCATAAAACTTTTGTCTGAAACATTTTTCTCTAAAATGCTTTGTTTCCGAAATAATTGTGTGCGTTAATTATTTCGGAAACAAAGCATTTTGGAGAAAAATGGTTCAGACAAAAGTTTTATGGTTTCGAAGGGGCCATAAGATGGTATCATTGGTTTGACACTGAAGAGTCATTTGAAGGTCACGTGAAGGTCACTTCAATTTTTTTAAATGGAACACCCTATATATTTTTGCACACTCTTGTAGCTTATCTCGAGAGCTCTCCAAAACACTATAATTAAGTACCTTTTCGTTAAGTACTTTTTGAGTTATGAGGCTTGAAATAATTTCTTAATTTTACATAAACCGTAAAATATCTTGTAAAATATTCATTTTTCGATTATCTTACCTTAATACTTTTACGTACAAAATAATGAGAGGAATCAATTGGTCTAAAGAAAACACATAGTTGTTTTGAAGAAAAAATATGTAATTTGAAATTAACAATTCCATATTTTTTCTTAAAAACAACTATGTGTTTTCTTTACACCAATTGATTCCTCTCATTATTTTGTACGTAAAAGTATTAAGGTGAGATAATCGAAAAATGAATATTTTACAAGATATTTTACGGTTTATGTAAAATTAAGAAATTATTTCAAGCCTCATAACTCAAAAAGTGCTTAACGAAAAGGTACTTAATTACAGTGTTTTGGAAAGCTCTCGAGATAAACTATAAGAGTGTGCAAAAATATATAGGGTGTTCCATTTAAAAAAATTGAAGTGACCTTCACGTGACCTTCAAATGACTCTTCAGTGTCAAACCAATGATACCATCTTATGGCCCCTTCGAAACCATAAAACTTTTGTCTGAAACATTTTTCTCTAAAATGCTTTGTTTCCGAAATAATTGCGTGCGTTAATTAAAATGGCTCACCCTGTATATATATATATATATATATATATATATATATATATATATATATATATATATATACATATATATATACATATATATATAACGGATACTGAACGTTTACCAGAAATTTATTTAAATATTGTCAACAACTTGCCAAAAATTTAACACAGTTTCTATCATAACAAATAGGTCTGCGACTTTGCGTATGTGTACATTTATACATTATTTGACTCTCTTTACCGTTTATATATAAGTCACATTTATCCGTTAAAGACGAGTCGATCTTTGTCTTCGGAGATGTTAAGTTGTCTCTATTCATCTCCTCGGCGCGTCATTATCTTCGATGCCTGGAAGTAAGTCTTATTTCCGTAGTTTTAACTTCTTATCTTTTTAACTTTTTAATTTTATTTCTTGACTATATGTTCAGTTTATTTAGATCATTTTAATAAATTGACATTAAAATAATTTCAATCTCGTAATTTTCATGTTTAATTCTTAGTACTTTTTTCTTTCTATGTTCATATTAGTCATATTATTTATTTAACTTATTTATAACTTATTTATTTTATTTCTTTAACTTTATGTTCAGTTTATATTTAGATCATTTTTAATAAATTAACATTTCAATCTCGTAATTTCATGTTTAATTTAGTACTTTTTCTTTCTTTGTTCATATTAATTATATTATTTATTTAACTTATTTTACTTTTGTCCTTTGTTTTTACGTAGGCATCGTCAAGATAATGAGATACCGAGACATTTATTATCGCTTTAGACAGCACCCTTTGTAACAGACTCCGATATAAAACACTTTGTTATTATATTTTTTCATTATATTATCTTTTATTATATACTTTCGCGCTGAAGATGACCCAAAAATAGGGTCGAAACGTTCGCTATCCTCTCTTTGTATGCTTTAATATCAATATTTATTTGATTGTATTATAAATAAATGTGTTATAACATCGACACTCGACTCGTATTGCCATTATAACTGTTTTGTTTAATTTTATATTTCGAGTCTTATATTTATTAATTTTTGTACATATATATATATATATATATATATATATATATACAGGGTGATTTAGAAGAACCTGATGTCTTTGAAATATAATATTCTTAAACGAATTCTAAGACTATTTTTCCTCTTGAAAAATTTTGTCCAAAGCTTAATTTTTAAGTTATAATAGAAAATAGTTGGCTACTCACGAGTCCGATACAACGGGCAGGCAAGGACGGCGCAACGCGTCACGAGACAAATGCTCTCCCGTTTCCCCAGACAGTCAATTTTATTGCACAATATTGGATCCTTTGAAGTGTATTAAATTATTATTGCAGTTTCTACACAATATTTAATAATATTATTACCGTCTAGGAGGGTTATAACGTGACGCTTAAAAATAAAATATTCAAACGCGAAATTACATAAAATAACAAATAAACTGGAAATGGACGAATGAAAAACGAAATAGTAATCGCAATTTGATTAAATATTCTTATCTTTAAGAAAACTGACGAATTTTATTTCTTTCTGGGGATCGTTTATCTTATAAATAACAGCTTCTAAATTTCACTTGACTTTACACAATAAAAATATTACTATTTTAATAATCTTTATTATTACTTGCAAATATTTACTTCCGTACAAATTAAGACATAAAATTACACGATATAAATAGCGATTAGAAGTCTCCATTTCTCTCTCTCTCTCTCTCTCTCTCTCTCTCTCTCTCGCTCTCTCTCTCTCAATTATTTTATTCTTTATTTATTATTTTGCGTTTAAGAATGTTCAACGAAAAATAATTTTGTCACCCTGAAAAGGGCGGATTTGCTTTACATCGTTTTTATAAAAGATGTTCGAAGTGGCCTCCGTCCATCTCAATGCAGGCTCTCAGTCGTCTTAACATACTAATTTGGACATTCTCTAACATATTTTCGTCTATCGTCCAAATTGCTTCATGAAGCTTGACGTCCAAATCATCAATATTTTCCGGAAGCTTCTTGTAGACGATTTTTTTGCAATAACCCTATAAAAAGAAATCCAATGGGTTAAGATCCGGAGATCTTGCAGGCCAACGTATTGGACCATATCGGCCCATCCAGCGCTCTAGAAACATTTGATCCAAATAATTGGTCACAACTCTGGCGTTATGTGGCCCGGCACCATCTTGTTGAAAAATAATATTATTTCTTTCGATTAATGGAATTTCTTCTAAAAATTCTGGCATTGTATTTTGCAGAAATTCTAAATAATTTGCGGCATTTATATTATCTGCGAGATAAATTGGACCCAATATTTGACTTCCCATGATTCCTGCCCAGACGTTCATCTTCCAACGAGTTTGAAAGCTTCTCTGTCGAATCAGTTGAGGATTCTCATCGTTCCAATAATGATGATTATGAGAATTAAAAATTCCTTCTTGTGTGAAGAGCGACTCATCACTAAATATGACACGAGAAAGATACCTTGGATCCTGATTCACCTTTCTTAGCAAATCTTCACCGAAATTTTTTCTTCGAGGATATTCTTCTGCTCGCAAATGTTGCACACGAGTATAATGGAACGCGTGCAATTTTTCTTCGGCAAGAATTCTCTGCACGGTGGAGTATGATAGATCATGATTTCGAGCAATGAATCTGATACTAGTTTCAGATTCTTCTTCGATATCATGAATAACCGCTTCCACATTTCGTAAATTTCTTGCTTCACGTCTTCTTCCTGTATCTACCTTGTTTGGTAAGACACTGCCGGTTTCACGCATCCTCTGAGCTGCTGCGTGTATCACGTTCGGTGATGGATGTCGTGCTCGGTTCGGATACAGTCCGGCGTATCTTCTTGCAGCCACATGATACTGCCCTTGACATTCACCGAGTGCCATCAGCATATCATAATATTCTTGGGTTGTGTATAATGCCATTTTTCAGAGAATTCTTGCCAAAAAAAAATTGCACGCGTTCCATTATACTCGTGTGCAACATTTGCGAGCAGAAGACTATCCTCGAAGAAAAAATTTCGGTGAAGATTTGCTAAGAAAGGTGAATCAGGATCCGAGGTATCTTTCTCGTGTCATATTTAGTGATGAGTCGCTCTTCACACAAGAAGGAATTTTTAATTCTCATAATCATCATTATTGGAGCGATGAGAATCCTCAACTGATTCGACAGAGAAGCTTTCAGACACGTTGGAAGATGAACGTCTGGGCAGGAATCATGGGAAATCAAATATTGGGTCCAATTTATTTCCCAGATAATATAAATGCCGCAAATTATTTAGAATTTCTGCAAAATATAATGCCAGAATTTTTAGAAGAAATTCCATTAATCGAAAGAAATAATATTATTTTTCAACAAGATGGTGCCGGTCCACATAACGCCAGAGTTGTGACCAATTATTTGGATCAAATGTTTCCAGAGCGCTGAATGGGCCGATATGGTCCAATACGTTGGCCTGCAAGATCTCCGGATCTTAACCCATTGGATTTCTTTTTATGGGGTTATTGCAAAGAAATCGTCTACAAGAAGCTTCCGGAAAATATTGATGATTTGGACGTCAAGCTTCATGAAGCAATTTGGACGATAGACGAAAATATGTTAGAGAATGTCCAAATTAGTATGTTAAGACGACTGAGAGCCTGCGTTGAGATGGACGGAGGCCATTTCAAACATCTTTTATAAAAACGATGCAAAGCAAATCCGCCCTTTTCAGGGCGACAAAATTATTCTTCGTTGAACATTCTTAAACGCAAAATAATAAATAAAGAATAAAATAATTGAAAGAGAAAAAGAGAGAGAGAGAGAAAGAAAGAGAGAAATGGGGACTTCTAATCGCTATTTATCGTGTAATTTTATGTCTTAATTTGTACGGAAGTAAATATTTGCAAGTAATAATAAAGATTATTAATATAGTAATATTTTTATCGTGTAAAGTCAGGTGAAATTTAAAAGCTGTTATTTATAAGATAAACGATCCCCAGAAAGAAATAAAATTCGTCAGTTTTCTTAAAGATAAGAATATTTAATCAAATTGCGATTACTATTTCGTTTTTCATTCGTCCATTTCCAGTTTATTTGTTACTTTATATAATTTCGCGTTTGAATATTTTATTCTTAAGCGTTACGTTATAACCCTCCTAGACGGTAATAATATTGTTAAATATTGTGTAGAAACTGCAATAATAATTTAATACACTTCAAAGGATCCAATATTGTGCAATAAAATTGACTGTCTGGGGAAACGGGAGAGCATTTGTCTCGTGACGCGTTGCGCCGTCCCTGCCTGCCCGTTGTATCGGACTCGTGAGTAGCCAAATATTTTCTATTATAACTCAAAAATTAAGCTTTGAACAAAATTTTTCAAGAGGAAAAATAGTCTTAGAATTCGTTCAAGAATATCATATTTCAAAGACAACAGGTTCTTTTGAATCACCCTGTATTTCCAACGCGTGCGACACAACCGATCAGTACACGCTGACACTCGCGCGACACAACCGATCAGTACACGCTGACACTCGCGCACTCATAAATAACAACGCGACTTAGGGCCCTAGCACGTAAAAATACATAAGCAATAAGGAAATTGACCAATCACGATTGAGCAGTAAGGCAGCCATATTAAAACGTAAGAAAACGTAAGAATTCCGATTTGTTGATTTCCTTATTGCTTACTGCTTACGTATTTTTGTGTGCCAGGGTCCTTATAGGAGCAAAGGAATTTTAATGAATCACAATAATATGAACAAGAATATAGATTATTCACAAAATAGACCACAGATAAACTCGCGTCCGCACAGCTGGCTCTCAGCTGATCGTCGTTGTTTATCAACAACATCTTGACGACGCGCTCTATCAACTTCGACGTATTTTCCACTGAAATAATGTAACGGGTAGCAAGTATATCCGCAGGGAAGGGACACAATTATATATATATAAATGAAAGTAATTTAATCGACCACACCGGCAATATTTATTGATGAAAAATTCACAACGTTTCGACCATGGGTTTTGGTCCTTATCAAGTGAACTGAAATTATTACATATAATATAAACAATAAATGAATTACAATAAAATGTGACCAAAAAATGGAGAAAGAAGAAAAAAATCATATACATACATTATCTTAGGTAACTAATACGTGGTGAGAAATAAAGAAATCACTGTGTCAAGTCATGTCGACCTCTCGATCCAACACAAAGAGAAAGACTAAACCACCTTTATTAGTCTATCATAAATATCGTTTAAACTTTCAGTGTCCTTTTGTAAGTTAACAGTGTTGTCAGACTTTTTGATGAAAAACATTTCAGCAATTTCTCTCTTTCTCACATGTCTCTCATTATGCAGAATAACCGGTGTTGACCAATCGAAGTCGTGATTAAGTTCCAATTTATGTTTGCTAACCACAGAAAGATTGCTTTCGTGCAATTTAATGTTGTTGCAATGTTCTTTGATACGAGTGCCTAAATGTCTTTTTGTTTGGCCAATATATGACATATTACAATTTTTACAGTTTAACTTGTAAACAACCTCAGTCCTGTTATTAATAGGCAATCTATCTTTTCCACGTTTAATTAATGAATTCAGTTTATTAGGTACATTATAGACAACCTTCAGACCAACATTTTTAAAAAGGCGACTAATCTCATCACTCAAGCTCTCTACAAACGGCAACGAGATGTAACATGATGTAGTCGCATTATCACATTCCGTATTCATATTTACATTGTCGCGGTGTTTCAAAAATTCTAGTCTTTTTTTAACGTAACGGTTAGTAATTTGAGTTGGAAAACAATTGTTGGAAAGAATCTGTTTAATAATATCGATGTTCTTAAAATGAAATCGAACGTCGGATAATAAAATTGCGCGGTCAACAAGGCTATAAATGGTGTTAATTTTATATTTAAACGGATGTTTGGAATAAAAATTAGTGTATCTATTAGAACAAGTAGGTTTTCTGTACCAATCCGTCAAAAGCCGACCATCCGAGCGAATAACAGTCGTGTCCAAAAAACCAATACGCGAATCATACTCAGTTTCATGTGTAAATGTCAAACGTTGATGATAGTCATTGAAAGTCGATATAATCTCGTCAATTTTTGAGCGTGGAGCAATGGTAAAAATGTCATCAACATATCTATAATACAGCGGCACATCAAAGCTCAATAAACTTAAGCAATGCGTTTCTAGATCATCCATCACGATATTTGCCAAAATAGGTGACAAGGGAGACCCCATAGGGCTACCAAAAATCTGTTCGTAAAACTGTCCATTAAACGAAAAACTAGTGGAATCCAAAACCGTTTCAATCGCGTATAAAAACTGAGACAAGTTAAATTTAGTGTTAGGCGCAATATAATTCCAACGTTTAGTAACACCATTTACAACTAAATCTTTAGGAATATTAGTAAAAAGTGCAGCAACATCAAGTGAAATCATTAAATCGTCATCGTTAATAAATTTATCTTTCAAACTATTGGCAAAAGTCCAACCATCCTTAATGTGAGATTTAGGTTCCAAAATCGAAATCTGTAGTATATCGTGAATGTATTGCGCAACATTATATAACGGACTGCCAAGTGATGACACAATAATCCGTAGTGGAAAACCCGCTTTGTGAATCTTAGGCAGACCATAACACCGCGGCAAGTTACCATTAGTAGAGTTTAATTTTCTATATGTAGTCTCATTAATTAAATCGTTACTTCGCCAGGACTTAATAATAGTATTAATTCTATTGGTTAATTTTCTGATCGGATCCTTATTCAATTTTCTGTAAGTACATTGATCACCCAAAAGAGCCTCCATCTTACTCACATAATCACTTTTGTCCATGATTACTGTGACTTGACCCTTATCAGCCCTGGTGACAAACAAATCATCATTATCACGCAAGAACTGTCTACAAAGAGAGAATCCCTTAAGAATATATCTGTCTACAGAGCTAATATGCTTCCTCTCACAAAGGAATTTTTGGAGAGAATTGGCGATCGAAATTCTGATCATTTCAACGGCTTCCCTGGGGATGCGATTATAATTGATTTCAAAGTTCTTCAAAGTCTCAAGAACAACACCCATGCGGTCGTTCTTAAAAGACTGATGTACCGGTAAACCAAAATTGTCACCAAGACTCAGAAGTTCAGAAACTCTATCGGGAATATTCTTACCACTAATGTTAATCAGCCAACGCGCTGTGTCGATATTGTTGAAAGGATTAAAAGCTTTATTATTATTAGTCAAATTGTTGAATTTCTTGATTAAATTAGATTTTAATCTGTTGGTAATTCTTAAGAACTTCCGTTCATTGAACTCAAAAAATCTAAGAACAAGATCTCGTGGTAAACCTTCACTAAGTGCTCTTTCGATCCTTTCAACGCTGGCACAAAAATAATTTAGGTTAAAATTAAGATCTTTAATTTCTAAATTCAGCAATCTATAGCGGAATTTCTTAGTGGTTTTTTCAAAAGAACGGTTGATGCTGCTGCTATGAAATGTGATGTTGGCCTTTAACTTGTCAATATGGGACGGAATTAAATCGTGGCTTCTGCATCGAAGTAAGAAAATAAGTTGTTGATTAGCGGTACAGATCTTCCTCTTATTGTTAATCCATGACTTCAACAAGGTCGTGTAAATATTGCCAAACCGATTCGTAATCATTTGGAAAAACATGTTAGATTGCGGAGGCTCCATAATATATATATATATATATATATATATATATATATATATATATATACAGGGTGAGCCATTTTAATTAACGCACGCAATTATTTCGGAAACAAAGCATTTTAGAGAAAAATGTTTCAGACAAAAGTTTTATGGTTTCGAGGGGGCCATAAGATGGTATCATTGGTTTGACACTGAAGAGTCATTTGAAGGTCACGTGAAGGTCACTTCAATTTTTTTAAATGGAACACCCTATATATTTTTGCACACTCTTGTAGCTTATCTCGAGAGCTTTCCAAAACACTATAATTAAGTACCTTTTCGTTAAGTACTTTTTGAGTTATGAGGCTTGAAATAATTTCTTAATTTTACATAAACCGTAAAATATCTTGTAAAATATTCATTTTTCGATTATCTTACCTTAATACTTTTACGTACAAAATAATGAGAGGAATCAATTGGTGTAAAGAAAACACATAGTTGTTTTGAAGAAAAAATATGTAATTTGCAATTAACAATTCCATATTTTTTCTTCAAAACAACTATGTGTTTTCTTTACATCAATTGATTGCTCTCATTATTTTGTACGTAAAAGTATTAAGGTAAGATAATCGAAAAATGAATATTTTACAAGATATTTTACGGTTTATGTAAAATTAAGAAATTATTTCAAGCCTCATAACTCAAAAAGTACTTAACGAAAAGGTACTTAATTATAGTGTTTTGGAAAGCTCTCGAGATAAGCTACAAGAATATGCAATGACAAATAGTAGGTTCCATTTAAGAAATTGAAGGTGACCTTCATGTGACCTTCAAATAACTCTTCAAGGTCAAACCAATGATACCATCTTATGGCCCCCTCGAAACCATAAAACTTTTGTCTGAAACATTTTTCTCTAAAATGCTTTGTTTCCGAAATAATTGCGTGCGTTAATTAAAATGGCTCACCCTGTATATACAGGGCGATCCTGAAAAACGTTATGTCTTTAAAATGACGTATTCCTGACACCATTCTAAGACAATTTTTCCTTTACCAAAATTTGATTTGAAGTGTAGTTTTTGAATTATGAGCAAAAATAGTTAGTAAATCACGCGTCGGGTACAGAAGGCAGGCAGGAGCGGCGCGGCGTGCCGCGAGCGCGGGCGCAGCTGACCGCCCGACGGGTGATTATCACCGCATGAGTCGCTAACTATTTTATCTTATAACATAAAATTATGCTTTAAATAAAATTTTGGTAAAGAAGAAAATGTCTTAGAATTACGTCAGAAATACGTGTTCCTTAAAATAACGTTATTTTAATAATGAAAAGTTCCGGATCGCCGGCCGTCCGACGTTGCAATCAGCTGATTGCTACACGCGATGTGTGTATGGCGGAGTGTGTGCGTAAGAGAGAGAGAGAGAAAGAGAGAGAGAGGGAGGGTAGGAGGGACAGACATTCATACACACGCACGCACTTTTTTTCTCGCTCTCTTTCTCTCTTTTACGCAACACTCATACACTCTCTCATTCAGTCTCTCACTCACACTCTCTCGGGCACTCACTCACTCACTCACCTGCTTACTCACTTGCTCACTCACCTTGTAGCAGCGTAGCGAATCTTCATGCTATGTATTGTTGTTATCTGCTGCACGGTTATGATTGCTAGAGATGCGCGACACATCGAAATTTTTTCGATTATTAGTCTCACACTCGATTGACACAATACAGATTACACGATAACGAGTTTACTGTTTATTCACTCACTATTGATTTATCGATACCAAAAATTACTTTCAAAGAAACGCGAATGCAAACAGCACATGACTCGACGCGAAGCGACGGACCGCGGAGACTGCGCGACCACAAGAGTTATGTTGCCAGAAACGCGACACGCGACATCTAACAAACGACTTGCGCGTGGCGCGTGATTGACGCGAGATAAGACGAACGATCGGCTAAGAATTAAAATTACATTATTCTTGCGATTGACTTAAATCTTCGCATCGTGAATGCAATAATTTCGAAAACGTAACAACGTACAACACATGCTTTTTAAAATAATAATTATTTATTATAATTAGAAATAGTTATTATTTATAATAAATAATTAATTTTTTAAGTATGTCATTATACGTGTCATGTTTTCTACCGCATTCGCAATGCGAAGGTTTTAGCCGATCGTTCGTCTTATCTCGCGTCAATCACGCGCCACGCGCAAGTCGTTTGTTAGATGTCGCGTGTCGTGTTTCTGGCAACATAACTCTTGTGGTCGCGCAGTCTCCGCGGTCCGTCGCTTCGCATCGAGTCATGTGCTGTTTGCATTCGCGTTTCTGTGAAAGTAATTTTTAGTATCGATAAATCAATAGTGAGTGAATAAACAGTAAACTCGTTATCGTGTAATCTGTATTGTGTCAATCGAGTGTGAGACTAATAATCGAAAAAATTTCGATGTGTCGCGCATCTCTAGCAATCATAACCGTGCAGCAGATAACAACAATACATAGCATGAAGATTCGCTACGCTGCTACAAGGTGAGTGAGCAAGTGAGTAAGCAGGTGAGTGAGTGAGTGAGTGACCGAGAGAGTGTGAGTGAGAGACTGAATGAGAGAGTGTATGAGTGTTGCGTAAAAGAGAGAAAGAGAGCGAGAAAAAAAGTGCGTGCGTGTGTATGAATGTCTGTCCCTCCTCTCTCTCTCTTTCTCTCTCTCTCTCTTACGCACACACTCCGCCATACACACATCGCGTGTAGCAATCAGCTGATTGCAACGTCGGACGGCCGGCGATCCGGAACTTTTCATTATTAAAATAACGTTATTTTAAGGAACACGTATTTCTGACGTAATTCTAAGACATTTTCTTCTTTACCAAAATTTTATTTAAAGCATAATTTTATGTTATAAGATAAAATAGTTAGCGACTCATGCGGTGATAATCACCCGTCGGGCGGTCAGCTGCGCCCGCGCTCGCGGCACGCCGCGCCGCTCCTGCCTGCCTTCTGTACCCGACGCGTGATTTACTAACTATTTTTGCTCATAATTCAAAAACTACGCTTCAAATCAAATTTTGGTAAAGGAAAAATTGTCTTAGAATGGTGTCAGGAATACGTCATTTTAAAGACATAACGTTTTTCAGGATCGCCCTGTATATATATACAGGGTGAGCCATTTTAATTAACGCACGCAATTATTTCGGAAACAAAGCATTTTAGAGAAAAATGGTTCAGACAAAAGTTTTATGGTTTCGAAGGGGCCATAAGATGGTATCATTGGTTTGACACTGAAGAGTCATTTGAAGGTCACGTGAAGGTCACTTCAATTTTTTTAAATGGAACACCCTATATATTTTTGCATACTCTTGTAGCTTATCTCGAGAGCTTTCCAAAACACTATAATTAAGTACCTTTTCGTTAAATACTTTTTGAGTTATGAGGCTTGAAATAATTTCTTAATTTTACATAATTTTACATATTTTACATAAACCGTAAAATATCTTGTAAAATATTCATTTTTCGATTATCTTACCTTAATACTTTTATGTACAAAATAATGAGAGGAATCAATTGGTGTAAAGAAAACACATAGTTGTTTTTAAGAAAAAAATATGGAATTATTAATTGCAAATTACATATTTTTTCTTCAAAACAACTATGTGTTTTCTTTAGACCAATTGATTCCTCTCATTATTTTGTACGTAAAAGTATTAAGGTAAGATAATCGAAAAATGAATATTTTACAAGATATTTTACGGTTTATGTAAAATTAAGAAATTATTTCAAGCCTCATAACTCAAAAAGTACTTAACAAAAAAGTACTTAATTATAGTGTTTTGGAAAGCTCTCGCAAAATGAAGAAACACATACAATATTATACAATATCCTGAAAATATACGAGAAAGAACATACTAATACGAGATATTCAAAGTATATTCTGAGAATATACGAGAAATAATATACAACAAGAGATGTTATGGGAATATTCTGAGTATATTACATCTGTAACATATATTTACAGTATGAGTAGAGAATATTCGAATGATATTATGTGCTGTGTGGGTATATTATTCAATTTTTACTGACTAATAAAAATTTCGCGATTACATTTAAATATATACAGGGTTAGGAAAAAGTCTGGATACCCCCGAAAATTTTGGAAACTAAGGGTTATGGAGGAAAACTTCAAATACAAAAGTTGTAGGATATCAAACGGAGCATCTCATGGTAACCTTGATTTTGACCTTGACAGCGACCTTGAGGGTTGTTTCAAGGTCAAGTTGTTTTTTTCAAATGGGAATCCCCATTTTTTATTACTTATTCGTGTAGCTTATCTCGAGAGCTTTCCAAAACATTAGAATAAAGTATTTCTTCATTGAATACTTTTCGAGTTATGAGGCTTGAAATAATTTCTTAATTTTATATAAACCATAAAATATCTAGTAAAATATTCATTTTTCGATTATCTTACCTTAATACTTTTATGTACAAAATAATGAGAGTAATCAATTGGTGTAAAGAAAACATACAGTTGTTTTTAAGAAAAAATATGGAATTGTTAATTGCATATATATATATATATATATATATATATATATAAGTAGTGTGTCTAGGCCGGTTCTAACCCAGGGGCTCCGAGGGGGGGTGAGGGGCGAGGGGGAACCGCGGGCGGGGGGGTGACGTCACGCGGTGGGTGGCGTCACGGGGGGGCGTCACGCGGGGATGACGTCACGCGGGGGAAGACGTCACGCGGGGGATGACGTCACGGGGGGGTGACGTCACGTGCGGGGGATGATGACGTCACACGGGGATAATGACGTCACATGCGGGGGATGATGACGTCACGTGCGGGGAGTGACGTCACGTGCGGGGGATGATGACGTCACGCGGGGATGATGACGTCACATGCGGGGGATGATGACGTCACGTGCGGGGAGTGACGTCACGTGCGGGGAGTGACGTCACGCGCGGGTAAGGGGGGGGTCCGCGGCGCGACCGATGGACGAAGGGGTCCGCGCGGGAAGGGGGGATCCGCGGCGTGAGCGATGGACGAGGGGGTCCACGCGGGGAAGGGGAATCCGCGGCGTGAGCGATGGATGAGGGGGTCCGCGCGGGAAGGGGGGATCCGCGGAAGAAGGCGATGGTGTGAGAAGAATAGCGTTACGTGTGGGAAAAGGATAGCGCTAAGTGTGTGAAGAGGACAGTGCGACAAGGATGGCATCAACGCGTGACAAGGATGGCGTCAACGTAGGACAAGGATGATGCATTGTAAGATGCCACATAGGTAGGAGCAGGACGACGCAAAGGTAAGTGAGTGATAGCGACGAGCATATGAATGAGAGAGAACGATAATAGCGCGAAGAGAACGCATACGAAAGAGAACGATAATAGCGCGAGAACAACGTGTGCGAGAGAGAACGATAATAGCGCGAGAACAACGAGTGCGAGAGAGAGCGAGAGAGCGCGAGAACAACGCGTGCGAGAGAGAACGAAGATATCGCGAGACTTACAACTAACGCGCGAGAGAGAACGCAACGAAGATATCGCGAGACTTACAACTAGCGCAAGAGAGACGCAAAGGATGGGAGCGCAAGGAGAGGCGCGTAAATAACCGATTTTTTTTTTTTTAATTAAAATATAAAATTTATTTTAAAATGTGTGTAATACAATTGTGTGTGTGTGTGTGTGTGTGTGTGTGTGTGTGTGTGTGTGTCTAATAATAAAATAATAATAATAATAATATAATAATAAAATAAAAGTATAAAAAATAAAAAAAGATATATAAGGGGGAGGGGGCGCGCCGGGCTGAGGGGAGGCCGCTCCTGGAACAGAAAAAAATGATGTATTAATAGAAGTATATTACGATAAGATTTATAAAAAACACTTACATCTATCGATCCATTCCTGTTCCTCCACTCCTCTTTCCTTCTTCTCCTGCTCCTCATTCTCCTCTTCTCTTTCCCCATCCTCCTCTTCCTCCTCTTCTCTTTCCCCATCCTCCTCTTCCTCCTCTTCTCTTTCCTCTTCCTCATCCTCTTCTCTTTCCTCTTCCTCCTCCTGCTCCTCTTCTTCTATGACCCATTGTTCCTCTATTTCTTCGTGGGGCTCTTCCCCGAAGAGCCGCCGCAGGTCGAAAATATCTTCGACCTGGTGACTCTCCGGGGTGTCGCCCCACATATATGAAAAGTGGCTTCTCCTTGCCCGGCGCACCGTCCGCACCCATTGCCTCCATTCAATGTTTATGAAGCCCGGTATCCGGACTTCATCCTGAAACTATATCAAAAATATTTATTTAAAAATACACAATTTTTACAATTTTTATAAAATAATCATAATACATTCAATACTTACATTCCATAAGAAGGTTAATTTTAAGAACACAACACATAATATATCGAATAATGTTTTTTTCCATAGAGGGTATATATTTACGCGATCCATTATTTAAATCTTTACTTAATATAATATTTCTTCTTAACTCATGCACCGGTCAGAACTTTCTGATGAGAGAACGAGGTCTCGGCACGAGATTTTATAGTAGAGATGTGGCATTATCACCATATCAAAAACGCGTCGTAAGACAAAAGTATGGTCCCATGCAACTCAGCGTGGTATATAATATAATATTAATATTATCATATCGCGACTTTGTGAGGAGACAACGAGGTCTCGGTACGAAACTTTAGAATAAGGACGTATCATTATCGCTTTACCAAAAACGCATCGTAAGACAAAAGTATGCATGATATAATATAACATTATAATATAATGTGTCAACCCTGCTCGAACGGAAATGAGCGACTGTCGAACGCAAACGAACGCTCGTCGAACGGTCATCGAACGGAAATGAACGACCGTCGAACGGCTATCGAACGGTCATCGAACGAAAACGAACGACTGTCGAACGCAAACGAACGCTCGTCGAACGGTCATCGAACAGCAATTGAACGGCTATCGAACGGTCATCGAACGGAAACGAACGCCCATCGAACGGCTATCGAACGGAAACGAACGCTCGTTGAACGGTCGTCGAACGGTAATTGAACGGTCATCGAACGGAAATGAACGCCCGTCGAACGGAAACGAACGCCCGTCGAACGGAAACGAACGATCGTCGAACGGAAATGAACGCCCGTCGAACGGAAACGAACGCCCGTCGAACGGAAATGAACGCCCGTCGAACGGAAATGAACGCCCGTCGAACGGAAACGAACGCCCGTCGAACGGAAACGAACGATCGTCGAACGGAAACGAACGCCCGTCGAACGGAAACGAACGATCGTCGAACGGAAATGAACGCCCGTCGAACGGAAATGAACGCCCGTCGAACGCCCGTCGAACGGAAATGAACGCCCATCGAACGGAAACGAACGACTATCGAACGGAAATGAACGGTTGTCGAACGGAAATCAACAGCTATCGAACGAAAACTATATTCAATTATCAAATATTTAAATATTTTATCATATACCACAATATAGTATCGAAATACAATATCTGCGGCAGCTATGTCACGTACGGAAACACGATACTGCACACGTACATAGATAGAGATGAGGAAAGAAAGGAGAGAATAAGAAAGACGATAAAAATATATTGCATCATCAATTTATTATAAATATGGATTCGACGAATCATTATCATGATGTTTCAACCACCAATTATAAATCTTAAATACATTTTCTAAAGCACAATTTTTTACATGATTTTCACAACGTACAGTATTCTTAATATCTAACTTATTTAAAGAAGCTACATCCTCATAGTCTGCATCCAAAGTTTCGATAATCACATCGTTTCTCGCATCATTGTCCAGTATATCAGCTAACCATTGTCGTTTTTCATACCCTTTAACGTACACGAGAGGTGACGCATCATCATCCTCCCCCGTTGCACCCATCACCGCCGTCGTAATTAAACGTTTCGATTTCCAATATGAAACGTGTCCATCATTCCACGATAATCCATGGTGATTTTTCATCAGCCATAAAACCTGACATCTCTCAGATTTTGTGAGCATGTGCCATGGTTCGGGACATGTAAAAATGTAATGAGAAAGTATGGATCCCTTTCTCAGAACAGCAGCTTCCTTCACGACAAAATTTTTGTCAACGATAAATCCTTGTAGATCCACAAACGTTGGCACAGCCATGATGACAAGATCCGATCGCAGACTGATGTCGATCGTCAAACATCTCAATCTTTTATATTTTTTCATATGCAATGGAGGGGATATTTGCTGACTTATGTAATTTTGCGGACTACATTGGTCAATGGATTATATTCGACAACCCGATCGTGCAAGATGAGACAATAGGCGGTAGTATTCGCCGGTATATTTTCCCTGCATTCAAACTCTATTCTCACGTCCACGGTAGCAGTTTTGACAGACTCGTTTTGTCGCGAGCAATCAATGACCGCGAGAGGACCGCAATGTAGAAACTTTGAAATGGTTAATAGCGTGGTGCTGTTATCGCATCCGTAATAAGATTTGCGAAAACGAGAGTACATGTTGAATAGAACGGCGAATCTATTTTTTTCAAAATCTAAATTTAAATCATCATAGGGATAAAATTCCGAGTTTAAATAGAGTTTAACGTTGGTCAATTTGCAGTCATCGAACAATGTAACATCTTGTGGCACTGAATTCTTTTTACCAGTTTGCAATGCAAAGATAACGTATCGTGGTTTCTCTAGCTGGGAGGCGGCTTTCACGGTCCATGAATGCTTAGTCGTGCTATGCAGCAGAGGAAATTCGTATAGATCCCAAGATCTGAAACTCATGTTCAAGTATCGTCCGCTTTCCAACATTCGCAACATCGACAATTTATTAATCTCGTTCAATATTACATGAGGCATACGCCACTGTATCTTGAGTAATTCAATCTCTGCTTCCGACGATGGGTGTCCGAATAGACAATTATTATCGTTGCGCGAACGTATCAAAATCAATTCGTGACGAGTGTTAATCACAACGCGTTTATAATCTTCGCAAAATCCCAGCAGCATGTTGAGCGGTACGCAATAGTTGAAATAATTTTTGTCACCATTGTACGTCAAATCCCACGCAGCGTTCTTCAAGTTTATACTTTTCTGGTGCGTTAGAGAGACATAATTTTTGAGCGTCGAAGTTATTCCAACATTTCTGTTGCGATCAATCTCTATTCCGTCGAGTTCGTATCGAAGCTCATCAAACATGAATGCGACGCAATTGTTTCCCAATACAACCTTCATTTCGTCATTCGCTTTACGCACATTAAACCTTCCCTCGATGTAAAGAAAGCTTTCGCACGGTAACGTGTACAAATCCTGATGTTGTATAGGTATTCGTATCTCGTCGCTGTATCCAAGCGTCGTATTGGCGTACGGATTGTATGTATGAGTCTCAATCTTGACGATGCGATCGTCAAAGACTGGCTCACCTCCGATATTCAAAATATCAATCATTCTTTTCGTACGATGAATCCCAATGATTTTAAAAATTCACGATTCAACGCGCTCAGCTTCTCCTTAATGGCTATCTTATTATTGTCACCCGATACCGCAATAGTATTGTCCCTCGTAAAAGTATTGTCTCTCGCGTGCTCCGTTTCGTTCAGCACGAGCATACTATGTTTGTTGCCGCCGTATATGCAATCTTACGGTAATTTCCTCTCCTCGAAAATCGAGCAATCGACCTCTTTGATCCACAATACGTATCGTTAAATCCGTAATGCTCCGTACGATGATCGGCAGGTAAATGATCTGTGCCGGCGTTTCCGATATCTTATATCCTGGTGGTACGCTCGGTGAAAATTCATGTATTGTGTGTACGCGCATGCCATTGCTGTACGCACCAGTAGTCACGTTACATTCTATACGAATAATATTTACGTTTATAATATTAACCGGTTCGTCCGATTCGTACCACTCGCGAGGTTGCAATATACGATTCGATGAGAATCCAAGCAAGGATCCTACATTGTCGGGTTTGGTAAAGTTTATTCTGTAGGCACATTTGATTTCGCTCTTTAGCGTGCTATGATTGGCGCGAAGCGCTATTGGATATTCCTCATCATAATCGTTTTCAACATCTCTGGAAAGGTGTTCATCTTGCAAAATTGCACGTTTGAGATAGTCATTTATAGCGTGCAATTCGTACGATCCTTCGGGAATCGTAATTTCTTTGTCGTCGTTGCCAAAGTAAAATTTATTATTCGAAAAATTTACGTTTGGAATCGTATGATAAGTTTCAAAATCCGTTAATCCAAGCTCGTAATCGGCATCAGTCAAATCTATAGCGGGAAAATAGCTTACAGCGAGAACGCTGCTTCTGCCAGTCAACGTAAGTGTCAGTGACATGTCGAACGAATACTGAGTCGTGACGATGGATTGTCAGGCTTTAAATTGATCGTCGACTGTTTGAAGAAATTTTAAACACAACTGTCCACAGATGCTCTGATTGTAACTTTGATAAGATGCATAATTGTATTCAATTTTCACTCGTCCGAAATATCGCACAAGTTCCTTGGGTGGTCGAAGGTTTCCAAAACTGTCGAAATATACGACACGATCTCCCCTCTTTGCGTACGCTACCCAATGAGTACCGGGACCATCAACGTCATCCAAATTGACGATACCGCTCTCGTTTCGTCGTACACCGCTTATTGGTAAATTATTGCGCATGAAAACACCTCTAAAGAACGGTATGTGCATACGTTTCGCCAATTGTTCCAATTGCACGTTAGTTGTCGCACCCGTAGGCATTTTTAATGTTTTTTCGACGTTTTTTTTTTTCTCTTAGACTTTGTTGAGAATCCCTGTCCACGCTTGTACGGAGCGAGATAAAGTCCACGACCTTCCATAGCGCGATTGTGACGCTGCAACTCTTCCAGCTGACGTTGCGCCGCCTTGCTATCGTTTACCGCCTTTGCGATTCCCGCCGCACCGCCGGCCAAAGAACCGACAACTCCCAACAACGGTAAAAGTGGTAAAATACCACCGCGTTTCGCTACTGGAAGTATTCGTTTTTTCCTCCTCTTTGTCGTCGATGGCTTTTTCATCCCCATGCCGAGTTTTGTCTTTGCCTTCATTGCCGCCCAAACAGTCGTAGCGGCTGCTCTTTCGCCAAGAATCGAATCCCTCGCGGTAATGCGTTCTCGCGCTCTTGCAGCTAGTATGCGATCCGCGACGTGTCGTTAACCGAGGTCGTTGCTTCGCGAGTAAGCAATGTCGTGCTCGCGACAAGCGGCGTCCAATGGATTGATGCCTCGATCGCCTCTAGCCAATCGTTTCTCTAATCGAGTTCCCGGGCCGCAAAACTGATAACCGGGAATATGTAATTCGATGGGAAGCGCGTTTATCGCACGATTTAAGAGACCGCTACCTCTTACGATTCTCGCTGACATTCGTAGCAATCTTTTATTAACGGTGGCGGACCGTCGATGTGCGTTCGCTGCCACGGCTGATTGTAATGTCGCATGCACGAACGATATTGTCGAACCTCCGAATCAGCCTTTATATATTCTGGAAGCTTGTCCCACAATCGTTCCACGTAATCACCAAAATTTTGTAGTAAAACAATCTTTGGGATATACTGCAGTTGTTCGGCGGTAAGCCGGAAAATGTCTCTTTCATCCGACAGAAGGAGAAACATTTTGATACTGAACGGTTTCGAGTTGAGACACCTCTATAAATAGGTCTCCCCCCTCGTGATCATTCGCAAAATTGATTCGAAAGAGAAAACATGCGGTTCGTGCGACAAGCGCGGATAATCAAAGTACCAAATTTCGACGATAGACTAATATCGGAGAAAAAAGTACGCAAGCATGGAAACATGCTACCGACTACTATACGCGGTATCGTTTGCGGCCCTTCAAACTGCGGTAAGACAAACGTGTTGATTAGTTTGATAGAAAGTCCGTACGGTGTACGTTTCGAGAACGCGTACGTATACTCGAAATCGCTTCAACAACCGAAATATAGATACTTGGAAAATTTATTAGCACCTATAGACGAAATTGGTTATTTCACATTCTCTAATAACAGCGATGTCATTCCACCGAGCGAGGCGCTTCCGAATTCCATCTTTATCTTTGATGACGTGGCATGTGACAAGCAAGATACGATAAGAGAATACTTTGCAATGGGTCGACACTCGAGCGTCGACTGTTTCTATCTTTGTCAAACGTATGCCAAGATACCTAAGCATCTTATACGCGACAATGCGAATCTTTTGATTTTATTTAAACAAGACGGCACAAACTTGAAACATGTGTACAACGATCATGTAAATACCGACATGTCTTACGACGATTTCCGCGCATTGTGTCAGAAATGTTGGCAACGCAAATATGGCTTCGTAGTCATTGATAAAGACAACACGTTGATCAATGGACGATATAGAAGAGGATTTAATGATTTCGCGATATCGTAAAGCGATCAGTCGTCATCGACACATCGATCAAGCATCATGAACGGCGATCGTGAAAAGATTGCGATAGAGATTGCAAAAATGAGTGAATTCAATTCGCAAAAAATATCGCGCTTTGAAAACTGGTAAAATGGAGGAAGACGTTGCATTGGAAAGACAATTTAAGCCAATTACCGAACCTTTAAAACAGCTTATCGAAAATACTGTGGAATCTGATGCGCCGAAAATTGAACAATTGAGTTTAACGTTTGGAGAGAAGCACGAGGAAAAAATAAAAGAGTCGAAGCAAGGAATAAAGCGAGCACGGATAAATATGTCGATAAACGATTCGCCGATATATTCGACACCGAATCGATCGAAACGAAGGAAACAATTTTCTAATATGGCTACTGTTTCTACTCCGATAAAAGTACAACCGCGTCAAATAATACCATCCCCGTCCGTCGAAGAAATTTATGAGACCACGCCCGATTCGTTTGTAACATCGGTCCGACATGAATTAGAAACGTCCGAAGGTCAGAAAACGTTCCGAGATCATTTTGGTCCACTAGCGCAAAAATATATAGGAGCTATCATGAGTGTTGATAAAAATAAGAGTATGGATTACGTCTACGGTGTTAAATTTACCAGCGAAGGAATGATGCTCGGTGATAAACGTTTCGATGTGGACATGGAAGATAATATAATTATCGATGGAATAAAATATACGGGATCCGAAGGTATCTACGATTTGATTTTTAGAAAATTTCCCAATCATAAAAAATACACTCAAGACGATTTGTATAAATATCAAAGTATATTAAAAGCAACAAATGCGCATAAACGTGACAACAAAGTTAATAATCCTATTAAAAGTAACAAAGGATACAAGTACAAATATATAATTGCACCATTATTCCCCGATAGAAAGGTGGGAAGAGGTATAGACGCGCCGCACACCATGACGCTAAGCGACAACATGATCGATTACGTGCATTGGAACGATCCCAACGAATTGGTAGATCGTTTGCGATTGCTGGACGCCTCGCGTCGAGCCGGCAACAATGCTCACGACAATGAAATCTTGTCAATTATCGAAGAACTTCGCGAGGCTGGCATTATTATAAATTAAACTATGCGTCAACGATACATGTCATTCGGTCAAAGTTCTCGGTACCGAAATGTCGATTAATAAATTTGGATTATCGCTCGGAACGTCGAATAATTTGTACTATCAATGGAATGGATTATTGAGAAATTACGTTCGCGATAACGCTCTCTGCCAGACTACTACCGGCTTTGACGCAAGGTCGCGCAAGATTCAACGTGTAGCGCAACCGGAAACTGATACTGACGCCGTCAACAAACGATACGTGGATAATCTTTTGAGAGATCGACAGGGAGAAATTGAGCAAAAAATTATCACGCTTGAAACACACGTGCAGGCGCTACGAATAATGATGGAGATAAAGAATGTGCTGAGATATGCAACATCTGACTCGACACAGTAAACGAGAGATACTAATATCGCAATATTAATTATGCCTCGATCAAACGTGCGAAAGAAGATAAACACCTCCGAAAAGCGACAACTTGTCGAGGAACTACATGCTCCGGCGAGAAGAAATTTTCCACGAAGACGCGTCATTGTACGCGGATACGATGATCTGTGGCAGGCGGACGTGGTCGACATGCGTTCGTATTCTCGACTCAACAAGGGTCATAAATACATACTCACAGTTATCGATGTGTTGAGCAAGTATGCGTGGGCCGTACCGCTCAAGAGTAAGAGCGGAAACGAAATGTCCGAAACGATCGCAAAGATTATTGGAGTCGATAAAAGGTGTCCGAAAAATTTTCAAACCGACAGAGGAAAAGAATTTTACAACGCGAGTGTGCAGAAACTCATGAAGAAACACAACATTAATCATTACTCGACGTATTCCATTATGAAAGCCTCGGTCGTGGAACGATTCAACCGTACTTTGAAAAACAATATGTGGAAAATGTTTACGCTCAACGGAAATTACAAATGGATCGACGAGCTATCTCGACTCGTTGCAGAGTACAATACGCGAAAACATCGCACCATCGGTATGAGACCTGCCGACGTCACTCCAGCGATCGCCGAAAAACTTTTAAATACGGTGTATAGCAACGTAAAAATTGCGGCTCCGACAAAATTTAAAGTAGGCGATTCGGTACGCATAAGCAAATACAAGACCATCTTTGAAAAAGGTTTCACACCTAATTGGACGACCGAAGTTTTTAAGATTGTCGAGGTGCAGAAAACTAATCCCGCGACATTCATACTCGAAGATTCGCGTGGAGATCCCGTCGCTGGAGGATTCTACGAATACGAATTACAACGCGTCGCTAATCCCGACGTATATCTCGTGGAAAAAATTTTGCGGGAAAAGGGTGATGACGTATACGTGAAATGGTTGGGAATGGATAAATCATACAACTCTTGGATACATAAAAATAGTGTATTATAAATATTTATTAAAATAATATACATATAAACTATATAAATAATTTAATATATAAATATTTAATAATATACAAATATATAAAATGTATTAAATATAAAAATATATACATGGTTATGTACAAAATATACAATTAATAATAAATAAAATATACATTTATTTACAATGGTATTCTATAATGTCCCCATGGTAACGTATCGGTGGTTTCGGGTACGATATACCGCTTTTCGTCGTACGGACTCAGAGCAATTTTCGTCTCGCAGATCGTGTATACTTGGTGCAGTTTAGATCGTATACACGACTGCTGACGCGTCATTTCAATTTCTTCTTTCAAACACCGCGTGTAGTCGTCAAACGTTATCGTTCTCGCAACAACGTTATTCTTGACACCTTTAACTTTCTTCGTGTCCTTTTTTCCATTCACTCGTAACGCGTACATCTTTGCTCTGAGCCCGACGAATTCGGTCATTATGGTACCGTTGTTTTCGTCCTTCATCAGGCCCGGTACCTTTTTATTTACAAGCGGTATACCGTACGCATTATCCACCGCATAATCGCTCGTGTCGAATCTGATGATATCGCGCTTCATATTCTCATACACATCCGCGCACTCAATGTGATATATGAGACTATCCGTATCGGTGTACATTACCTGGCATTTGTCGCGATACATTGGCGTCATATACTCGTGATGAAACTCGTACAAACATGTCTTGGATATGTCGAGTATGCACATACCCACGTAAATCGGTTTGTAGAATTTCACCTCGAGTTTACGCAATTCCACAGCGATTAAGTTTTCTGAAAAAACGCTTCTGCTGTGGAAATTTGGTTTCGCGATCATTGCCTTTGCGCCGTACCGACCATCCCACTTTGTTAATAATTTAACATCGACACGATTGCGCACATTTTCCATCGTTTTACCAAACACCGCATTGTTCATTAATTTATATAAATTTTTTTCGAAATCATTTTTAGCCAATGTTCTAAAATGTGTATTTAATTCTATGTAATTTCGAAGCCAGGGAGATTGTGAAAACTGTAAAATTCGATGTATTTTTGTAACGCGAAGACCGTGACGCGTACACTGCTGCAGGTTGTGGTAGTGTATCACGTAACGCTTCTTATCGTATAGCGTTGCAAGCAGTTTGAATTCCCGCTTGCCAGGTGGTTTGTCGCGCGTCGGGCAAAACGGTAGGTCAGTGTGCACATCGTGAAGATGTTGCGGGTACTCGAGGTCCACTTCGAGGATATAGCCTATAGGCGAATCTAGCGTGATGGATGATACGTCAAAATTGGTCACGTCGTCGACCCATCGAAAATCGGCGTAAGGCAACGGTTGACACATTGCCCATCCGTACAAATTATTTACATCAAAGTACATCAAGTACGATGATGGTTTCGATGGATCGTACGACTCCATGTACTTGTTATTAGCGTGAGAGTATCTACCCGAACATTGACTCAGACCACCGCGTATACCACGTTCGATGAACATAACCATGTCGATGTCAGTAAGCAACTCGAACGTAATTTTCGTATGCTTCAACATGGCATCCCACGTGTATCCGGGGAGAGTATAGTAATACGCGGGGTCGAGTCCGTAACTTTCGATACATTTATCTCGAAAGTTTTCGAAAATATCGGCTAATAACAAGACATCAATTTTAAGGTACAAGTCGCTATATTCGCCTAGCGTCCGAATGGAGAATCGCGTCCAGATGTTCTCGGCGTGCGCGTAATCGGTCTCGGATACAGTGTCACCGGTCAAGGAACTGTAAAATGATTCGCGCGGTGGTAAACACGTATCTTGCAACCTATCTACCGAGTCGATGTATTCATACGGAAATACACCTTTCCGCGTTAACAAATTGAAATTTTCTATTGATAAATTTTGATATTCTGATTTTAAAATTTTGAGTTTGTCTTTATCCAAAAACGACGCCAATTTGTCGAGACTCGATGCGAGAAATTTGAATGAATCGATGAAACGTAATTTTATATGATTTTTTGATTCTTCATCCATACAAACATCTTTTGTGAACGAAATATATTTCTCTTTTGTTATCGGAAATAACTCGATTTTCCCTTCGAACGATGTGGCTATTTCCTCGATAATAAAGTGTGAATCGTAACCGGATAAATTATGAAAAACTATGGGAATACAAAAAGATTCTTTATAATTTAAATTGCAATTTGAGTGTGCTGGACCTCTGTACCGCCCGGTCAGATGGCAATGATCGCGAACGCGTGTATCGTCTTCCACGAACGGTTTTTCACATATATGACATTGAGTGGCGCTATGGAATTTTTCCCACTCTTCGGACGTCAAATTTACCATGGGGACATTTGTTTTTAAAATATTTTTTACACGTAACGCTAAATTTTTGAGGTCTTCGGCGAACCATGCTATACAATCGGCGCTACGATGCGAATGGTACGCCGATAAAGATTCGTCGTATGAACAATGTACATAGTAAGCTATACTAAATACTTGATGATGTTGATATACGTTTTTCTCTTCATCCATCTTGACCAGAACGCATTCCAAGTCAGCGTAGACCACAAATGGAAGCCGCTCCTTCCGATTAAAGTTATTGAACTCGAGCCACTTGTCCTTATCGCTCGGCAATCGGACAGCGCAATCGTTCATCTTTCCACAGTCGACCGTATGAGACTGCAACTTGGCGTCCGAATCAAAGTAATGTAAGCATCTGTAAAAGAAAAATTTTTTAAAGATTTATATACAATTTGCTACATAACTTATAATTATTCAAATAATATAAATTAAACTTACCGGTCGCAGATATATTTCTTGTGCTCCTTTTTGCTCAATTGTGAGCTCACGAGTCGGGATAAATTCTTAATCCATGCAAAATGTCCGACGCTGTTGTCGTCTTCAATGTACAGCAAGTTGATATGCTTGTCCCGCTTCTGCTGCGAAAGACGCATCGGGACAATGCTGTTCTTGTCTTCGATGCTGTAGACGTTAATCGAAATGTTATTGGCAAGTTCAAAATTTTTTATTTGGTTCACAGTCACTGGAAACTCAATGTCCCGGAGATTCAGCACTGTCGTGTAATGCGGGTACGATGATTCCCGTTCCGCCTTTCTTTCGGCGGGGTATAGGGCGGCGACCACTGCCCACGCGAAACATGCATTGTCCTTTGATTGTACGTTAATCACCGCTCTTTTCAACATAATCTCCCGCGGTAACTTAATATGACATCCCGCACGCAAAGGATTATACTTATTTATATTTACAGTTAAATTTAATATTCGCGACAAAGCCCACCCGCTGTCGCGTTCCTGAAACTCTTCCAGAAACGCTAGGGTGAGTTCGATAACGCGCCGTTCGTACCACTCGCGTAAATCGGATGTGCGAAAGAGTTCATAGTTTTTCGTGTTTATACTTTTATTGGCGCGTTTATCCCCAGCCACAAATTCACCGTTAAATATTGTGTTCACTTTCACATTATAATGTTTTTTCATAACATCCTTCACATGTTCCAACACAATGTCTTTGGCGTCATCGAGAAATTGGCGCGGTTCGATGTGATTATAATTTATCACTGCACCAGTTAATATGCGGCTCTCGAACGCCGTATCAATCTCGCGCCACACAAGTCCATTTTGACGCGTGCTACATCCGGCACCCGTGTGTACGAAACGTCCACGTACCGAATTTTTCAACCCTTCGAGGCGCGCGATCCGAGCAATCAGCGATTGTCGATATCCGATCGATAATCGCGGTCGCTTGATGCGACTTTGCTCTTCCAACGACTCGATATACGTATCACATCGTTGCTCCCACACAATGTAGTCTTCCAATGAATTCACCAAAGTGGATTGCTCTCGCAAACTTTGTTCCTCCATATTGTATCAGACTTGCGAAATGCGCTTCCCAATGATAGTTCCGGATGTACTTTAGCTACTGGCGGGGTGTGCCTCTTTATCATGATTTATATACTGTCTCATGCATATCATCGAACATTCTAGAATGATTTCATCTTAAAAAATTCCCCGGAGTAGCGTCTGCAATTTAACCTTGATAATTTCGCGTTTTGTCACATACATTTGAAAAATCTAACGTGGTTGCATCGGGAGCAGTCGTAAATCGGCGCTTGATTTTAGCACATTCAGCTAAATCTTTGTCTAGGGGTGATGTGCGTTTTAACCTTGACGGTTAATCTTTGTTCCGATGTGTAATTTAACCTTGATAATTTCGCGTTTTGTCACGTACATTAGAAAAATCTGACGTGTTTGCATCAGGAGTAGCCGTACATCGGCGCTCGATTTTAGCGCATTCAGCTAAATCTTTGTTCCGATGTGCATCTTAACCTTGAAAATTTCGCGTTTTGTCACGTACATTTGAAAAATCTGACGTGATTGCATCAGGAGCAGCCGTACATCAGCGCTCGATTTTAGCGAATTCAGCTAAATCTTTGTTCTGGGGATGATGATGTCATCGCAGCCGTACATCGGCGCGACAAAATTTTAGAGGAAATTAAAATGTCGTGTCAGCAATAATCCCCTCTACATTGCAATTTGCGATACTATTTGAATTGATATTAATTCTAATACGATCAGTATTGCATCAATCGCGCGTGTGAAAGGTTCACTGAAGAAATTAACATGAATTTTTACGTTCCGATTCGAAACGGTGAAACTCCACCGTGTAAGAAGCAAAAATGCGACACGTAAGTTTCGATCGTTTAAAAATTTTATTTATTAATTTTTTTAAATATTGATCTAATTATTTATATTTTTATAGCATTCAACCTAGTCATGCGACTCGCATACTTGGAAGAAGATATGCTTTAACCCCAACGTCGTACAAGTATTTGGACATTGGAATAAGCGTTGGAGCTGTGTCGTACGTGGAACTGATTCTCGGCGATAATCGAGGCAATCAAATAGTGTTGCCTTTCTCAACGTGGAATTTGTTGATGCAGAAGCAAGCAGACGTTGAACAATTTCTACAATCGACTGCTCTCCCATTAAGGATTGGAGATCTAATGCTTGAAATGTATCAATCGAAAATTGTAAAACTCGCATTATGCGAAAATTCTTTGTACATGAAACCACAAACATTATTACATTTATTTAATTTTGAAAATTGTATCGATCATATGCATAATTAGTTATGCGAGAATACGTATCTCGTGAATGAAAAATTTAAACAATTTGAAACTGTTTTACGACGTAACAATATTACTACTGTATGCGATGCTGTAAAAACGATACGCGATAGTGATGTCTTTAACAGCGAATCATTAATCGATTGCGAATTACTAACATGTGCTGTAAATGATATTTTTTACGATGCTTGCAATAAATAATTATTTTTATTTCATCTATGATTTTAATTCTTTCCTTCCATACGAATAAGAATAGTTATACTTTTCTCAACACGCTCCGCTAAAGATGTAGAGAAATGCTGAGGTAGATGAGACGTGATGCCCTAGTTGGAATGAGACAAAAGATATTAAAAGATATATAATGAAGAGGAGTCTGCGACATTAGAATATTATTTCTTTCGTTGTTCTGTGCTTGTCACAAAGTTGTGGAGAGTGTGTGAGGAAGAAAAGTGAAGAAGAGACAAAATTATGTGTATTCCTAAACCATACAAACCGAGGTCCGATCCACGCTTTCACTCCGATCTCCCGAGAATACACATTGCAAAATGTTTCTGGACCGAGTCCTACCGACGTCGAAACCGACACTACTGCAAGGATTGTCGGTACGGATTTTATCGAAATTATGCATTAAAACATAATTATTTCCACGGGTTCTTCGAGGGACCGTTTACACCGTTTAGGTGCTGTCACTGTGGCACGGAGGTAACGGTGATAAGATCTGTCCTAGACTGTAAGGATTGTTACCAGGAATACTGTCATACGTTCCGTACCCTCAAGAAGCAAGGATATGATGTGGATAATATGTCCATCATAGTATATAATACTGACCGTATGGAAATATGGAAGATACATTTTTTACCGTCTGAACCTCCTAGTATAGAAGAGCAACGAGAGGAGTTGCTGGAACCTTATTATATGCTGCCTACTCAGAGCGAGAATTCGGCGACGCGTAACGACCTCTTCTTTCAAGAAACATAAATTGTAAGTAACATTCAATTTGTAATATATCAAAAAGTATCTTAAAATAAATTATTAAAAACTAATGAAATGTCTCTTTTTCAGGAGCGGCCTCCCCTCAGCCCGGCGCACCCCCTCCCCATATATTTTATTATATTTTTATATTTTATATCATTATTATTATATCTTTTATATTATTATTATTATATTATTATTAAATATTATTACATATTAAGCACATACACACACACACACACACACACAAAATTGTATAATACACGCACACAATAAATGTTATATTTAGTATTGAAAAGAAATGTATATATTTACGCGCCTCTCCTTGCGTTCCCATCCTTTGCGTCTCTCTTGCGCTAGTTGTAAGTATAGCGATATCGTTCTCTCTCTCTCGTACGCGCTATCGTTCTAACAATAAGTCTCGCGTTAGTTGTAAGTCTCGCGATATCTTCGTTCTCGCTCGCACGCGTTATCTTAGCTATTATCGTTCTCTCTCGCACACGTTGTTCTCGCGATATTATCGTTCTCTTTCGTATGCGTTCTCTTCGCGCTATTATCGTTCTCTCTCATTCACAAGCTCGTCGCTATCACTCACTTACCTTTGCGTCGTCCTGCTCCCACCTATGTGGCATCTTACAATGCATCATCCTTGTCCCACGTTGACGCCATCCTTATCACACGTTGATGACGTCACGTGTCATTCTTGTCGCACTGTCCTCTTCACACACTTTACGCTATCCTTTTCCCACACGTAGCGCTATTCTTCTCACACCACCGCCTTCTTTCCGCGGATCCCCCTACCCGCGCGGACCCCCTCGTCCATCGCTCGCGCCGCGGATCCCCCCTACCCCCCGCGGACCCCCTCATCCATCGCTCGCGCTGCGGATCCCCCCTACCCGCGCGGACCCTCTCGTCCATCGCTCGCGCCGCGGATCCCCCCTACCCGCGCGGACCCCCTCGTCCATCGCTCGCGCCGCGGATCCCCCCTACCCCCCGCGGACCCCCTCGTCTATCGCTCGCGCCGCGGATCCCCCTACCCGCGCGGACCCCCTCGTCCATCGCTCGCGCCGCGGATCCCCCCTACCCGCGCGGACCCCCTCGTCCACCGGTCGCGCCGCGGATCCCCCCTACCCGCGCGTGACGTCATCATCCCCCGCGTGACGTCATCATCCCCCGCACGTGACGTCATCATCCCCCGCACGTGACGTCATCATCCCCCGCGTGACGTCACCCCCCCCCCCCGTGACGTCATCCCCCGCGTGACGTCACCCCCCGCGTGACGTCACCCCCCCGCCCGCGGTTCCCCCTCGCCCCTCACCCCCCCTCGGAGCCCTTGGGTTAGAACCGGCCTAGACACACTACTTATATATATATATATATATATATATATATATATATATATATATATATAAAATACATATATAATGTATATTTTTATAAAATATGTATTATATGTATTATATATTTTATTTTATTATATATTTATTATATCATACGTTATTTTTTGCATATATTTAAAGTGTAATACGAAATTTTTATTAGTCATAATGTTAAAATTTAATATCATATTTATAAAATAAAATAAAATTTTTTCTACGTATAAATAATCTTAGTTATTTAAAGAGAAAAAATTGGAAACTAAAAATTAAATATCTGTAAACGTTAAATTTAAATGCCTTCGGAATGTCAAGATTTGCTCACAATTTGCTGACAATTTGCCGTTAAAGTTCCCTGCGCAGATCTTGATCGGTTTTTGCTGACAATTTAACGTTAAAGTTCCCTGCGCAGATCTTGATCGGTTTATGTCAGCAAAGTTTGCTTACAATTTGTCATTAATTTGCCGCTAGATTACACGCGCGTAGATCTTGTTTGATTTTTGCTGACAATTTGATGTCAAGCATATTAACAAGCTTTGCTCGCTTTTTGCTGCCAATTTGCTGTCAGGTTTTGCCAACAAGCTTTACTCGGTTTTTGCCGCCAATTTGCTATCAAAATTTGTAATAGCAACTCTTGTACGCGAATTGTGGTCTTTTTGGTGACAAGAATTTGTAGTAAGCCCTTGGCAAAATCTGTTTGAGCAGACTTGGCTGACTGGATATATATTGTGTTTTACATGTGTATTATATATAAATAACCTGAATTTTTTTTATACTCTACCGTACATGCGAAGGATTTGTCCATTTGACATCATTGCTTATTATTTCTATCTAATGATACCTGTTGAGTTAGTTGATCACCAATTAAACAGTATCCAAAAAGCATAACAAGCGCAATAACGGCAAAAAATATAAAAGTGCAACAAGTCGCCATTTCTGAAATCTGCAAGTTCTAACAAATATCAAAAGTTATTTAAAAATATAGAAAAATACAGAATAAAAATTAAATCAAAATTGGCATAAGAGTCACAGCGCGGTAGTTGGGGCTTAAGGGCCTCCTTTTCCCTTTTATCTCATTCTTTTTTATGTTTAAAAGAATTTACATATAATATCGGCATTTAATTTTTTATTCGATTTGTTAGATCTACGATTCTACATATCAAATTGTATTACATTTGATGAACTTTCAGCAGGCTTGCTAGATCTCTACGCGATGTAGTTTCGCGTCACCCGCGCGTCGAGGAGGAGATAAACTTTTTTCCTTCTTTACAATGCAATAGTTTGTTTTTATATTATTAATCGCGCTGAGGAAGGATCAAAGACGATCCGAAACGTTCGTTATTTATGTATTGTTTACATGTGAAATAAACAACAATCAATAAGAAAGAAGTGTTGTTTCTTCCCCTGCGCCCCAACTATCGCGCTGTGCCTCTTATGCCAATTTTGATTTAATTTTTATTTATTTATTTGAGTCAAATTCCTAATTATTAAAATACAAAATGTTTTCTAAATCATAATTAAGATTTTTTTGATAAATTTTCTATGAACAATTTGAATTCAATTTTTTTCTAGCTAAAAGTTTATTATAAATCACTAATTTTAAGCATTAACCCTTTCGCTGCGGCAAAGTCTAATACAGAATGCGCGTAACGGACGGCACATATTTAGTTGTGACTGCTATAAGCGGCGAAACTTTTCACTGTCACGCATCGCGTATCAGTTACTAGTAGAAGATATAGTTAGTACTGAAGATATTTGAATAATGATAGTATAAATACTGAACACCTAAAGATGCCAATAGTATACAATTATCAAAATTTCAAAACGCCTAAAGGCATCCACAGCGAAAGGATTAATTACATGAAGGACAGAAAAACACTTTTATCTTGTTGAAGAAAAATCTTCTCTAAATTAACAAAAAATTATGAAAACAGAATGGTCAGAAAAATCACATAATTATTTAGTTTATGATGAAATTATACATTCTTACAATATCTCAAAATATTATTATAATGCACTTTGTAATAATACTATCAATGAAAATCTTAATAAATTAGAATTTTTATAATAATAATAAATTTGATAATAATAATACATACTGTTGTGACATAGTACATTGAAATAGCCAATACAATACTATTGCCAAGAAGTTCATCCAAAAGAATTAAATTAAAAGTATTATCCACGGATTTCGCCATCCTTTAATTGTCGTAGTATCCCCATAAAATCATGCGAATAAAGAAGTGAATTAATCGTAAAGAAAGAAACATAAGTATGTATTATTAAAATTATGATATAACTATAATTCTTTTACCATATTATTTTAAGATGCATTCGAACAAAACTACGAATTCTATCCACTATTATGTCTTGTGAATATGTTCTAATATTTTTAATGCGGTATGATAAAATAGATAATTCGCCACAAATATGGAACACTAAAATAACTAATAAACAAATCGCCGCCATGTGACAGATAGAAACATAAAACATCGGGAATAGATACAAATACATTAATATATATGTATAATTATTAGTGGTCGAAAAATATATGCACCCTATAGGGTAACATAAAAAATTCTGTATCGTTATGTAACACTGAAAAGAAATGATTAAGAGATTGAAACATATTGTATATATACTAAAAAAGTAAATATGTAATGCTCACTTAAACAGTACATAACAACTAATATAATATAAATTATATTTATATATTATTCTACATAATGACAGATTTATTACTACAACATCAATTTAATAAATAAAAGTAATTTATATATCTTTAATAATATCGTTTAAAAAAATTTTAAATATCGTAAATGCAATACATTTATATTTCCTTTCTTGTGATGACTAATTTAATAAATTTCGAATACCTTGATTACTGGTTGAGAAACGCAAAAGCGGTCTAAAATACAACAACGTGATCGTAATGAACATGCCAGCAATCGAACCATATGTAAATATCTTGGACGTGTAATTGTAATGGTAGTAAATCCTTTCTTCTTCAGAATTTTCAAATTTTTGTTCCATTATATCCTTTTTAACCGCATTGATTACGTGCTTCAGTAAATTACTACAACGAATTAGCCACACTACCGTAAATGTCATAGTGTATGCTATCGTTTCCACGAGATTCATCACCATTAGCTCGAGATTACCAAAAACATCGTAAAGATCGGTGTATGCCATAATAAGATATAGCATATAATATGATATATAAATTGCGAAACGGATGTATGTTTGTTTGAACGGCCAAATTCCCCCGATGGAGAAAATACGTTCTAAATGAATAAACAAATCTTCAATATCACCAACTTTGGTCTGTAATACAATTTTTATAACAGGAGTTGTTGGAAGTAATACAATAATGATTAGAAATCACATTCTAAAAAAATATGTATTAAAAGAATTGTATAAGAGTGAATCACACAAAGTATTATTTCCTTTTCCTCTTCACAACATATACAATTTTTGAAAATAATCCAATAATCATTAAATTATATTGTAAGAATATAAATATATATTAATATTATATAATCGTATGTAAATGGTTTACAGATATCAAGTCTAAAAAATAAAAGTTTGACAAATAAACCTTTGCGTTTGTTTTTACATAAGTATACATGTAAGTGACTATGCAGATTTGATTGATCTTGAAAACAAACGATTTCAGTATGATTATAGTGGTAATAATAGATTGCATTGTCTGCACACTTCAAATCTAATAATTACAAATCAAGTTTGGGTGGATTTCTATTTTTCGCGATATTCCAGCCCCGACATTTTTGAAGAACACTGTATATAACTATATAATATATATATATATATATATATATATATATATATATATATATATATTGTATAGTAATTATTGAGTAAAGTTGCGCCAATAAGCACCGACCTTTAGACGGGCGCACGTCAGTGATCCGCGCGCCTGGTAGTGTGCGTGAGCGCTCCGCCGTTTCGGCGCTATGTTATGCCGCTATCGTGCAATATTCTTATGGGTTGTAATAATGTGAAAAACTTTAATTTGCATTAAAAATCATATTTCTTCCGTCAAAAGCGTTTCCTTAAAAAAATTTCGACAAGGAGGCTAAAGGTCGATGCTTATTGGTGTAACTTTACTCAATAATTACCGCTTTATTAAGCATTATAGAAAAAAATGGTTCAGGACTTTTCGACTCGATTTTTAATCAGGAATAACGCTATTTGCTCCGTGGGCGCTTTTTCAGTTACACCCTGTATATAATATGTATATAACATATGTATATACAGGGTGTTCAAAAAGTCCCGGACCGGTTGAATATTTCATAAACTATGCACTTTAGAAAGAAATGTTTCAGACAAAAGTTGTATGGCTTGAAGGGGGCCATAAGATGGCATCATTGGTTTGATCTTGAAAAGTCGTTTGAAGGTCACGTGAAGGTCACCTTCAATTTCTTAAATGGAACCCTCTATTTTTTGTTACTTATTCTTGTAGCTTATCTCGAGAGCTTTCCAAAGCACTATAATAAAGTATTTCTTCATTGAGTACTTTTCGAGTTATGAGGCTTGAAATAATTTCTTAATTTTACATAAACCATAAAATATCTAGTAAAATATTCATTTTTCGATTATCTTACCTTAATACTTTTATGTACAAAATAATGAGAGGAATCAATTGGTGTAAAGAAAATGAAGAAATACTTTATTATAGTGTTTTTATTATAGTGCAGAGGACTGCACCGACGCGTCCGGGACGAAGAAGAAGTTTTGAGAGAATTTGAAAGAAACCCCGGAAATAGTATTCGTCGTGTAGCTGATGCACTCGGCGTCTCACGATCCACGATACATCGTATATTAAAAGAAAATGAATTGCATCCATATCATTATCAACGGGTGCAGCAGCTTCTGCCCGGAGATGCACAACAGCGCGTCTTCTTTTGTGAAGGTATTTCTATTGTTTTGAATATTTTCAGTATTTTTACATGTATTTATATTAATTATCTGTGAAATACATATAGGTTTTCTCGCGCAGTGTCGGCGGAATATTTCTTTCCCCGACCGCATTCTGTGGACGGACGAGGCCACCTTCACGCCGAACGGCGTGTTTAATTCACACACTTTCGTGCAATGGCACAAAGAAAACCCGCACGTCGTTCGGCAAGGCGCATTTTCAAATATCGTTGGGCGATTAATCTTTGGGCCGGAGTAATTGGGAACCGAGTGGTGAGACTCCTTTTATTTAAACAATTTTTTTCTCCCGCAGTTATCTACTAACGTTTCTGATAATGATTTCAGATCGGTCCCTATTTTCTCCCGCCGCGAATAACCGGGCAAATATATGGAGCCTTCATTGAGGATCAACTTCCGTTACTTCTTGAAGATGTTCCTCTTAATGAACGGGCGGAATTGATCTTCCAGCACGATGGAGCTCCTGCGCATTTCCAGCGGCAAGTGCAAAATATTTTAGACGCGCATTTCCCCGAAAGGTGGATAGGTCGAAGTGGCCCAATCATCTGGCCGCCACGGTCGCCTGATCTAAATGTATTAGATTTTTTTGTATGGGGTCATATAAAAAATCTAATAGAGCACTGGCGTGATGGTACAGAACAAGAAGTCCATGAAGCTATTGTTGCGGCCTTCGATGCTATCACGCCGGACATGGCGCACCGTGTGACGCGCAATATCATTCGAAGAGCCGAAATTTGTGTACGAGAGGAAGGACGGCACTTTGAACAATTTTTATAATGAATAATGAGAGTGGATTAGGCCTATTGAGGAAACTATAATACTTAAAAAAAAACGCGCCTTGCTATCTACCGCTAGGTGGTGCGGAAAAGATAGCACCAAACATTCTTAAAGAATTTTTAGCAAGAGAAAAAAATGCACGATTTAGTTCAGCGATGCGTGCATTACGCGCTTGTGAAACGTCGAGAAATCGTTATCTGCGCGTCGCTCGCATTTTTAACATTCTTATGTATTTGCCACACCATATCTAAAAATCTAAAAGTTTTTCTAAAAGTCTGACATTTTTTTCAATAGTTTTAGATTTCTATGTAAACATTTTAAATAATTCTGATGATTAAATACAAAAAAAAAATCAAATCCAAAAATATGGTACGTTAAAGTTTACGCACCGCACCAGATCATGAAAATCAATTGTTTCTTCGAAAGTGTAATTCATTTTACAATAGTTCTGCAGTTTTGTGCTAAATATACCAATAATTTTAGCAAATTAAAAGCAAAAAACCGATTTTTAGAAACTCGAACGTATAAGAAAAGTAATGGACCGGGATCGTATTTTTGCGATGTTTCCACGCGATATTGTAAAAAATTTTAATTACTTTTTAATCAAATAATTATTTTTTAAATGAAAACCATTTTTAACATATAAAATCAACCATTTAAATCAATCATTTATTAGAAAAAATTTTTTCTTTACGGACTCTAGTCGATGTGATAAGAATTCTGCGCAATATTCCTTGAATTTTACAAATCTTATAACTTTTTCCCTGTAAGATAATTATAATATTTTAAATAAATATTGATTTTTAAATGTTGAAAATAGTTTTTATTTGAAAAATAATTATTTGACTAGGAAGTGATTAAAATTTCTTACAAAATCGCATAGAAATATCGCAAAAATACGATCCGATCTCACTTTTCTTATACGAATTATAGTTCGAATTATCAAAAATCAATTTTTTGCTTTTAATTTGCTAAAACCATTGGTATATTTGATCCAGAACTGCAGAACTATTGTAAAATAAACTACAATTCCGAAGAATAATTGATTTTACATGATTTGGTGCGATGCGTGAACTTTAACGCACCATATTTTCGAATTTTTTTTGTATTTAATCATTAAAATTATTTTAAATGTTTACATAGAACTCTAAAACTATTTAAAAGAATGTTAAGAATTCGAAAAAAAAACTTTTAGAGTTTTAGATATGGTGTTTACAAGTTTATAAGAATCATTTTTACTTCGTTTTTTTCTGCCACCTGATATTCGTCGCGAGCAGTCGCATGTTTCGGGCAGGCGGTGGGCCATCCTCGCTGGAATGGCCGACTGCCTAGCCACGCGGATCGCGCAATTATTGGCCGATCTTCTTTAATTAATACCTCGAAATTTTACGTATTTGTGCAAAATGGTGCAGGACTTTAATTCAGTTTAACGAGCTCTACTTATAATTTTTTTTGGACGGAAGATACCTGGGACACCCTGTATATATATATATATATATGTATGTATACAGGGTGTCCCAGGTATCTTCCGTCCAAAAAAATATATATATAAAATATGTATATAATATATATATATAACATAAAACAGTGCTGGAATTTACTTGCAACTTTCGGCCAGATTTCTTAGCTTATGCCTACTGTTCTCCTCTTACCGCTCGCGCCGGCCGCTCGTAACTAAGGAGCGCTCAGGAACGTGCGCGTCACATATGTAATGTGGCAATCTATCTGTCTAAGTTCTCTTTATTATTTATTAATAATAAAAATAATTATTTTATTATTAATTACGTTTTAAAACACAAATATTTTAAATTGTTACAGAACATATACGTAATTAATAATAGAATAATTATTTTTATTATTAATAAACAATAAAGACAACTTAGATAGATTGCATCCACATTACATTTGTGATCCACATTACATTTGTGATCCACATTACATTTGTGATCCACATTACATTTGTGATCCACATTACATTTGTGATCCACATTACATTTGTGACGCGCACGTTTCTAAGCGCTCCTTAGTTACGAGCGTCTGGTGGCGCGGTCGCTAAGGCACGAGCGGTAAAAAATCTGGCCGAAAGTTCCAAGTAAATCCCAGCACTGACATATAACATATATAATATAATGATTACATATAACATAATGATTACAAGGTGAATTACAAATATTATCAGCTTTCCTTTGTTTTTTTATTTTTGTTTGTTCTTTGGAATTATTAGATATAGCAAATTCTTTTTCTAAGACTATACATATGTCATTAATCTTCTTTCACTATGTAAATTACTTTTAAAAATGGCACGTTAAATTTTATTGTTTTTCTTTCTATTAACCCCTTCGGCGGCACGTTCAATTCTATTATTTACTCCAGAGCTGTCCAATTTAAATCAAATTTTAATTTTAAATCAGAAATAGGTTTGGGTTAGGTTATACTTCCGGAAGTGGAGCCCCCCGTAGGGGGGGGGGGCGGAACCCACTGTCTCCAAGCATGTACTTTGCAACACAAGCAAAGTTTACTTTAATTTAATGATGATCTTCGCTATATATTAAACATATATTCTATCAAATATACCTTCTTAAACATACATGCTGTGGCAAAATCATATTATATTCATTAAACTTTTTTTGTTAATAACTTTTTAATAAATAGTGGGCGACACTTAAAACCTTTTAATTCTTACTCAGGAGAGTGAGCTTGACAACATATGTCAAGATCATTGAAATTGGGGCGTCCGTAAAATGCATAATTACCGAGAAATGAAAAAGAAATGAAAAAAAAATTTCGAATGAGCAGAATGGAACTTTGGAACATAATAGTCTTGGGCTCTGCCGTCCGAACTATGCTATCTTCTCGCTGATGAGTCTAAACTTACTTGTATACAAGATGCATGATATTCTTTCGATCGATTTTTTTTGAAAACGGTTGAACATTAGCCTCTAATATTTTATTCGAGAATTCTTTAGATACAGTACTATACTGTATTAAAGTATCGTTTAATTCGGTGTTTCGAAGATCGAGCCCTCCTTTTGTAAGACTCAACGCAAAATTTTAAAATATAAAAAAACAAAGAAGAGGAAAAGAATAATTTAAAGATTATATTGAGAGAAACTTACAATTTTGCATAAAAAAGTGTTAGTGCTAATTGGCTTGCAACTCTCAGTGAGTTCCTGGTCTCTGGCATTGAGGAAGAAAAGATTCTTATGGCTTTATTTGACCGAAAGTGCCCGTCATGAAAACTGAGGATAGACTGCTCAAGTTCGATAATTATAATGAACTGAACTGAACTGATCTTGTCACGGGCAACTTCCGCGAACTCGTCGGCGGATAGTCGCAGTCAGAATCAAGATTCGGTTCGGGGCAAGATTAGTAATTACGCGAGTGTGATTGCCCAATATTAAAAAAAAATGTTTATTGTGGTCCATAAAGGTGTGTACACGCACCGGCAGGAATGGTATCCCGGTACGTTTGTGTGACGCTCACAGACATCATATTCTTTCTTTCTTCAATTTTGTTTGGCCACGTCCCTCTGAGGGTGTAATCCGGCCATCAACTGGTAGTGAGACATCATATTCACACAAGCAAAGCGCGCATGTACGTGGGCATGTATGCGGGCAGCAAAGGAGAAAGTGGGGATAAAGTAGTAGGGGGCGTTCCGATATTACGTCCTTCGCGTACAGCACAAGAGTGAGAGAGAAAGCATTACAAGACGTGATACCGAGTTAGAAGTGTCCAATAGCCGTCTCTCTCACTCGACGCTCGAATGAAAGAGTGCGAGCGAGACAGCTATATATCGCGCGGGACATAGCGCTATTTCTATACGTGTCTCGTGCGTTCTAATATCGATATGCAGACTTTTTTTTTCTTTCTTTAAGAAATGCGGCTTAACCGCGTGCACTAAAGGTCGACATTCATTCTATTAAATTAAATAATAATTAAATTATATAAAAAGATAAAATTTAATGAAGAATAAATTCTTGGCTCACGTGCATCCGCGTTTCGCGTGTGTGAGTATGACGTCGACCATCCACACATACATACCGGGACACCATTCCTGCTGGTGCGTGTACAAGTGTGAGTAGAAGTGTAAATAAGCACGTAAAGTGTGTTGATGTATGAATGCGTATAATGTATAAATGCTCGTGTTGTATAAATGTTCTCGGGTGCGCGTTCTTACGTTGGTCGCGATACGCAATCGTGTAGTGCACGGAAAATATGAAGATTTATCGGATCCGCGTGCTCGTCTCACAAAGATGTTAATAAACGCGTCGCGACAATAGGTATACGTTTAAAGCGCGTATAAGAAACGCGTCAGCTGGTCGCTCTGTTTACAATCGGGCGCGGTCAGTGACGTATGCGACGCGTATCGGTGTTTTGCCGCGTGTTATGACGGGCGGCTCAGTGTTAGACGCCGTAAATATTCGGAATTTCGATTAATCGAAGTTGTTTGTTGTCGTGGAGATTACCGCGATGGATAGGAGTCGCGGGATGACACCGTGCCGACGAGAGCAGCTCGTCGGAGGTAGCTCCTCCTCTCTACCTCGATGATTGTTGCAACGGCGTTAGGCGGAAGGATGTTCGCCGCGATCGAGAAACTTTCGACAAAATCGGAGTTCACAATTCTCCATAGGGGAGTAATAATTCTGGAGCGGATTAAGACATAGGCCCGGAACTGGGACTGCTCAGCTGAGGCGGAATGCTTTCCACCTTCTGTCCGTAGCTGTCTGGCTGTTCACAGGAAAGATCAGTTTTGGATTCTGCTTCTTGCCGTAAGCAGATCGGAAAATGGTCTGTCTTGATTATCGGGCCGAGGGCCTTTTTGTATCCCGGGTAATTAGTCCCGCGCCGTCGTAAAACAGGGTGCCCCTAACGAGCAGCGGAATAACGATACGGAACGGATTCCGCTTGGCGGAGCGTGGCGGAGCCGGGCGCGGGGGTTTCACCCGGGGCGCTTCGGGGACCTTCGGCTGTCGTCAGCGCGGATTGTCGACGGCTTTGGCCGTTATAAGATGTTTTAAACAATTGGTTTAAATCGTGGCGCGGCACGATTAAACCAACTGTGTGGCTAGGAAACGAAACGATGCAACGGGGGTGTATCGTTACAGTCTGATTGACTGAACTGATTGATCTGATGTGATTGTAAACTTCATTTCTTATAGCTGATTCGGCTTACTTTTCCGATACGTACTTTGTACCTCTATTAGATTTTAGATTAACAAAACTTGTTTAGGCATCTATTTGTTGCCGGTTTCTTACTAAGGTTTCATTGAACTTAAATTTGTCATCGAATTTTTGAGTAAGATATATTTGACTATTATTGACTAGATTTGTCATCGGTTTCCTTATATTTTAGATATTTGTCGGCTAAATTCGTCATCGATTTCTTATTTTCTTCCTGATAAATTTCGGATGTTACTATTTCTATTACACGGAGAGATCGATATTGTCCTATCATCGATATTTCTCATCTATTCCCTGGCCGATAATTTGTATCTTCAGATATTTATTTGTTAGGGAGATCGGTGTTGCTTCATTTCTTGCTTCTTCTCTCGTGATTACACATAGATATTAGGCGAATATTAGGTTATTATGAGGGGCGAGAGGCTCTATTTGATCAATGATTTTGTTTATCACTAATCGAGCGATCGTTGTTGTAACTTCGTAGAAGGAAGGAATCGTGAAGTCGGTAGGACACTCACAATTTAAAACCCTTTAGTTGTATAAAATAGTTTTATTGTCTTACAGACTCACATTTGTTGCAATAATCTGGTAGTCTAGGATGAGAAAAGTGAAGACAACGAGTTGAAAAGCTTGCTATTTAAAAGACAGTTATTTATAAATATAGCGACAGAGACCATGAAAAACACATTAACAAATGCTACAAATAGCTCTTTATATTTCATCTTTGGATTGGACAAATATTGGCATTGCGAGACTAATATAACTTATTATATATAAATTAAAATCAGGTTGAGAGGGAGAGTGTAAAGAAACACAGGTTTAAAACTTCAATTTTAGTATCTATAAACATCTCTTTATACCAAAAGAGGATAGACTAAATCAACTTATCGACTCTAATGTATGACACAGATATATGAAGCATAAACAAATGCTTTGATGTAGGAATTTATGGGATTAGAATAAACTACAAGGTAAATATAACTATATAGGCAACTTAGTCTTTCAAATTAAGCTACTAGCCATCTATAGATGTGCAATTATTAATTTTCAAGAATATTTTTGAGCAGGAAAATCATTGCTCTGATTGCATAGCAATCATGTTAGCGGTTACTCATGAAGTCTTTTTAAAACTATCAGTAAGAAGTTGAAAAGCTACGAGTAAAATTAAATTATCCTCGTCTAAGTTCCTGGATACTAGAGCATAATAGATAATGAGAGAAAGCAGATATATTTACATGAAGATAGACTAAACTGAGATCCAACATGAACCTAAACGATTCGATTATGTTTCCATTAAAAGAACACCAGGCTAAATAGAACATCAGTAGGAGCTATCAACAATCTAGACTACTGGTAAGACAATCTCTGTCAAATAGAAATATAAACAAATGGCAAGACAGAGAAACTGAGAATCAACTTCTTCCTCAGTGTTTTCTATGTTGCCTTAAATTCCCTTTTTCATATTGCGGCGAACATCACATGCCGTGGTTACTGATCTGTCCATCTAATCCATATAGTGTCGGTGAAAGATTGTGATATTTACTGGGGACAGAGAAGGGGGTTGTCTAGGGCAATATAATAAAATATCTGCTTAAAGAGGATCATTCATAAGCAGCAACCATTCTACTGTGGATTGTGAAAAATCAATGGACTTATCACGCCGATCGACCATATATCTCTGGAAATGTACTAAAAGTTTCTAAAAAAATGGAATCACTATAGCCGTCCATTTCTGACAATTGGCATCTATTGAACGAGATTTCAATATCGTTCTAGAATTGTATTATTTTATAATTGTGTTAAGAAACGACATAAAGTGTGAAATTTAAATAATTCAAAAGTTGAGCGGTTGCCCGAAAGCGAAAGAATCGGGTTCGATTCCTGATTTAGCCATTTACATATTATATATTTTTCTAGTCCGCAAATATTGTTTTCTGGCATTATTTGTTGAGCTGAAGAATGTATGAATGTCCGGTAATTATGCATAAAAAGGGCCCACCTTCGCACAAATGTGTTATTGACGTATGTTGTGAAGATGTTATCCCTGATTAACATTCTGAAGATTTTAGCCGGCGGTCGTTCTTTATTCAAAAATTATTAACAAATAAATGTGAGAAATATTGACATAAAGATTCTACTCTATTTGTTCACCGATTTGCTTTATTTTTTAATATGTTATAGGGGAGATCTTCCCGAGTAATTTCGTATATATATATAACCACCCCGTCGGTAGGGGACGCATTGCGAAGAGTTCAATCACTATGGATATATTGGATATATGCTGTAAGTTGTAAAGCGAGATCCACCTTGCCTACCGGCGGGGTGGTTGCATGAGGGGGGCCCGAAGGCCCCCTTGCACCCCCCGCGTGTGTGTGTGTGTGTGTACACATACATTTGTGATATTTTTTAATTGTATTAAATTGTATTAAATTGTATTAAATTCTATATCAATTTAAATTGTTTATCTTTTTTTATTTACCTTTAATTTACCTATTTTTGCGTTTTTCTTCAATTTGCGAGTTTGACCGCCATTTTTAAGTTTCATATTCGTGTTCAGGAGGTAAAAATACGTAGAAATTGGGTATTCTTACCCATTATTTCATATAGGTGGGTTTTCCGAAGGTTTACCTTATTTTTGTATTTATTAATTTTATCCTTTTTCAGCCTATATCTCCAAAGCTGTTTGAGTCCAACCCTTATATATATACGAAATTACTCGGGAAGATCTCCCCTATAACATATTTAAAAATAAAGCAAATCGGAGCATGGGCCCCTTTTATGTGCATAAATACTTTAATAACTTTTGAATAAAGAACGACCGCCGGCTAAAACTTTTAGAATATTAATTAGAGATATGATCTTGACAACATATATCAATGACACATTTGTGCGAGGGTGGGCCCTTTTTATGCATAATTACCGAATGTCCTAAAGAAATATGTTAATGTCACTACTACCGATGCTACCTATGGAGTACACCTAGGTTTCCAGTACGTGCCTCCCACTATCTTAAAAACTCCTCTTCTCTTCATTTATCATGTTCTTTCCAGTAATAAGGCCACTTTTCATAGCAACGCTTCCGTAAATCGCCACAACTGCTACTACTGGACGTTCAAAATCTACATTAGATTAAACACTACATCAGTACCAGTCAAAGTTAAATGTGATGTAGAGTTGTAAATGGATATTTGATTAGGCTCCTTATTTTTTTTCTCAATAAACCCATCAATTGGTCGATGGTATTTGGTTTTTCTAAAATGACCTGTGGCTCCTCCAAAATTTCGATTTGAATATCAGGCAGAGGAATAATTCAAAAAAGATGGTGCACCTTCACATCTTGATGTAAGGGATACACTTAGATACAATGTTCCAGTATTGATAGTATTGGTCGCACAGGTCTGGTTTCTTGGCTTCCCAAGTCGTTTAATCTATTTGATTTGACTAGATTTTTTGTAGAAATCAAAGATATCATCTACTGCGAACGACGACTGTCAACATAATAAACCACATCATGTCTAGAAAGAATTCTGTACATATTTTGCAGAAAACAATGGCAAATTTTAACAAACGAGTTCGATACAAAACGGCAATAACTTCGAATGCTTTGCTGTAAGATACACGATTGGAAAGCAGTCTACAAGTCAAAAAATACCGCGGAAGTGACAAGCCGTGGGATTTGCGTCTCCACTCACATGTGCACACACATATCTACACACACATACACAAAACAGAGATGTAAATTCAACTGTGTAACATCCACGTGATAAACCTTGGATAATACTAATACCGGCGATACTTTCAAGCTTTATAACTCAAAAAGTACTTCAAAGAATGCCGGAGCGACGGCCGAACTGCGATAGGAAGACGCCCTCATTTAAATATAACAAAGCGTCGATTCATTACCAACTTACTTCTCTGCGCTCCAACTACCGCGCTGTGGCTCTTATGTGCCAATTTCGATTTAATTTTTAATTATTTGAGCCAAATCCCTAATTATTAAATATACAGGGTGTCCCATTTTATTCTTGTCAGTCAAATATCTCAATATTACTTAGAGTTAGAAAAAAATGTTTCAGACAAAAGTTGTATGGCTTGAAGGAGACCATAAGATGGTGTCATTTGTTTGACCTTAAAAAGTCGTTTGAAGGTCACGTGAAGGTCACCTTCAATTTTTAAAATGGAACCTCCTATTTTTTACTACTTATTCTTGTAGCTTATCTCGAGGGCTTTCCAAAACACTACAAAAAAGTATTTTTTCATCCCGTACTTTTCGAGTTATGAGGCTTGAAATAATTTCGTAATTTTACATAAACCATAAAATATCTAGTAAAATATTCATTTTTCGATTATCTTACCTTAATACTTTTGTGCACAGAACAATATGAGAAATCAATTGGTGTAAAGAAAACACATAATAGTTTCAAACAAATGTTGTTTGGTTCGAAGGGGGACTATCACTATAATAATTTTCCTTACGAAAAAGTAGCTTATAACACTTTATGTAACTCACTGTATGTAACTCATGTATATTGTAATATAATTTCTATCGAACATAAAAAATGTTTTTTTTTCTAATGATATGAAATATCTTTTATTTTAAGATATTAACTTCTTATTTTCATGGCAAATCAAATTGTAATTTTTCGTCAACTGATCTGTAACTGCTACTCGTATTGTTTTGAATCAGTCAGATTTATATGTCACAATTAATCAATGCGTGTTGGACGAGAATCTTGGACATGAATCTGAATATTGAACATGTATTTGTATAGTGCTCATCTTATCAATTATTTTTTTAGATTCGATGCTTGATATTTAACATAATAACTTAATAGCTTATAGCTGGTCTGCTATTAGATTATTATTAACCATAATTTTTCTTAGCGCAACAATTATCTTACTGTCTCGTACAATCAAAAACAAACCTGCACTTTTTTTTTATCTATATCTTTCATCTTTTTATAATCGACATTGCATAGAAAAAGTACAACAAATGCAACTACTTTTAACATTAGCATAGATAGTCATTAAACTTTTCAATTGCTTCAATCAATACTTAGCAATATTAGTTATGTAACTGTAAATTGCATAGGATGCAATTATTTTATATTTTTTGTCAATTAGAAATATTCTAATTAAAATGATTGATGCAGCTTAAAAATTTTGTATTTATCAGTCTATTGCTAGATATAGATTTGTCATTAATAGCATTTGTTTATAGTAATCAAATTATTGTCTAATACTAATTGTAAGATACTAAGGTAAAATAGTCAAAATAGAAACAAAGATGTTAAATACATAACTCTATTTCTTATAATCATAAATTATAAGTATAAAACTTTTTCGTAAAAAATAAGATTTTAAAGAAAGTAAATTTAAAAAAATAATATTTGCTCTGATTTAAAAAAATTAGATATTTTATCTTAATAAATTTTAATTTAACATTTAACTATTAAAATATAAAATGATAATATTAAATAATAAACATTAATATTTTTGTTTAATAAAGTTAATTTTAAATTTTATATATAATTCTATATATATGTATGATTCTTTGCTAATACATAATATAATAACGAATAATAATAACAATTTTTTTTAAATTAAATATGCAATGAATACATGTTTATCTAACAATAAGTTAAATTTATTTATTTCAATATTATTATAAGCTGCCCTAATTCTTTCTTTATTGCCTTGTTTTTAAAAGTAAGTGAAATTATTAATTAATTATTAATTATTCTTTCATAAGACATTTTATTTATAATATCGATAATCCATCTCAGGATTTGTAGCACTTACATAAATATATATACCATTAAACTTTATACATACTGAAATAAATCATCCCTTTGTACAATAAAAACATAATGGGGAGGAGCAGAGATTTAAAAACAGGATACATGTAACGTTTATGTATATTTGTCTCATTTTAATATGTACTACTATTTACTAAAATGTTTATTTCAATCAACTTCAGTATTATTAATGTCGCGTAACATAATAAGTATTAGCAGTGATTATTAGTCGTTATTTAATATAATATGATAAACTATTGTTAAATCATTTACAGTCTTTTTTTCGAATGCTATCTCGAAAAATTTTTAAATAATGTTTGTGGGAAGGGTTTTATGAAGCGAGTTTCCTCTATTAACTAATTAGGTTTACGTTCCAAAACATAAGTAACTTTCCAAAACATAAGTAACCGAGGGAAATTTTACTCGATGGCCGATTTGAACCAATCGGAAAGGCTTAAAAGAATTTCGGAACGGTCATCCGAGTAAAATTTCCTCGGTTACTTACGTTTTGGAACATAACCCAGAAACATTAGAAAGAAAGATAGATAGATATTCACATCAGTTAGGCACAATTAAATCACAATTAACAATTGACAATTAAAATTTTAATTGACAATTTTTTAACTAATAATTGCAATTAACAATTAAATTAATTAGTAGTTAAATATATATATATTTGTTTTGCATGATTATAATTAATTAATTGTTAATTGTTCTAATAATTACAACTAATTACTTAATTATTTATTAATTTTAATTTTCAGTACAATTAACAATTGAGTTTTACCATGATGATGATTTAATGTTATTTATTTTAAAAACTAGATATTCTTATTATTATCTTTTTATATTCTTGGTTATTTACATGTCCTTTCGAGAATGTATTTTTTTTTTTATAGAATAAGATGGCAAACGTATAATTGAAACAAAGTTTAATTGCAACTTAATTTTAATTGTAATCTACGATTAAAATATTAGTTGCCATTAAATTTAATCGCAATTTAAATGCCACAATTAAATATTCAATTAATTGATTAATTGATTAAATATTTTATTAAGTAATGCCAAACATTACACATATGATATAACTTCTTTTTCTCAAAGTTACGCCGTTCTCTCATTCTTTCAAGACTCATTTCAGTATCAAACGACGCGATAGCGTTGTGACGCCAAGTACATAAAAAACAGGATCCAAGCATTGAGAATCACTGTTCTCGACGCGGCGCTACTAACAAGGAAAGGCACGGAAGTGTCCCCCTCCGATTTTGATGAGCTTTTAGTATATTGTGTTCTAGCCAAAAATAAGGGACACGTATTTTTTTATACGTGCCCATACGCGTGTCTAGGGGGTAAAACCTTTGAAAAAAATCGGTTTTTTCCTTTCGAGATGAATATTTCAGAAACTATAAGAGATAGAAAAAAATTTTCAAATTAAAAGTTAAATGGCTTCAAGAGTACTTTACAATAATAACGAAAAAAGTTTTTAGTTTTTTAATTTTTCAAAATATCCCCACCACTAAATATATTTTTTTTAATTGTGAAATTTCCTTATTACCAAGTGAAAGGTTATTTTTTTACGAATCCAACCATATATGATTAAGTTATGTTTCGAAAAGTTATTTTCCAGAATTAATTATAAACCTCTCTGTAATACGCTATTCGTGTCCGTCCATGCGGCGCATGCAACACATCCTGTTTTTCCATAATAAAAGATAACTAACACGGATACATTTATCTATGTAATTATGTTTTTTTCGCGTGCATAGTTAGAATAACATTGATAAACATTAGAATAACATTAAAACGTTAAATATAAATAAGCTCGAAATGTATGCATGAAATGACGCACGAGACTCTAAACTTGTTTAATTTATGATGGCACAAGATGAAATAATAATAATAATAATAATAATAATAATACTTATGTAAATAATATTATAAAAGAAGTAATATATATGAAAATTTTGTAATTGTAACATACAATTTTATAAAGATCATCAATAAGAGAGGAGGAGAAAGGATAAGATAAAAGAAGGTGTAAATATATAATATCCATTTATTAAATCATATATAAATATATAATGCTTTTTATTAAATAGACAAATAAGAAATTTTATAACATAATTGTATAAATCAATTGCACAATATAAATGTATAAATGCATTTGATATAATTATGTACATAAATAAAATTATGGTTTAAAATTGTTACAAAGATGGTGGTCATGAAAAAAATGTCGTAAACATAGCGTTTCCGTACACCATATATATGATATACAGGGTGTCCCATTTTAACATTCACACTCGAATATCTCGAAACCATGGCGGTTTCGGTGAAAATGTTTTAAACAAAAGTTGTATGGTTTTAAGGGGGCCATAAGATGGTGTCATTGGTTTTGGCTTGAAAAGTTGTTTGAAGGTCACGTGAAGGTCACCTCCAACTTTTTAAATAGGACATCCTATATACTTTTGCATATTCTTGTAGCTTGCATCGAGAGCTTTCTAAAACACTATAATAAAGTATTTCTTCATTGAGTACTTTTCGAGTTATGAGGCTTGAAATAATTTCTTAATTTTACATAAACCGTAAAATATCTTGTAAAATATTCATTTTTCGATTATCTTACCTTAATACTTTTATGTACAAAATAATGAGAGGAATCAATTGGTGTAAAGAAAACACATAGTTGTTTTGAAGAAAAAATATGTAATTTGCAATTAACTATTCCATATTTTTTCTTATAAACAACTATGTGTTTTCTTTACACCAATTGATTCCTCTCATTATTTTGTACATAAAAGTATTAAGGTAAGATAATCGAAAAATGAATATTTTACAAGATATTTTACGGTTTATGTAAAATTAAGAAATTATTTCAAGCCCCATAACTCAAAAAGTACTTAACGAAAAGGTACTTAATTATAGTGTTTTGGAAAGCTCTCGAGATAAGCTACAAGAATGTGCAAAAATATATAGGGTGTTCCATTTAAAAAAATTGAAGTGACCTTCACGTGACCTTCAAATGACTCTTCAAGGTCAAACCAATGGTATCATCTTATGATTCCCTTGAAACCATACAACTTCTGTCTGAAACATTTTTGTTTGCTGGGCTTAGTTTTTGAGATATTTTACTGTCCAAGTTAAAATGGGACACCCTGTATATATATACATATATATATATATATATATAACATGTATGTACTGTGACGTTGCCGTCCCGAGGCGCGTCCATCCGCCCCGGAAATCTTCACGGGGCGCGAGCCGAGCGGCCGCGCCAGAAAAAGATTGCGAGAGCCGTAGCGAAATCTCCGGAGAGACGAGCCATTATCCTTTTTCGCGCTAGTATTAATTATTTTTTTTTGTATCATTTTTGTACGTCGGGCAACCCGCCGGAGGGAAACCAGAAGAGGCCCAAGAGGAATCATTACGACAGCCGATACGACAACGCCGGAGGAACAGAGTCGCGGGTGGATTTCGCCCCCTTCAAATAACGGAGGGAAAACAGCCAAGAAACAGCTGTCTTGAGCCGGAGTAACCGGACCGGATCGGCGCCACCCTCCAAGGACGGAGGACGAAGGACCAGCATCCGGAAGACCGCGGATAACAGGGTCACCGAGATTCGGAATTTTAAATTATCGGGGCCGTTACGGCCCCCGATACGGCGTTGTCGCGGGGCGCAGTAATACCTCGCGTGTCGCGGCGCTATTGGCCGCTAATCCGCGCACCCCTGCGCGCAGAATTGACGCCGCTATCGACCCTGGATCGCGAGATCCAGGGACTCACTCTGGTGCGGGCGCTCTCAGCTTGTAGTCGTGCTGCGAAACGTATTTGGTCGTTGTCGTTTTGTGTGTGTCGCAGCCGAGGTTGTCGAGAGGACGAGACCGAGGATCATCCCCTGTCAACGGGAGCGAGTATCGGTGAGGTTGCCCATCGCTATTTTGTACGCCACGTACGCGATTCCGTCCGCGGACCGGCCGTTCTGTCGCCGTCGCCATTTTCGTGTCTCGTTGTCGCTCGGGCATTGTACCGAGCTCGCGATTTTCGTGTATTTCGGGCGACCGGAGACAAGCGACCGAGGCATCAAGGACGATCGTAACGTAGGCCGTAGCTGATAAGGAACCGTTCGTCTCTCTCCGGGATTCGGGGTGTCGTAAAACGCGTAGTGACCGGCTCTCGTATATCGACCACGTGCGCGGTAAATCGCGGGGAATGCGTCCGCTATCCGTGCTGTCGAAAAGAGTTGTCGAAACCGCGTAAGACATCCCCGCAATCGATCTCCGGGCAATTTTCGTCTGTAATTAGCGTGTATGTGAGCGTGTGACCGTGTGCGTGTGACGACGTGGCAAATGTCGTGCTGTCCTTGTCGCTCTTGATACTGGTACGAATTGCGTTTATTGCGTGGTATTTGCGTGGTATTTGTCGTACGTTGGAGTGTGTCGCGGTGCATAATAGATTAAGAAAGTGTCGAAATTCGAGGGTTTCGCGTAGATAGAAAGCGTTACGCCGAAAAGAGGCGAAGCGGCGTCCGACGGCTATCGAATTCCGAGTGAATCGATCTTGCTCGTAGCAAGCGAGATTTTTCGTCTTCGCTTGATTACTATCGCTCAATTATTAACCTCATTTCAAACATAGTGCTATCGATTAAAAGAGCGAGTAACAAAGGGAATAGATCTGTTAAATGCGTCCTCGAGGAGATTGTCGAAATTTCCGTTACGCTCTCGAAACGCCGTTCGGTTTCGCAAAGTCCGGCCATAAAAACGGGCCTGGAGGACGATAAATATCTCCGCTGTCTTATGATCTCGATTTCGTATTGCTATTGTTATCACCGCTGTCGATCTGTTGTACGTTATTTCAAATTTTCGCATTTATGTTAAACTCAGTTATATTTCGTTAATTCAGTCTCGCTAATTTATGTCATTATTACTATTTCTTTCTAGAACTTGTTATTTCTTTCCCTTTATATTCTTTTCTATTATATTTCTTTTATTTAAATAAATTTGTTACCTTCTCTTTTATATTAAATTCGCGTAATTTATTTGAGTGTTCGTTTCTCGTGTGTGTTAAATTCCGTTGTGTTCGTCAATTTTCGTAATCACCGACAGCTTCGCATAAAATAATTCTAGATCCTTTTCAACGGACCCTGCCCCTCTACCGTTAGGTGAGCTGGTCGGCCCGTGGCGAAACAGGCTAACGTTCTTCGCGTTATTCTGACGATTTTGCAAACTGATACGTGGAAGACCGTATCTGGCGCCCATCTTCGAGATTTCGAGACGGCCTTCGCTTCGCCGCGGCGCGCGCGAGAACACCCTCCATCTTAGTTCCTCCGAGCGCGAGTATCTCTATCCGCCTTGTGTTTTTGACGGCGTTTTCGCTCCCCATTAACATCCTCCTCTCCAACACCCGAGGAGGATCGAAAAATTAAAAATAAAAAGACGTCGCAGTACATATGTACATACATATTACGTACGTATGTATGTATGTATACATGTATATATATTTATAGTATATATATTTAGCTTTATATATTTTATTTAAATACGTTTATAAATTATAATAACGATTTACATATAATACTATGTATTTATTTTAATACCATTTTAATAATTATATTAATACCATTAAAAATTTTGCTTTTTGTATGTCGTAGGTAAAAATTTTTACGAAACATTTCAAATTGATACTCTTTTACACAAAATTGCGTAAAATGGACAAGTATGCCATCGATGTTTTTATTATCTATAAACAAAATATGTTTTACGAGAAATATATAATCAAATGATAGAAAAACATACAACATATCATAGATACTGAGACTCACATTTATAAAGGCGTTTAATGATAATATGTAGAATTTCCCAGCAGTCAACATCAATGGCTTCTCAGAACGAGTGATACAAATACTGAGCAATTTTGTATGCGATGGTGGATTATTATACCAACTAGAATTATAAAATGTATCTCGCAGTCCGGCACTCTGAATGACATAAAAAATTTTATTAGAAGACTATATTGTCTCTATATTGCAGAAAATAATTTGTCTGTATTTGATATATGCTCAAAATGTTTTGTACAATTATATGGAAGAAACTTTTCCTTAGAACGATTACCAAAATAACATTGGCTACATTGCCAACAATTCTAATTATATAACTTAATATTGTATATTGTATAATCATATCTAATTGTATGGATTATTTACAATTATCTACAAATATTATTACACAAGTAAAAACATAGATCAAAATGACACTCCGATATAACCATTCTATAATAATTTCTTTTTATTAAACCTATAAAAAACCTAAAAAATTCTATAAAATTATAACAGTGAAACTACATATAATTGTATTAATTAAATCATTTTGTATCTACAGTTCTTTTGTTTTTATTCTCTTTTCTTGTAATTTTTATATAATAAATAAAAAATAATGAAACGGAAGTTTTTGTATAAAACATTAATTATTTTATAAAACTTTTGTTTAAAAAAATGTAAGATATAAATTATATTTTTATAAATTATAATTTTTAAGTCTGAAAATTATAACATTATGTTTAATATTATATACAAGTTGTGCTAAGTCTGGAAACGAAATATTTCATAAACAATACATTTAAGAAAAATGTTTCAGAAAAAAGTTATAAGGTTTAAAAAGATGCATTTAATAGCAGTATGTATTTGATAATAGAATATATATAGATAATAGAATATATATAGATAATAGGCGTTGCCAAGGTCAGATCAAAGTCAACTTAATTTTTTTAAATTGAATCTATATTAAAATGAATAATAAGAGGCAATAAGGAGCCAACGCGGTTGTAGGGCGTGAAAAAAAATTTTTCCTCCAGACAGTCAATTGAAACGATCTTTCTTCTTTATTTCAAATTATTTGAAATAAAGAAGAAAGATCGTTTCAATTGACTGTCTGGAGGAAAAATTTTTTTTCACGCCCTACAACCGCGTTGGCTCCTTATTGCCTCTTATTATTCATTTTAATTTGTTAATTTTGGGGAGCGTTTAACTTTGTGTAATTTTATGTGAATCTATATTTTTTATTACATATTTCTTATAGCTTATTTCGAGAGCTCTTCAAAACATTATAATAAGGTATTTTTTTTTATTAGATACTTTTCGAATTATGAGGCTTAAAATAATTTCTTAATTTTTTATAAACTATAAAATATTTCTTAATTATTATATATCTATTATATTTTTTCTAAAATGCGTTAAAATATTCGATGGTTTCCAAACTTTTGTCCTGTATATTCTGTATACAGCCTCTAACGTTTCATACTTTATACATATTATTAGAACCTCTCAAAAGCAAACCGCAAAAAAATATATTGCTTCTCTTCCACACACTAAAAATAATATGAGAACAAATAACGTCACAGCAAGTTGCGCAGAACTGCGGGCGCAATACTCTCTCTGATGGTATTGAACTCTATACATATTGGAACGAATGACACAATGAGAGATATGGTAAATTCTGCAGGCTTTTATCCTTTTCGAGGCGGACTGCCCATAATCAATTCTACAATATCGGCAAAAATTTATCTTTGAGAAATCAATGAGATATACATTGCTTGCTGGAATCGATTTGCTGAAATAACTTTTCCTTCGGACTGTACAGAAACAAGGATAGATAGCAATATTAGCCTTCTCTCTCGGCGCGCACCGCGTATCATTGTGGAACTCGTTCCAGTATGTTTAGAGTTCAATGTGGCGTAGGAAGAACATGTTCATGCAAGTCTCACAAATAATCATCATGTAAAAGCGATACTTTCTACCTGAGAAAATAAAGCCTTGTTGTCCACAATGCTAGAAATCGGTCTGTAGTTATGTAGTCAATCAACTTGCAACTTTTATAAAAAAAAAACGGCAATTTTATTGATTGCACATTTCTCGAACCGAGATCGATTCTTAGTAGTGTGGTGGAATAAAGCTTTACAGAAGATAAAATATCCTCGTTAGAATATACCAAAGCTCCTTACGTTCTTGAGAGATGTACATATTCAGCAACCAAGTAACAATTTATATAGCTTTACTGTTAGTTATATAATTTTCTACTCAACAATATAATTATTACATGTTATATAATAATTATATTGCTGAATTATATTGGGAAATTATAACTAACAGTCATATCAAGCGATGCGGTAGTGTCGCAACGCCAAGTAAAAAACAGGATCCAAGCATTGAGAGTCACTATTCTACCGACACGGCGCTACCAAGTACCAAGTAACTTATTCGGAATTTCACATCAAGTAAACTTTGGTTAAGATATTTAATAAACTAAAGCCATAATCAAAAATCTAACGACACTTTTATTATGTAATGTGAATATAAGATTTCGATTGCGACCAGTTTGAATAAAATCGGTGCAGTCAATCCTGAGAAATGATGATCGAATATCAGAATTGTGACATTTTTCGTTCTTCTCTTCCTTTTCCAGGTTCAGACTTACGTACATATGCTCGCACGCACACATGCAAAGCGAATTTGTCCCTCAAGCGGCGTCACACTGTGCAAATATGATTATTGCTTCGACGTGCAAAATGCTTTAAAAGACAAAATCATATGTGTGTATGTACGTGCATGCATGTGATATGTATATGTATGTGTGTTACGTACGTGTGAGAGATTAATTTATCGTATTCTCAAAAATCACCCCGAAGGGATGAAATTTGATATCTTAGAAATGGAGCCATCAAAATACGGAACTTCTGCTGTTAAATAAAATTTTGAAAAAAGTAATTTGTCATATAGTAACAATTTCCAAAAACTATCCCTTATAAAAGCAAATTTCAAAAAACATCCCTTAAGGATGAAAAATAATATCTCGAAAATGATACATCGCAGAAATATGTAACTTACGCCGTTAGTTAAGGTTTCTCCGAAGACTAATTTACCGTATAATAACAATTTTTAAAAACCACCTCTTGGGGTCGAAATCTAATATGTCAGAAACGGTGTGCCACAAAAATATAAAATCTATATCGTTAAATAAAACTTGTAAAAAGACTAATTTACCGTATAATAGCAATTTTTAAAAACCCTTGGGGATGAAATTTAAAATATTTCGGAAACGATGTACCACAAAAATATAAAACCTGTGCCGTTAGATAAGATTGCTAAAGAGACTATTTTATCGTATAGTAATAACCAGAGCCCGGATCTCAGTGCCGTTTTCCCCACTCCAAGTGCATGTTAGCGGTCGAGCGTCGCGAAAAGCATTACCATCTATGCCAATCTAGTGAGGTAGCAAAGAGGGTACCGTCGCGTAGAAAAAAAAAAATATATATATTAATATAGAATATATGTTTATTTAATATTATACATAATATATAAAATAATATAATAAAAAATAATATACGTAATATATAAAATAATATAATAAATTATTATATTTTTTCGCGACAATGCCCTTTTTGCTACCATCACTAGACCGACATAGACGATACTGCTTTTCGCGGCGCTCGGCCGCTAGCATGCACTTGAAGTGAGGAAAACGGCACCAAAATCCGGGCTCTGGTAATAACCAAGTACATAAAAAATATCCACTTTGTATGCGATGAAATGTTTAATATTTTTTACAGAAAAGATATAAATTTTTACAAAATGATGTGATATCCCTCTAAAAAAAACCTTACAAGGGTAAAAAAAAATACGCCAAGTACATAAAAGTATTCTATCTTGCAACAAAATGTTTAATAAAAAAAATCTTTAAAACTAATTTACAGTCATTTTCCCTCAAAAAAATCATTTTTCTGAAGAAATAAAACCTCAAAAAAATAATTTTCCTAAAAAAACACTGAAAAATAAAATATCAAAACTAAATATGAAATCAATAATTACTTTAGCCAAGTACTTAAGAGCAATTTGTAAATTTGATATAATATTTGTCATGAAACCCAATTTTACATTGTAGCAATATTATACATAAACTCTACCTAAGAAATTAACTTGATTTTGAAAATATTTAAAATCGACACTAAATGAGAATTAGGATTCTTTTAATACCTAAAACATTTTTTATATAAAGTATATAATTAAAAAAAACGTTTTACGCAAATTTTAAATCGCACAGTTTTTAAACCGAAGTAAGTTATGAAATATGTAAAAGAATATGTAATTTGCAATTAACAATTACATATTCTTTCTTAAAAATAACTGTGTTTTCTTTACACCAATTGATTCCTCTCATTATTTTGTACATAAAAGTATTAAGGTAAGATAATCGAAAAATGAATATTTTCCAAGATATTTTACGGTTTATGTAAAATTAAGAAATGATTTCAAGCCTTATAACTCAATAAGTACTCGAGGGAAAAATATTTTATTATAGTGTTTTGGAAAGCCCTCGAGATAAGCTACAAGAATATGCAATAAAAAATAGAAGGTTCCGTTTAAGAAATTGACGGTGACCTTCACGTGACCTTCAAATAACTCTTCAAGGTCAAACTGATATCGCCATGTAATGCGTTACTTGAAACCTTACAACTTTTGTCTGAAATATTTTTGTCTGCCGCGCTCAGTTTTTGAGATATTCGGCTGATACGGGTGGTCTGCGACACCCTGTATATACAGGGTGAGCCATTTTAATAAACGCACGCAATTATTTAGGAAACAAAGCATTTTAGAGAAAAATGTTTCAGACAAAAGTTTTATGGTTTCGAGGGGGCCATAAGATGGTATCATTGGTTTGACCTCGAAGAGTTATTTGAAGGTCACATGAAGGTCACCTTCAATTTCTTAAATGGAATTTACTATTTGTCATTGCATATTCTTGTAGCTTATCTCGAGAGCTTTCCAAAACACTATAATTAAGTACCTTTTCGTTAAGTACTTTTTGAGTTATGAGGCTTGAAATAATTTCTTAATTTTACATAAACCGTAAAATATCTTGTAAAATATTCATTTTTCGATTATCTTATCTTAATACTTTTATGTACAAAATAATGAGAGGAATCAATTGGTGTAAAGAAAACACATAGTTGTTTTTAAGAAAAAATATGGAATTGTTAATTGCAAATTATATATTTTTTCTTCAAAACAACTATGTGTTTTCTTTACACCAGTTGATTCCTCTCATTATTTTGTACGTAAAAGTATTAAGGTAAGATAATCGAAAAATGAATATTTTACAAGATATTTTACGGTTTATGTAAAATTAAGAAATTATTTCAAGCCTCATAACTCAAAAAGTACTTAACGAAAAGGTACTTAATTATAGTGTTTTGGAAAGCTCTCGAGATAAGCTACAAGAATATGCAATGACAAATAGTAGGTTCTATTTAAGAAATTGAAGGTGACCTTCATGTGACCTTCAAATAACTCTTCAAGGTCAAACCAATGATACCATCTTATGGCCCCCTCGAAATCATAAAACTTTTGTCTGAAACATTTTTCTCTAAAATGCTTTGTTTCCGAAATAATTGCGTGCGTTAATTAAAATGGCTCACCCTGTATATACAGGATGTCCGATTCATGAGGGACCAAACGAAAAGTGATGATAGATTGGGTCAAACTAAGAAGAAAAGTCCTGTACCATTTTGCAAAATTCGCAATAATTATTAAGTAATAAGCAAAAATGTCACATGAAGGTTACCTTTAATTTTTTAAATAGAACCCCCTATTTTTTATTATGTATTCTTATAGCTTATCTCGAGAGCTTTTCAAAACACTATAATAAAGTATTTCTTCATTGAGTACTTTTCGAGTTATGAGGCTTGAAATAATTTCTTAATTTTACATAAACCATAAAATATCTAGTAAAATATTCATTTTTCGATTATATTACCTTAATACTTTTATATACAAAACAATGAGAGGAATCAATTGGTGTAAAGAAAAAACAGTTGTTTTTTAAAAAAAATATGTAATTTGCAATTCCATATTTTTTCTTAAAAACAACTATGTGTTTTCTTTACACCAATTGATTCCTCTCATTATTTTGTACATAAAAGTATTAAGGTAAGATAATCGAAAAATGAATATTTTACAAGATATTTTACGGTTTATGTAAAATTAAGAAATTATTTCAAGCCCCATAACTCAAAAAGTACTTAACGAAAAGGTACTTAATTATAGTGTTTTGGAAAGCTCTCGAGATAAGTTACAAGAATATGCAATGACAAATAGTAGGTTCCATTTAAGAAATTGAAGGTGATCTTCATGTGACCTTCAAATAACTCTTCAAGGTCAAACCAATGGTACCATCTTATGTCCCCCTCGAAACCATACAACTTTTGTCTGAAACATCTTTTTCTAAAATTAAAAATAAGAAAGTTATTTGGGGGTGGGACATTAAAATGGGACACCCTGTATATATATACAGTCTGGTTATAAAGTTTTAGAAAATTATCTGTACTAAAAATAGAAAAATCGTTACATCTTCAATATTATTATTTATTTTTCAATATATGTTCTTTTTAATTCCACACAGAGCGCACTCCTTCAGCTTGTATAAGGCTTGTATAAAGCTAAGGTTCTGAAAATCTGGAACTGAGACACTGTTTAATTGTCTTGCTTTGAATCTGCTTCACATCATCAAATCAGGCTTCCTTTTGACTTTAGTTTAAATTTGGAAAAAAGAAAATAGTCAGCCGGGGCCAAATTGAGAGAGTAAGAGGGAATGATAAAGCACGTCACGTTTTTAGACGCTAGAAAGATTGCAGCGTTAGGCGTCGGAGCGTTGTCATCGAGCAGAAACCAATCATCATTCCTTTTTATCTCAGATTACACACGGCTGATTCTTGCAAGCAACTTTTCGATGGTCTTGTAAAATTCAATTAATTGTCCCTTATGGAAAAAAATTCTTTGTTAATCATGCCTTTTACATCAAAAGAAGTAATGAGTATTGCTTTCATTTTTTATTTTTAGAATCGGAGAATCTTCGCTTTTAGTGAATTTTTTGCAACTCATTCTTTTTTATCATTTTATTTGTTTTTATAGTTTTCTATAATTTTACCTAATTTTACACAAAACTTGATCATATTTCGTTGCTTGATAAACGCTTCTATGACGAGTCAAAACAAACACGTCACGAAACAGATTCGAATGTGAACTGTATTGAACCGATACTGATAAAACTTAATAGAGCATAGTTAAAGATTAATACAAGAGATTTTAAAAGATGAAAGATAAGTGATACTGTTTGGGCACGTTTTATAAAATTAATCCTAAAACTTTATAGCCAGACTACGTATAGATAAATGTTTACTTTAGGTTACATAGGACGAAAAATTTTTATTTTGATATATATTCTAAAGAGTACATTCCTAAGTAATACATCGTTTGAATCCTGCAGCGGTCTCTCTTCGTTCCTGAGATATGCGATTTTGAAATCTCATACTTTGTATTATCTTTTCATTATATCCTATTTATGTGTTTATATTTTTTTAACATTATGACAGAATTATATCGTCTGCACGATATATAAAATAAACATAATTTAATAAAGTTTAAAAATTACACTTATTTTACCTAAACTTTTAATAAGTGTTTGTATATAACTTTCTTTGTTTTGCAAAGCACATGCGTGGACACCGTGGATTCCGCCTTTTCTACCGGGGGGCTCCTGTATTTTGCAAGACGAAGCAAGGTTATATACAAACATATATTCCATTAAATATATTTCTTCTTAAAGATGTACATAGTGTCATAGCGTAAAATTATGTTCTATTCATGAAACTTTTTCTTTAATATAATTATTTAATAAATAACAAGCGGCTAAAATCTTCTTAAAATTATTCAGAAAGATAACCTCGATAAATGTAAATAAAAAATATAAACATATTTAGGATATAACGAAAAGATCACACAAGTATGAAATTTCAAAATTGCATATCTCAGGAACGAAGAAAGACCGCCGCAAAATTCAAACAATGTATTACTTAAAAATGTATCCTCTACAATATATGTCAAAATAAAAATTTTTCGTGCTATGTAACTTAAAATAAACATTTAGCCGTGTATACAGGGTGTCTGATAACTTTTTGCAATTTTGAAGTGATAAATCGGCTTAAAGAAAGGTCCTTTACTGTTTTGCGATGTTCGCAATAATTAACGAAAAATAAATTATTGAAAATCAGCCAATCCGTGCGAGTATAAGCGCGCAGCGAGAAAGACCGTCCCACTGTAATTTGATACTAGGTGCGCGGAGCTTACTCACGTAACGCTGAAACACCGCACGCCGCCATCATGTTTTGGAAAGTGTCTCCCACCGCTTCATCACGCAACTAGTATCAAGTTACTGTGGAACGGCTTTTCTCGCCGCGCGCTTATACTCGCACGAATTGGCTGATCTTCTTTAATTAATGATTCGTTAATTATTGCGGATATCGCAAAACAGTAGATCTTCCTTCTTAATTTAAGCCGATCTACCTTCACACTTCAGGATAGCAAAAAGTTATCAGATACCCTGTATATTGTATGCTTAAACATTAAGAGAAATTAAAAATTATTCAACTTTGAAATATTACCTCAGTAATAAGACATTCTCCTATATAACAATATGCGAGAATTGTACAAAGTACACAACTTATATACAAAATATATAATATGAAGGTTATAACGTTAGTCTCATCGCCATATTCTGAATTCTGAAATATAAATTGATTATCAGTTAATAATTATGAAGAAAATTATGTGTTGCGTATTACAAAATATTCTAAAATTGGCGAAAAATAAATCTATAATGTTGTAATAAAAAAGAAGTGTGTAGGGCTCTAAACACTGACAAAGTCAAGATATAAAGAGCAAGAAAACAAATAGGAGTCAAAGTACAAGAAGTAAACACAAGAAAATGATATATTAAATTTATATACAGGGTGTACCAAAAGTCTGGAAACGGTCGAATATTTCATAAATTAATGCAATTCATAAACTAATGCATTTTAGAAAGAAATGTATCAGACAAAAGTTGTATGGCTTGAAGGGGGCCATAAGATTGTGTCATTGATTTGACCTTGAAAAGTCGTTTGAAGGTCACGTGAAGGTCACCTTCAATTTTTTAAATGGAAGCCCCTTTTATTACTTTTTATTACTTATTCTTGTAGCTTATCTCGAAAGCTTTCCAAAACACTATAATAAAGTATTTCTTCATTGAGTACTTTTCGAGTTATAAGGCTTGAAATAATTTCTTAATTTTACATAAACCATAAAATATCTAGTAAAATATTCATTTTTTTATTATCTTACTAATATATATATATATATATATATATATATATATATATATATATATATATATTCTTAAAGTAAAGATTCCAAGCTTCATTTTCATTTTTTACAGACCTTTCTATCTTTATTATTTACGATGTTATCGTCACTTAAAATTTGGTGATTTTTCCCAAATTTTAAGTGTACCACTTTTTTTTGGACTGAGTGTATATATATACATGTACAGGGTGTTTTGTCAACATACAGCTTAATACGACGGATTGCCTGCTCATAGGAGCGCAAGTCCGGTAATGCAGGGATAGGTAATACAGATCACTCGAGTACATTTTCGACGAAGTATACTAGCTGTCACTATTCTGTGCAATTTAATTTTTTCTTCTAACAGCTTATTATGCGTTGATAGCGTGACAGCTAGTATACTTCGTCGAAAATGTACGCGAGTGATCTGTATTATCTATCCCTGCATTACTGGACTTGCGCTCCTATGAGCAGGCAACCCGTCGTATTTAGCTGTATGTTGACGAAACACCCTGTACATATCTATACGTGCTATAAAGCCCAGCGCGCATGTCAATAGTATATTACGTAGGTCTGCGCGTTCTCCCCCTCTTATCGATAACTAATCGATAGCATAGCTCTCTCTTGCGTTAGCCACGAGGCAGAGAGCACGGCACGTACCTTTCTTAAGTATAAGCAGTAGTGTATAAGTATAAGTAAATTCATAAGCAAGAAACAAGAAGAGCTGTTCTCATTCCTCCGTTTCCTCGAGTCCAAGTCACGCGTGAAAATACATATAACACTTACCTTAATACTTTTATGAACAAAATAATGAGAGGAATTAATTGGTGTAAAGAAAAAAGTTGTTTTTAAAAAAAATATGTAATTGTTAATTGCAAATTACACATTTTTTCTTCGAAACAACTATGTGTTTTCTTTACACCAATTGATTCCTCTCATTATTTTGTACATAAAAGTATTAAGGTAAGATAATCGAAAAATGAATATTTTACAAGATATTTTACGGTTTATGTAAAATTAAGAAATTATTTCAAGCCTCATAACTCAAAAAGTACTTAACGAAAAGGTACTTAATTATAGTGTTTTGGAAAGCTCTCGAGATGAGCTATAAGAATATGCAATAAAAAATAGGTAGTTTCACTTAAAAAATTGAAGGTGACCTTCACGTGACCTTCAAATGATTTTGCAAGGTCAAACCAATGACACCATCTTATGGCCCCCTTCAAGCCATACAACTTTTGTCTGAAACATTTCTTTCTAAAATGCATAGTTTATGAAATATTCGACCGTTTCCAGACTTTTGGTACACCCTGTATACATTAAGAATGAACGTTTCGATTGATCACCAAATTTTAAGAAAGAAGGCATAAATAAATAAAGCTCAAGAATACAATTAATTTTGCAATTAAGATCATCAATTAAATAAAGTGAAAAAATTTAGATAAATAAAATAAATTTTTAAACAACAGCGTAAAATTAAAATCATTTGGACTCAAGTAATTATGTTACATGTTTATTAAAATCTTAAAATATATGATGTTATTTTCTATAAAATTTCAATCAACATTTTTTACTACAGTAAGCTCTATAAACTATTAGAAATAAATAGCTTTGTGTATGTATTATTTTTCATATAATTAAAAGTTTACATTAATAAAATTTCAATGTAAACATATTATTGCTACAAATTAAGCTTAATGTATAATACTTGTTAAAATATTGAAAGAAAAGTTGTACTAACTTATAATTTCTTCTAAAAAAAAAATTAGTAAGTTAATAATTTTCAAATAATATTAATATTCAATTAATATTTATAAATAATAATTTACAAATATTCAAAAAATAATGATGTTCTCAGACAATGTTCTCTCTCTCTCTCTCTCTCTCTCTCTCTCTCTCCCTCTGCCTCTTTCTGATGTCAGTGAAGTTGCCATATCACTTTCCAGCAGATCAAAATTGAAAAGGAATTCTTCCTGCATGCAATTCAGTTCTATAATTCCCTATACTTTTCAATAATAGTTTTGATGATTTTATTCAAAAAAACATCGATCGAAAAAATGATCCACTAATTTCCCGTAGTAGATCATTTCTAACAGATCAAAAATAAAAGGAAGTTCTTCTCACATGCAGTCGAGTTCTACAGTTCCTGATACCTTTTAGTCAGAATTCTAGTGATTTTATTTTAAAAAAGTCAACAAATGTAAATCTCTTACATGTAGAAACCGAAGATGCCGATTGATTTTCAAAAGTTTTGTTTATTATTGAAATAGTTTTCGGTATGTAGTCTTGGGCATGTACTTTGTTTTTTAAAGAGTTCTGACGATGGAAATAATGAGAAAATTTTTTAAACAATTGTTTTACCCGAAAAATTCGTATTTTCGAGTGTTACGTCCAGGCCCGGAGAAGGATGGGTCGAAGGAAGGGCGTAACACAGATATCCCGAGAACAGGTGCCTTAAGGGCAGATGCCTCGGGTCGAGCGAGCTTGCGAGAGGGACGAAGATAAGCCAATGACCAGAAGGATCGATTTTATTCTATTCTCGGTCCGTATGTCCAAAAAAGATAGGGATGTATGTTGGTCGAACGTATCTATACGCCCATTTGATCAACCAGCGACAGAATCCATCCGTGGCAACGGCATCGACGCATATCCTGTGGAGAGAGCATTCACACGAAAATTTTTCAGCCCAACGGATAATTACTAGAAAACAATATTCACAGACTAGAAAAATATGTGAGGTGCAAGTGGCTGGATCGGGAATCGAACCCGAGTCTTTCGTTTTCCGCAACTGCTCTAGACCACTGAGCTATCCAGACCTCACACCTAATGCTGCTTTTTAACACAGTGATATGCGACTCAGAGTGATGTTGGTATCTTGCTCGATGGATGCAATGCCGATTGCCATGGAGGATCCTTGGAAAGGTCGCTCGCTGACCAAATAAGTGCCGGTGGAGGTATTCGCGTGCACTGCATGTGCTGGTTTCCGACTGGCCTTCCGTAAGAAACGGCACCGACGAGCACAACGCCGTAGAGTGACCACATCCCCCAAGATCCTTCTAGTACATACTAAAATCCCCACTGTACCAAATAGCAGTGGCGGATGGACCCTAAAATAGAGCCGTGACAAGCCTCCAAAGGAGGCTCGACGGTCCCCTTTTTGGTAAAGGAACTTAATCTTTATTACCCGGGGGACGGGATCTAGTGCGATTCAGGAATAGGGGTGGTGAGAAGGATCGATTAAATTGAACGCGGAAGAATAAATTTAATTAAATTTATTATACATTATAAAGGATTAAAAAGAAAATGGCATAAGAGCCAACGCGCGGTAGTTGGAGCGCAGAGAAGCAACAACACTTCTTTCTTTTTTCAATATTAGTTTATTAAAAAACACATTATAATAACAAAAAGTGAACGTTTCGAATTATCTTTTGATCCTTCTTCAGCGCGATATTAACAATATATATTACAGGTAGTGACGCGTTACATTAAAGGAATTTGTTCTCGACGCGTAGGTGACGCTAAATTGCATCCCGCGGAGGTCTAGTAAGTACATTATAAAGGAAAGTTATAAAAATTATAAACATAAATTGATAGGATTTAATACATAATTCTGTAATAATATTAAGTATAAATGTGTGTGTGTGTGTGTGTGTGTGTAACGAGACAAGGGAAATTTAGCTAGATTCTGGAGGATACCTTACCCGTAGGTATTCTATAGGAAAGGCGATGAGCTTTTCAGTAAAAGGGGTGAAACAAGGGAGATATTGGGAGGAGCGGTGCTGAGGAAATCTTTAAGGCTGGGAATATGTATGGGACCAGGTCTTTAAGTAAAGCAACCTGGAGGGATTGGATCAGTGTACTCGGGGAAACAGGTGCTAAGGAATTCCGCGATGCGTCGATCACTAGGATCAATTGAGGAATAAATAGGAGGAGGAAAAGTAGGGAAAGAGGGGGGAGGTGAGTCTGGTGGTGGTTGGGCGGAGAATCAAAGGCTGAAAGCAACTGAAAGTCGGATGGAGGATCGGGTTCTACGTCATATACAGGAAAATAACTAGGAGGAAGGTTTCCGGGAGATAAGTAAGGAGCGTCTCGCGAATCTTCTTTAATACTGTTCAAGAAGATCTTTGTTATAGGTAGGTTGGTGTTTAGTTGACTTATGTATGAACTCTAGTATGAACAACGGATCAGCCGCAGCCCGAGCCAATAGATTGCGCGTTCGGCGGTTCCGACGATACCTATTTTGTTTGGCCCGACGCTTCTCGGAATAAGTGCGAGTAGAACGGATTCCACTGAAAGTAAGATATAATAGTAATAAATAAATATACAAATATCGAGATCGTGAATTGATTTACTATTGCTGATGACAAGGTTGATCTTTGCAAGGTTGGTCATTCGGTAGGATAGTCGGTGGATCGTGGCGAAGTCCCCGTAGTTCGCTGAATTTGCGAGAATTATAGACCGAAGTTGTACGGAATATTAATTTTAAAAAGATGGTGGCTGGCTGGAGATTGATCACTGCTGATCACCGATGACTGTTCTCGGATTACTGAACTCGGATTACTGAGCTCGGATTACTGAGCTCGGATTACTGAGCTCGGATTACTGAGCTCGGATTACTGATCTCGGATTACTGATGATTCTTGCTGTGAGCTTCCCCTTTTTATAATCGATTCGGACAGTTTTTCCACACGTACCCATTTTTTCGGTTGATACAATTATTTCTTTAGATTTCTTAATTTGGATCGATTTCCCGATTATTGACTAACCAATTTCTTAATAATATTGATTAGACTCAATTCGTCATCGACTTCTTAAGATTTACTCTTTTTAAGTGTTTACTGGTTAATTAATAGTTTCCTAATTTATAATCTATAAGATTTATTTCTTAATATCATTTATATTTTAGGAATCAAGTGGCTTATTATTCTTGATATAAATTTCGAAATATCATAGGTACGTGACGAGAATTATTTGTTGAGATGATCGGTACTGTTTCCTAAGTGTTTTCACTCATAGATATCTGATGGTCAATGTTCACTGATTAGTTGCGTGAGCCTAACATCCTAATCTTTCTTATCGCGCGCGCTGTTACAATCTTTCGAAAGAAAGATTTTCAGTGTCTCGTCAGTCCTGATAGTTCGTACTAGGGAGCGACCGAATTACGCGTCCAACATTCTTTTACGTTACAATCATGACAGACGAATTAAGCAGTCATCGAGGAAGGAAGAATTCGCGAAGTCGGTAAAACGTAACACGAGCATAGAGGTAATATGCTGACCGTAATTCAAGAGTTCTGTTTATTACGAAACAGTTCTCGTGTAATTCTGGCCGTATTTCGAGAGTTTTATGGATATTCTGTATATTCTTAATCTGTACATTACCTGAAACCAACGAGATGGACGTGTTGAGAACTGGCCTTTTTTATTGTCTTTTTGTTTCTTTTTTAATTTTTTGTAATTTTTATTCGATTTAAAAAAAATTTTTTTTGTTTGCCTTTATTTATTTGTTTATTTTTTATTTACTTTATTTATGTATCTTTAAAATATTTTTAAAATTTTTTATTTATATGCATGTATAAACGTTTATTACGAAAAGGAATGAGAATCATCATACTTCTCTAAAATTCTTCTAACGAAATTATCAGAACACTGAATTTCTTAAAATAAAAATGGCACTGATGTTATAAAAGAATTATTAAATAATATCGCAATTAAATTTATCGTGTTTTTAGAACTCTCGAAATATGGCCAGCATATCATCTCTATGCTCGAAACTACGAATTTTTCGGGTAAAATAATTGTTTAAAAAATTTTCTCATTATTTCCATCGTCAGAACTCATTGGAAAGGCAAAGTACATGCCCAGGACTCCATGCCGAAAACTTTTCAATAATAAACAAAACTTTTGAAAATCGGTCGGCATCTTACTTCGATTTCTACATGTAAGAGATTTACATTTGTTGACTTTTTTTTAGTAAAATCAGTAGAACTCTCACTAAAAAGTATGAGGAATTGTAGAACTTGACTGCATGCGAGAAATACTTCCTTTTATTTTTTATCTACTAGAAAATGATCTGCTGCGAGAAATTGGCGGATTACTTTTTCGATCGGTTTTTTTGAATAAAATGACCAGAACTATTACTGATAAATCTCAGAAACTATAAAACTCAATTGCATGCGAGAAGAATTCCTTTTAATTTTGATCTGCTGGAAAATGATATGCCAACTTCACTGACATCTCTTTTTGTATCTCTCCATAATATAAAATTGCAAAAATAATAATGTTTTATTAATTTCAACATTTTTTAAATATAAATTTTTAAAAATTTCATGAACCATATATGATATATACATACATAACAGGGTGATTCTAAATAACTTTATGCTTTTGCAAAAACATAATCTTGACCGAATTCTAAGACGATTTTTCCTTTGGCAAAATTTCGTCCGAAGCTTAGTTTTTGAATTATTAAAGGAAGTAGTTAACGTATGACGGGTCGAATACAAGAGGCAGGCAAGGGTGACGCGATTCACCGTCAGACGCGGGTGTTTACGCGGGGCGTCTGCTGCGATCAGCTGGTCGCTATACACATACATACACACATGCGAACACATACATTCTCTCTCTGTCTGTCTATCTGTCTCTCTCTCTCTCCCTCTCCCCCCCTCTCTCGCTCATTCGCTCACTCACGTTTTTTTTTTTTTTTTTTTACGAGAGAGGGGAAAATGCATTTTATGCATACCCACCGGTCGATCCAATGAGTTATGTGGGACTCGAGTACCAAGTCGAATTACCAACTCGGTACTCCCTACCCACTAAAAACCCCTCTCTTTTCACGAATTTCCTTTGACACACTGTCCTTCTGACTTCCCGAGATCTGTTTTCACATAACGTCAAAAAATAGTTATTATTACCTTGTTCGATGACTTTTGATGTATTGCTGTAATTGCTTGAAGGAGAAATGAATTTTCCGATAGATCGCACGTTCTCAAATTTAACGTAGATATCACGTTGCAAAAGACAAGAAATCCACACTAAATTATTAACTGAAAGTTTTTCTCCTTTCATGAACTGTATTCTTTTATAAACTTTAACGTAATCACATTTATTTACTCACTCGATGAGACGAGAAATTTACTAATGACTCTCACTAATCACTATTAATCACTGTCGAATAATAACTGTTAGCGATTAAAAATCACTCGATGAAAGAAACGCGCGCGGACACGTTACTACACGACGCGACGACGCGACAATGCGACGATAATTACTCGGCGACTGCAAGCAGTTTTTTGTCATGGTAGGTTGCGGTAGGTTAAGGTACTACTGGCGCAATCGAACGCGATCATGTGTTCGATTGAAGAATGCGGTAAACATAATAAACATTTAACATATTAATATTATTATTATCATGAATGTGTGTGATATCCATACATCGTATATCTATTTAAAAATTAATTAGATTAAATAAGTGTTTTTAAAATATTTATTACTTTTACTATTATCATATAAAATATTAATATTAAATATTTATTTAAGATAATAGTAAAAGTAATAAATATTTTAAAAACACTTATTTAATCTAATTAATTTTTAAATAGATATCATACGATGTATGGATATCACACACATTCATGATAATAATAATATTAATATGTTAAATGTTTATTATGTTTACCGCATTCTTCAATCGTACACATGATCGCGTTCGATTGCGCCAGTAGTACCTTAACCTACCGCAACCTACCATGACAAAAAACTGCTTGCAGTCGCCGAGTAATTATCGTCGCATTGTCGCGTCGTGTAGAAACGTGTCCGCGCGCGTTTCTTTCATCGAGTGATTTTTAATCGCTAACAGTTATTATTCGACAGTGATTAATAGTGATTAGTGAGAGTCATTAGTAAATTTCTCGTCTCATCGAGTGAGTAAATAAATGTGATTACGTTAAAGTTTATAAAAGAATACAGTTCATGAAAGGAGAAAAACTTTCAGTTAATAATTTAGTGTGGATTTCTTGTCTTTTGCAACGTGATATCTACGTTAAATTTGAGAACGTACGATCTATCGGAAAATTCATTTCTCCTTCAAGCAATTACAGCAATACATCAAAAGTCATCGAACAAGGTAATAATAACTATTTTTTGACGTTATGTGAAAACAGATCTCGGGAAGTCAGAAGGACAGTGTGTCAAAGGAAATTCGTGAAAAGAGAGGGGTTTTTAGTGGGTAGGGAGTACCGAGTTGGTAATTCGACTTGGTACTCGAGTCCCACATAACTCATTGGATCGACCGGTGGGTATGCATAAAATGCATTTTCCCCTCTCTTGTAAAAAAAAAAAAAAAAAATTACAGGTGAGTGAGCGAATAAAAGAGAGGGAGAGAGAGAGAGAGACAGACAGACAGACAGACAGACAGACAGAGAGAGAATGTATGTGTTCGCATGTGTGTATGTATGTGTATAGCGACCAGCTGATCGCAGCAGGCGCCCCGCGTAAGCACCCGCATCTGACGGTGAATCGCGTCACCCTTGCCTGCCTCTTGTATTCGACCCGTCATACGTTAACTACTTCCTTTAATAATTCAAAAACTAAGCTTCGGACGAAATTTTGCCAAAGGAAAAATCGTCTTAGAATTCGGTCAAGATTATGTTTTTGCAAAAGCATAAAGTTATTTAGAATCACCCTGTATATGTATACAGGGTGTAACTGAAAAAACGTCCACGGAGCAAATAGCGTTATTCCTGATTAAAAATCAAGTCGAAAAGTCCTGAACCATTTTTTTCTATAATGCTTAATAAAGCGGTAATTATTGAGTAAAGTTGCGTCAATAAGCACCGACCTTTAGCCGGGCGTACATCAGTGAGCCGCGCGTCTGATAGTGTGCGTGAGCGCTCCGCCGCTACGACGCTATGTCATGCCGCTATCGTGCAATATTCTTATGCGTTGTAATAATGCGAAAAACTTTATTTTGCATTAAAAATCATATTTCTTCCGTCAAAAGCGTTTCCTTAAAGAAAATTTCAACAAGGAGGCTAAAGGTCGATGTTTATTGGCGCAACTTTACTCAATAATTACCGCTTTATTAAGCATAGAAAGAAATGGTTCAGGACTTTTTGACTCAATTTTTAATCAGGAATAACGCTATTTGCTCCGTGGGCGCTTTTCCAGTTACACCCTGTATATACAGGGTGTATCGTAACATGTGTGACCCACTTCAGGGATGGATAGGGGGCACACCAACAATGAAAAAAGTTCATATTAACATGTGTCCTATTTGACTTTGTTACAAAGTTACAGGACGTTTAATATTTAAATAACCGGTAACCGGTTACATTCATATAAGGTGCTCGAAATGGCTACCCCCGCTCTGAATGCAAGCACGCAGTCGCCGTATCAAAGACTGTCGCACTCTTTCAAATATTCCAGGTGTATGTCGGATTTGGCAAACTTCTTGTATACGTGCACGTAGAACTTCAACACTGGCAATGGGTGCAGAATACACAATTGCTTTCAAGTGGCCCCATAGATAAAAATCTAATGGATTTAAATCTGGGGAACGAGCAGGCCAGGCTGTAGGTCCTCCACGACCTATCTTTATTAAACGTCCTGTAACTTTGTAACAAGGTCAAATAGGATACATGTTAATATGAACTTTTTTCATTGTTGGTGTGCCTCCTATCCATCTCTGAAGTGGGTCCCACATGTTACGATACACCCTGTATATACAGGGTGTTCTAAAAAGGTATGTCAAAAATTTAAGGAGACATTCCTCACACCTGAAGGATAAAAGAATGTTATATGGACATAGGTGCGGAAATGCTTATTTCAGGAGTTATGTTGAAAATACTGTTAGCTGTATTACTTACACAAGGAAAAATTTAGGATTAATTATTGTGGACGACAATCGTTTAATTAGGCTTATTTACATTTGGTTTTAATGTGACCTTGAGTATGTTACAATAAATGTTGAAAATGTTCACCATTTTCCTGAATACCCACACAGCACATGATATCATTCGAATATTCTATACTCATACTGTAAATATACGTTACAGATGTAATATACTGACAAGGAAAGGCACGGAAGTGTCCCCCTCCGATTTTGATGAGCTTTTAATATGTTGTTTTCTAGACAAAAATAAGGGACACGTATTTTTTTATATGTGCCCATACGCGTGTTTAGGGGGTAAAACACCCCTTTGAAAAAAATCGGTTTTTTCCTTTCAAGATGAATATTTCAGAAACTATAAGAGATAGAAAAAAATTTTCAAATTAAAAGTTAAGTGGCTTCAAGAGTACTTTACAATAATTACAAAAAAAATTTTTGTTTTTTAAATTTTCAAAATACCCCCACCACTAAATATATTTTTTTTTTAATTTTGAAATTTCTTTATTACCATGTGAAAGGTTATTTTCTTACGAATCCATTCATATATGATTAAGTTATGTTTCGAAAAGTCATTTTCCAGAATTAATTATAAACCTCTCTGTAATACGCTATTCGTGTCCGTCCATGCGCTCGATTTTTCGCGCAACACATCTTGTTTTTCTATAATAAAAGATAACTAACACAGATACATTTATCTATGTAATTACGTTCTTTTGCGTATATAACTAGAATAACATTGATATTACAAATCAAATTTATATTTAATATGTGATAAGATATTAAATCGTTGAGTATAAATAAGCTCAAAATGTATGTATGAAATGACGCACGAGACTCTAAACTTGTTTAATTTAAGATGGCACAAGTTGAAATAATAATAATAATAATAATAATAATAATAATAATAATAATAATAATAATAATAATAATAACACTTATGTAAATAATATTATAAAAGAAGTAATATATATGAAAATTTTGTAATTGTAACATACAATTTTATAAAGATCATCAATAAGAGGAGAAAGGATAAGATAAAAGAAGGTATAAACATAAATCTATAATATCCATTTATTAAATCATATATAAATATATAATGCTTTTTATTAAGGATGCTTTGTATGTACAATCCCAGCAAAAAGTAGCTGAAAATCAATATTGACGAATATATCCACTTTTGGTGTATTTTGAGTATGATAAATTGCGTATCTAAACTACACTTTTGCAAATTTTAAACAAATTCTGAATATTATTTCCATGTGTTTTTGTCATTTGAATCGACGTGGTTATACGTTTCCCATAAGAACACATGTTAATTCGGTGCAAATTAAAATCATTATAACTTGTGAACGCTTTAGTGAATCGATTTAAAAATTGTACTGAAGATTCGAAACATATGTAAGGACATTCAAAACAACAACCTTAAATAGACAAGTAAGAAATTTTATAACAATTGTATAATTCAATTGCATAATATAAATATATAAATGCATTGGTATAATTATGTACGTAAATAAAATTATGGTTCAAAATTGTTACGGTGATCATGAAAAGATGGTGATCATGAAAAAAATGTTGTAAACATAGCGTTTTCTTACACCATGCACAAGTAATTATACCAATATTGCCGCAAACATCGCATGTTGGTTTAAAATTTTTTTTAAAACAAAAATCAACTGGCGTTTCAAATTGTGCTGGTCTATCTTCAATATAACCGCTTTTATGCCATGCATATTTAAATAAATCTCTAAATCTCGATGATGAAAATTGATAGTGTGTTAAAGATTGCAATTTTAAAATGGCATCTCGTGAATGAAGTTTAATTTCTAAATCTAGAAGTATGACAATATGCGAAAAATATTTTATAAAATTTTTCCACAAACGAAAACCATACACATCTAATGGTTGTCTTTGACCCGTTGTTCCTACTGGTATAGTTAAAAAAACCATATCTTCACCAGATTCTGGTTTATTTTTTGCAATAATATTTAGACAATGTCCAGTCCAAGAATCCAATAATAAAACTGATTTAGAACCAACATTTGGAAAATAAACTTCTTTTAACCAAATTTCAAAATGATGTGATGTTAATTTTCCAGATTTTGAGGCCATAACAAAAATATTGTTCTCCTTAAACATTGTTTCTTTTACTCTTGGACCGAATGATCCAGTGGGTTCTTTTAAAACAATAAAAAGAGGTGATAATAATCTACCATCGCCTGAAATTGTTAGTTGTATAGTGTAACTATGTGTAATTGCCGATATTGACTGTGCTGTGCACTCTACCTTTTTTGTACCTTGGATTGCTAAAGAACGACCACTGTGAAATTCTAATTGAAAACCGCTTTGGTCTGAATTATATATATTTTCATATCCATAACGCGTAATATAATATTTTACATTTTCGATAAATCTATTGCTTTCTACTTCCAGAGATTCTTTTGATTTTATAGATTTTTTTGTAACAAATTTTGTGACTTTACGGGAAACAATATTATGTGCTATTTTAAATTTCCTTACCCATGTTCTTGATGCTGTAAATCCTGGTACATTAATCTCCTGTTGCGCTTTGAGGGCCCATCGAGCAATATCAATGTCGTGAATAGTTACACCTTTCTCTAGACCAGGAGTGTCGAACGTCCGGCCCGCGGGCCTGATCCGGCCCGCATAGCCTATCGATCCGGCTCGCAAACGTATTCCAAAATATTAAAATTTAGAAATATTATTATATATTATTAGAAAACCTTATAATGATGCATACAATTTTTTTATAAGTATTAAATCAGACCCGTCCAAGCCCCGGCTCGCGAGCTGGAGTCCTTCGATCAGAGCTGCCAGATCCGAGACGCAAGCAACCGGCAACCGTGAGTGGAGGGGGTAACGGGCATGTGAGCGTGAGCGTACGTGTGAGCTCGCCGAAGCGCCGAGCTCACACGTACGCTCACGCTCACATGCCCGTTACCCCCTCCACTCACGGTTGCCGGTTGCTTGCGTCTCGGATCTGGCAGCTCTGCCTTCGATCTCTCCGTCACCTCGGTGGAGTGAAGCGGAGATTAAACAAAAAAGAATAAACTCTCCTTTTTTGTTTATTCTGTTTCGCACTATCGCTGGAGCGCTTTGGTTCGCGAGTCGGCTTGTGGACGTGCCTAGGCCCTGAGCGCGGCTAAACGCACGTGAGTAGCGTGAGTGATATCGATACAATAAGGACGTGTTTCGTCGATTGTTTCGTGCAGCTCTCATGCGACGATCCTGAATTTCTTTGTTCAGGAGTAAAGTTGAGGCAATCTCAGTTATATTCAGAGTCCCGTGCGAGATTCTAATCAAATAGGAATACGATTTTTCACATTTCTTTGCTTGCTCGTATAAACTTGCAAACTTGCTGCTTATCACTTGTTTTTACTCAATTTCGCTCAAAACTATCTGCGTTTCTTGCTTCTCTGATAATCGAAATGTTCGGGCCTAAGCGTCGAAAAGTTGATTCGGAGAATCGAGCTTTTCAATTATATTGGACTGAAGAGTATTTCTTCATTCTCCCTGATAGCAAAGATGCCAAGCCAACGTGCTTAATTTGCAATGAAACCGTGGCGGTTAACAAGGCCGCAAACTTGAAGCGACATTACAATTCAAAATATGCCGCTAAATATGACAGAGAATATCCAAAAGGACCTCTGCGTAATGAAAAAATAGTATCGCTTCAAAACTCACGTGAACAATCAAATTTAATAATGAAACGTGCTCTGACTGAGCAGGAAAAATGCGCCGAAACCTCTTTACGAATCTCTTGGATTATAGCAAAAAATATGATTCCTTTTTCTTACTCTGAAGTAATTAAGTTATGCTTACTTGAAGCCGCGAATACGCTTTTCGAAAATAAAAAAGAAGTTTCCGAAACTTTCAAGAAAATTCCTTTGTCACGCAACACGGTAGCTGCAAAAATCGAGTCTTGCTCGAGATCAGTCCAAGAAAATATTTTGCATGATCTGCTGAAAGCAAAATTCTTTTCACTTGCACTTGATGAGTCAACTGATATTTCTGATATTTCACAAATGGCAGTTTATGTTCGATATCTTTGGAAGAGTGAATTCAAAGAAGAACTTTTAACATTATTGCCGCTTCACGATTACACAACCGGTGAAATACTATTTAAAAATTTACAAAAGTTCATGGAGTCTAACAATCTTTTATTTGACAATATTCTTTCGATAACAACTGATGGTGCACCGGCTATGACTGGCAAAGTTAATGGCTTCATTGCATTCATGAGAAATCTAAATTCCAAAATTATATCTTTTCACTGCATAATTCATCAATCTGTTCTTTGCGCAAAACTTTCTAACAATCTTAAGAATGTCATGACAATAGTTATGAAAATAGTTAATTATTTGCGTTCGCATTCGGCTCTACAACATCGTTTATTAAGATCATTTTTACAAGAATGTGATAGCGAATACATAGATTTGCTTATTCACAATGATGTTCGCTGGCTAAGTAAAGGCAATGTATTGAATAGATTGATATGCTTACTACCAGAAATTCGAAATTTTCTTGAGTCCAGAAATACTAAAATTGCTAATGATACTTCCAGTTTTTGAGTAACATAGAGAACATTAGCAAAATTTGTTTTATGGGCGATGTATTCTTCCATTTTAATGAACTGAACAAACATTTGCAAGGCAAGAATAAGGTTCTTTGTGATGTATACGAAATAATAAAATCATTTCAGCGTAAATTGCAATTGTTCGAAAACGATCTAAATTCGAAGGAACTGCTTCACTTTCCTTCATTGAAAACTCATATTGAAAGAAATCCTGATGAAGACATTGACATGGACATTTTTGTTAAGTTTTTACAAGATGTACAGATCGAATTTTTTTCGCGGTTTTCAGAATTTAACCAAATTTCTGATTTGCTTACTGCTTTGAAAAATCCGTTGTCTATGAAACCTAATGGTAACTGGGTTACACAAGCTATGCATCTTTTCGATAGTTATATTGATAAAGCAAGACTTCAACTGGAAACTATCGAATTACAGGAAAGCAGTGTATTGAAGGAAAGCTATCAAGCAACACAGATAACCAAATTTTGGACTGATTTGCCCGATGAAACTTATCCTAATTTGCGAAAGATAGGTTTATTTGTATTAACAATGTTTGGATCAACTTATGTTTGCGAAGCTACATTCTCAAAAATGAATTATGTGAAAAATAAGTTTCGAAGTCGTCTGACTGACCGTCATCTTGAAGATTGTTTGATTGCTGCTACTACTAGTTACAACCCTGAGTTTACCAAGATAATCAAAGATAGCAAATCGCAATTCTCACATTAATTCGTATTTAGAAATACATATATATAACATAACTAAATTGATAATATAATGATAATATAACAAAAAAACTAAAAAAACAACTAAAAAACATAACAAAAAAACTAAACTAAAAAACTAAAAAAAAACAAAAAACTAAAAAAATTAAAAAGAAACAAAAAAAACAAAAATGGGGATTATTATTGACCCACCTCCACGTGGTAATCCCTGGATAACGAAAAGAGGGCAATAATTTGATATTAATTTGGCCCGCGGACAATAATCAAATTTGAAATTTGGCCTCTTGAAAAAACTAGTTCGACACCCCTGCTCTAGACCTTCTTGAAATTTTTCTAATGTATATGATGAAATTTTTTTTAACTTCTGCAATTTAGTCCCACCTCTGTTAACTTGTTCTTCCCATCTTCGTAATTGACGTAGTAATGTCACTTTCCGAAATCTATGTTTTACAGTTTCTAACGATTTTCTTTTAACTGAATCAGCAGATTTCCAAAACTCAACAGGATTTCTTTTATATTCAATTGGGATGTTATCATTTACACATATCATTTCGTTTACATAATATGATGCTTCTTGTGTTTCATCTCCATCTTCGTCTGTTACTAATTCTGTTTTAGGTATATCAAAAGAATTTAGAAAATCAAGAGAATCTTCTTCATCTATTTCAAATTTTTCCTCATACATTTTTTGCAGCATATTTTCTATTTTTTCTTTTACTTCTGTTTCTTCATTTGTAACAGGAGTTTGTGGCAAATTAAAAGTAGTGGCAGTAAACAGAAGTATTATGACGTTCCGCGGATTGAATTGCATTTTGCTGTAAAAACATAATAAAATATACATATGTCTATGGCACGCCGTTTTGCTATTTATTAATAAGATTTTCTTAACCTAAAATAAAAATTCAATAATTGATTTAAACTGAAGTAGATAGTTTTTCGGCATCATTTTTATTATGTTATAACATAATAAAAATCAATTAAAATTATCTTGACAAAATTAATTCAAAATACATAGGTCCATATTCTAAATTCTTTTTTATCGATAAGAGTGCCTCTAAAAGTGACTTTATAAGCCTTCTGATTGGTTATAAGCCACTTTTAGAGGCACTTTCATCGATGAAAGAAGATTCAAAATATGAATCATAAAGAAATATACAGCCTATACGTGGAATTATTTTTATGTCAAGATATAATATTAATTCATTTTTATTATGTTGAGATAATATTAATGTATTTTTATTTATATCGTAACAAAATAATAATTGTAGGAATATAAATTATGTAAGCTATCATAATAATTCAGTGAATTAAAATTAAGCTACGACATAATAGAAAATCACGATTTAAAAATTATGTCATGTCCTAATAGAAATTCGGTAAATAAAAATTATGTTATAACAGAATAAAAATTGAAAATTAAAATTACGTGTGACTGTCATTTTAATCCTAGATTTCATATTAAATTTTAAATGGAAAGAAATTTTTATTATGTTAAGACATAATATTTATAGAGAATTTGTATTATGCACATAATTTTTATTCCAGAATTTGTATTATGCACATAATTTTAATTCCCGAATTTCCATTATGTACATAATTTTAATTCCCGAATTTCCATTATGTACATAATTTTAATTCGTGAATTTTAATTCACGAATTAAAATTATGTACATAATGGAAATTCGTGATTGGTGGCAACTCTGCACGTCTACGCGCGGCGTTACGTTCGATATCGCGGCGTTAAGCCTTGTGTCCACGATGCTAGAAATCGGTCCAAGTCCTCGGATCGAAAAATGTGTAGCCAATTAATATGCAGTTTTTACGGAAAGGCAGCAATTTCATTGGCTACACATTTCTCGGTCCGAGAACTCGGACCGATTTCTAGCATCGTAAACACAAGGCTTTACACATATGCCCCCGTCCTACGAACGCAATCTCAATGTATAATGTGTCTTTTGCCGCGTTTTTACATAACCTTAAAGTTCTATGTTCAGTTAATGACATTTCCTCGTGTTCCTCGATGACTATTTTCAATAATATGGTTCTCAATCTTTCATGTAATCAGATAAAATAATTGTTTTTACGGTAATTATTCAGTTTAGGGGCCTCATCTCAAATATCGATAAAATTAGACTCATTCGACGCGTTTTTGCACGAAATGACCGAATCTGGCAGAAAAAAGTGTCGCTCTGCTCCGCGAAGCGAAATATTAATGCTTAAAGTTGAGGACTATTCAGGTTAGAAAATCTGTTATACCGATGGCACTAGCACATACACACACACACACACACACACACACACACGGGGGGGGTGCAAGGGGGGGCCTTTGGCCCCCCTCCCGCACCCACCCCGTCCCCCTCGCTTCGCGTGGAAAGTTGCAAAGTGGAACCTCGCTTCGCGTGGAATGTTGCACCCTACCGTAGGCACCCCTGCCGGCGGAGTGGGTGCAGGAGGATACAACTTTCCACGCGAAGCGAGGTTCCACTTTGCAACTTTCCACGCGAAGCGAGAGGGACGGGGTGGGTGCGGGAAGGGGGGCCGAAGGCCCCCCCCTGCACCCCCCGTGTGTGTGTGTGTGTGTGTGTGTGTGTGTGCGCTAGTGTCATCAGTATGACAGATTTTCTAACCTGAATAGTCCTCAACTTTAAGCATTAATATTTCGCTTCGCGGAGCAGAGCGACACTTTTTTCTGATTCGGTCATTTCGTGCAAAAACGCGTCGAATGAGTAATTTTATCTATATTTGAGGTGAGGCCCCTAAACTGAATAATTACCGTAAAAACAATTATTTTATCTGATTACATGAAAGATTGAAAACCATATTATTGAAAATAGTCATCGAGGAACACGGGGAAATGTCATTAACTGAACATAGAACTTTAAGGTTATGTAAAAACGCGGCAAAAGACACATTATACATTGAGATTGCGTTCGTAGGACGGGGGCATATGTGTAAAGCCTTGTGTCCACGATGCTAGAAATCGGTCCGAGTTCTCGGACCGAGAAATGTGTAGCCAATGAAATTGCTGCTTTTCCGTAAAAACTGCATATTAATTGGCTACACATTTTTCGATCCGAGGATTCGGACCGATTTCTAGCATCGTGAACACAAAGCTTAACGCCGCGATATCGAACGTAACGCCGCGCGTAGACGTGCAGTGTTGCCACCAATCACGAATTTCCATTATGTACATAATTTTAATTCGTGAATTTTAATTCAGGAATTAAAATTATATACATAATGGAAATTCGGGAATTAAAATTATGTGCATAATTTTAATTCGTGAATTTTAATTCGGTAATTGAAATTATGTACAAAATGGAAATTCGGGAATTAAAATTATGTGCATAATTTTAATTCATGAATTTTAACTCGGTAATTGAAATTATGTACATAATAAAAATTCGGGAATTAAAATTATGTCCATAATTTTTATTTCCGAAAAATATTTATGTTATAACATAAAATAAATTTAGAATTAATTTTTTGTCTAGACATAATTTGAATTCTGCATTTTCAATTATGTTATAGCTAAATAATAATTTGATGAATTATAAATATGTCTAGACATAATAATAATTCCTTTTTCTTGAGTATTATTTTAATGTGATAGAATTTTTATGATGATATTAAATAGCAAAACGGCGTGCCATATATGTCAAAAATATAATTAGTAATTATGCTTAAAGAATGATAAATTTTATTTGATGCTTATTGTATTTATTTTTACCTTTTTTTAAATTTTCTTCTTCTTTGAGAAATCTGTTCAATAAAACAAACGGTAATTTTATATAAATGTTCGTTGGTAATTTTGTATAAACGTCTATTTATTTCACAAAAGTTATAAGGATCAAAAAATTTTAATATTCTAAAATAATAAAAATTTATGTTATAATTGTGATTTTACACAGCCACAAAAGTAAGAAAATCGTAAGAAAAATATAAATTAATAGATCTTTAAAATATCAATAAATACTTAGAAGAGCACACGCACCGATTTAGTACACCATTAAACGATACGTTACACTCGCAAAACAACAACCTTTTATACTATCTCGCTCCAACAGATTCAGATACACTCTTTATTGATTGATTTTTTCTTAACGATTGTCCGTCGCGCGCTCGCGGTGAGCAGTTTTTATTCACTAGTTTTTAGCCAAATTTGGGAGGGGATTGCCTAGCAACATGAGGTCATGGTGAACTTTGTGGCGAAGGCGTTTGAAAGTCGAAACCCTTCGTATGCATTTTCGCATTTCTGGCGAACTCGCGCGTGGTTCGCTGAGGTGGCGGTTTTACGCGGTTCACGAACATTCCATCGCAGTTTAATGATAAAATTTATGTAAAATTATAGTTTTTCAGACTATAACAATTTATATAATATATTATTTTTGTGTCTTGATATTTATTATGTATCCAACTGCTTAGGGTTAAATGTCTAACATGATAAAAACTTCCGATAATTATATAAAATGTCTTTCAAATGTATCTGTTAATTATCTTCTATCACGGAAAAACAGGATGTGTTGCGCGAAAAATCGAGTGCATGGACGGACACGAATAGCGTATTACAGAGAAGTTTATAATTAATTTTTGAAAATGATACTTTTCGAAACATAACTTAATTATGTATGGATGGATTCGTAAAAAAATAACCTTTCACATGGTAATAAAGAAATTTCAAAATTAAAAAAAAATATATTTAGTGGTGGGGGTATTTTGAAAATTAAAAAAAACAAAAATTTTTTTTGTAATTATTGTAAAGTACTCTTGAAGTCACTTAACTTTTAATTTGAAAATTTTTTTCTATCTCTTGTAGTTTCTGAAATATTCATCTTGAAAGGAAAAAACCGATTTTTTTCAAAGGGGTGTTTTACCCCCTAAACACGCGTATGGGCACGTATAAAAAAATACGTGTCCCTTATTTTTGTCTAGAAAACAACATATTAAAAGCTCATCAAAATCGGAGGGGGACACTTCCGTGCCTTTCCTTGTGAGAATAATCCCATAACATCTCTTGTTGTATATTATTTTTCATATATTCTCAGAATATACTTTGAATATCTCGTATTAGTATATTCTTTCTCGTATATTTTCAGGATACTCTATAATATTGCATGTGTTTCCTCATTTTGCCGCTACGCGCGCCACCAAACTCGTACATAATTTTTGATGAAATGGACATAAAGGACTGGTACTAACATGAGTTCCAAAGTTTCTTCTTTTTTCTTTTTAGTCAGTTTAATTTATAATAAACTGACTTAATTTAAAATTTTTCACTTGTTTAGTAGTTTAGTTGTTCTGGATTCCTTGTTGGGATTCAAAATATTAAAAAGATTATTTGAAATTAAAATGATAAATAGTATGTGCGTTTACTGCATTTATTAAAAGTATTTCTATTATATATATGAATTATACTACAAGATATTCTCAGTATTTGGTATTAACCAAAATAGGCGGACATTAGAGCATTCTTAGTATATACTTAGTATATCATAGTATGTATCTCGAATGTTCTGAGAATATATGCATTGTATTTTTGCGATATTCTTCGAACATTCTCAGTATCTACATGTGTTGTTAGGGTACAAGCAGTGACACGTCGACGCATCGATTCACGGACACGTCAAAAATGCCTGGCGTACAACGGATTGTCTCGCAACCTGCAGTGATACGGTCACGATGATCTTGAATATCACGCACTGGTGGCACTGCTTGTATTCAGGAAAATGGTGAACATTTTCAACATTTATTGTAACATACTGAAGGTCACATTAAAACCAAATGTAAATAAACCTAATTAAACGATTGTCGTCTACAATAATTAATCCTAAATTTTTCCTTGGGTAAGTAATACAGCTAACAGTATTTTCAACATAACTCCTGAAATAAGCATTTCCGCACCTATGTCCATATAACATTTTTTCATCCTTCAGGTGTGAGGAATATCTCCTTAAATTTTTGACATACCTTTTTAGAACAACCTGTATATATATATTGTTGCGCCCCCGTGTCCCGTCCCTGCGGATGTATTCGCCACCCGTTATTTTGTCGGCGGGAAGTACGTGTTCAAAGAACCGTGTTCTTATTCCCAAGTACGCGGGTGCGCGAGTGTGTTCGTGTGCCGATAGTTGTGCCGCGCGCGCTTCGAGATATATCGCTCCGCGGGCGCAACAATATATACACACTACTCAAAACAATTAGGGGAGCACTTTAAAAACCTGCAAATTTTGTTGATTTTTAAGAGGCTGTATCTCAGGTTCTAAGGATCGCAGGACAATTTCTCTTAACGCGTTTTAAAGGGTGAAGCCTCTACTTTAAAATGGCTTAAGTGAAATTTTCCGTCCCATTAAACTGTCTTTTTTGCGAAGACCAAAAGCAAGTAGTGTTAGAGTCCTGAAAATTTCATGACTTTATAGCCTTCCACTGGCAAAGCAAGGACGTAGCGAAAAATGTCACTATATCAGTTTTAAAGTTGGGAATTTTAAAATGCCGTAAAATGCCGTAAAGAAAATTGCTCTAGCATGCCTAGGAGCTGAGTTATCGGGTTCTAAAGTAAACCTTGCATTTTGCAAGATTTTGGTTAAGTACCGCCAGCATTCGCGTCACCCGATGTGCACCACGAGGAGGTTGCTCGATCGGAGTTCGCACATCATGTGTATGTGTGTGTGTGTGTGTCAGCAGCGATAAGGACCCCATGGTTCGTCCCGTGGTATTTAATGACTCCAAACCCTCTCTGCTGTATGCGTGTGTGTGTGTGTGTGTGTGTGTGTGTGTGTGTGTGTGTGTGTGTGTGTGTGTGTGTGTGTGTGTGTGCGCGTGCTATTAATTTAAAATGAAGTGTTGTCGCTCTTTCGATTAATCACCTCATTTAGTCTATTCCCCATATTAATGCATCTGCTGATTTCAGCTTGAGGGATTTCCTGCCAGATCTCCTGGAGTCACTACTGAGTAAGAAGGTAAATTGTTCATAATATTTAAAGATTGATTTCGAATAGCTAATTGATTAACCGCAGGAAGCTTTCTTATGTTGTTTTTAAAAATTTTAATGAATTCCATAGTTAGCTTATCATTGTTATGTATTGGAAGACTGAAATTCTTGCCCAACTGTAACAAAGATTGTACATCTTTTGGGATGGGAATCCGACGGATTTGATTATTGACAGTGTTTCTTCCAGATGGAATAATATCTCGCCAAATTGTGACATACCACGCAATGAATTTCTCTTAGCAGTAAAATTTATATTGGATTCATCCTTTTTCACGATATCATTTACAAACAATCCTTTGGGACCCCGATGGGCTCCCTCCTGTCTTCTATCGTAGCCGACATAGTGTTACAAGATTTAGAAAATAAAGCACTTCATTCCTTAAAATTTACCCCTCCATTTTATTTACGATATGTGGATGATGTTATTTTAGCTATTCCTCCTTCCTTTTTCCAATCATACTCTTGATACTTTTAATTCTTTCCATCCTCGTTTACAATTCACAATGGAAATTGCCGAAGACAATAAAATCAATTTTTTAGATATAACTTTAATATCAGACAATAACTTTATAATTTTTGACTGGTATCATAAAGATACCTTCTCTGGTAGATACCTGCACTTTTTGCCTCAGTATCCTCTTTGCCAAAAAAGAGGCACAATAATTGGTTTGATAGGTTTTCCGTTTGTCCCACCCTGTTTTTCATTATAAAAACATCAAAATGGCTATCAACATTCTTTTGAACAATGGATATCCTTTAAATTTTATTTTCCATAGTTGGTTGGACCATCTTAAAAAACACCTTTTTAAATCAGATTCCTTAGTCAATAATGCTCAAATCACAAATACAAATGATTCCATTACGTATTTCACTATACTATATGTTCCTTCAATTTCCGAGCGTTTCAAACATATCGTTAAAGATTTGAATGTTCGACTCTCGTACTATAGTATTAATAAAATGAGAAGTTTCATCAGGGTTCATAAGGACCCTCTTCCTACCTCTCTAATTCCATAAATGTTATATACAAATTAAATTGTATTGATTGCGATGCATCTTATGCTGGACAAACTAGCAGACAATTACACACCAGAATCAACGAACATCGTAGTCATATTAGATGTAACACTAATACTCAATCTGTCATCACTAATCACAGGGTTAATTTCGATTATGTTTTTAATTGGGATGAGGTGCAGATTTTAAATCGGGAACCTTTTTCGACTAAAAGATTGATTTCTGAAATGTTATTTATTAAAAGACAAAAAGATAGGGGGTCTCATTTAAAAAATTCTAGGTGACCTTGCTCTGATCTTGGCGACGCCACCCAAGGTTAAACTCATAGCGCCAGTAAATAGGTCTTTTAAAATCCTACAACTTTTATCTGAAACATTTTTTTCTGAAATGCTTAGTTTTCGAGATATTTCATCGTCCCGGTACTTTTTATACACCCTGTACATTATTTGACTCGCTTTAACGTTTATAAATAAGTCACAGTTATCCAGTGAAGACTAGTCGATCTTTATCTTCGAAGATGTTGATCTGTCTCTATTTGCCTCCAACGGCTTGTCATTGTTTTCGATGCCTGGAAGTAAGTCTAAATTTCGTAGTTTTAACTTCTTAACTTTTTAATTTTTAATTCTATCTGATTCTATATTTAGTTTATATTTATTTAAATTATTCTGATTTGTTGTTGACTTTAACATAAGATTTTAACCTCTTAACCTTTTAATTTTAATTTAATTTAATTTACTTAATTTTATCTTTAGTTTATATCAGTTTATATTATTTATTTAAATTATTTCAATTTGTGTTTTTTATTTTAATATAATTTTTCTTTGACAAAATTTTAACTGATTTTATTACAGGCATCGTCAAAATAATGAGACACCGAATTAATGTTAATATAATTTTAGACGGCACGCTTTTAATATAATTGACTCCGATGTAAAACTTTTGTTATTTGTTCAATCATCACACTTGCGCTGAAGATGGCCCAAAAATAGGGTCCAAACGTTCGCAAACTGTTCACATTTGTATTTATTATTTCATACTTATTTGTTTTGTATAATAAAGAACTGTGTTATAAGATCGACATTTGACTCGCATTGCCATTAAAACTGATTTGTATGTATTATTTTGCACACATAAGAGCACAAGTTATTTTATTTGCGCAAGAGCGTATTTATTTATAATAAATAAATAATCTTATAACAAGTAACATGAGGTGATTATCTGCTCTAACTATCCAAAAATACTACACAAAAGGAAAATATATAGCTTCACTTCTGTATAAGCACACACACACTTCCTGCAATATTTATACTAGCTTAATAATTTTATTACATATATTAGCTAATTTTAAACTATAAATTTCTCAAAATAATTTTAAATACTGCACACTTACTCTTAATATTACTAAATATATATTTAAATTAAATATTCTTTTATATATTTTATATTTTAAACAAAATAAGTTATATAAATTGTACATTTAAAATAATTTGCGCGCGCTTAAAGACATTATATTTAAAAAAATAATAAAATCCATAAAAACTTACTTTCTTAAAAGAAGGTAAAAAAGCACCACGTACATAAACTAAGCTAAAGAGTATTGAAATTAGCATAATGTTAAGTTTTTTAAAACCTTTTTATTTTTTTATTTTGTATTAATTCTAATTTTTGGATAAAATTTTAATTTTTAATATTTATATTTTTTAGGAAATTAAAATTATCTTGTACAACAGTTTCTCCAATTAAAATATTTCTATTTAAAATTATATAAGTTTTTCTTAGGTGCAATTTTTTATATCATTATTTTTAAGAAATTAGGATAGTTATTTTACATAACTTTTTTATAAATAATTATAAATAACAATAATTATAAATAATATTAATATAACAGTTGTTTTAAAACTAAAATAACACTATTTTGTAAAACAGTTTTGTACAGTCATACATACAGTAATTTTTTACAATTGTTGCATATATTTTGCAGTTTTTTGTTTTATTTTAAAATAGTTGTACGTACCACAATTGCATGATACAAAGTTAAACAGAACAAGAAAACGGTTCCCAAAGTTTGTTGAAGAAATATCATATTGAAATTGTTTTCCAAAATCTCTGCTAATCTAGAACGTATTGCATTGTTAAAATTATTAAAATATATTATTTCTAAAATTAAAATTAAACTAAATTGCTTATTATGTAATCTAAGAAGCATTATATCATGTATATATATATATATATATATATATATATATATATATATATATATAAAACATTTAAACATTTAAAGTAAGAAGCATTCTATTATACAAATATAACATTTAAAGCAATTATAAAATTACACATTTATTAATTTTATTAAATAGAAGAAATAATATAGAATAAGAAAAGAGTAATTTATTTTGTTATCTAATTGTTTTTTTCGATTGCTTGATATTAAATTTATTTACTTACAATTAACTATATTCTCTTGACCTTAAATTAAATTTTATTAAACGATAATAGATATACAGGGTTTACCAAAAGTGTGGAAACCCCTTAATATTTCGAAAAATACGCATTTAAAAAAAAAATGTTTCATACAAAAGTTATAGGGTTTTATGTGACGCATTACACAGCAACATTATTATGACCTCGAATAGCGTTGTCAAGGTTATGAAAATTTTCTGCGAAACGTCGATCGAGATCCCAGATATTCCTCTCGTGTGATATTCAGCGATGAATCGCTATTCACACAAGAAGGAATTTTTAATGTGCATAATATGCACTTTTGGAGCGAAGAAAATCCCAGAGTCACGCGATTTCGAAATTTTCAAACTCGTTAGAAGATTAATGTATGGGCTGGAATAATGGGCACTGAAATACTTGGTCCAGTTATTCTTCCAGATATTTTAACTGGAAGAACCTACGTCGATTTATTAACAGAAAATCTACCACATTTCTTAGAAGATGTGCCATTATTTGAAAGAAACGATATTATCTTCCAACAAGACGGTGCTGGGCCACACAACGCCAGGATCGTTACGAATTACTTAAACGAGAATTTTCCCGGACGCTGGATGGGTCGGTACGGCCCGATACGTTGGCCCGCAAGATCTCCGGATCTCAATCCTCTAGATTTTTTCTTATGGGGATACTGCAAGGAAGTAATTTATAAAACGCTTCCCGAAGATATTGAAGATCTGGAGACAAGATTACGATTCGCTATTTGGAATATTGACGAAGAAATAATGGAAAACGTCGAAAGAAACTTATTAAAACGCATGAGAGCTTGCATTAGGATGGATGGCGGGCATTTTGAGCATCTGCTTTAAAATTTTTTTTAGTCAATCCGCTCTTTTCAGAGCGACCAATACATTTTCACGTTGGAACATTTCATTGTGAGCAGAATAAAAATAAATTTTTCCAAATGTAATTTTAATTACATTATTCTTGCGATTGACTTAAATCTTCGCATCGTGAATGCAATAATTTCGAAAACGTAATAACGTACAACACATGCTTTTTAAAATAATAATTATTTATTATAATTAGAAATAGTTATTATTTATAATAAATAATTAATTTTTTAAGTATGTCATTATACGTTTCATGTTTTCTACCGCATTCGCAATGCGAAGGTTTTAGCCGATCGTTCGTCTTATCTCGCGTCAATCACGCGCCACGCGCAAGTCGATTGTTAGATATCGCGTGTCGCGTTTCTGGCAACATAACTCTTGTGGTCGCGCAGTCTCCGCGGTCCGTCGCTTCGCGTCGAGTCATGTGCTGTTTGCATTCGCGTTTCTTTGAAAGTAATTTTTGGTATCGATAAATCAATAGTGAGTGAATAAACAGTAAACTCGTTATCGTGTAATCTGTATTGTGTCAATCGAGTGTGAGACTAATAATCGAAAAAATTTCGATGTGTCGCGCATCTCTAGCAATCATAACCGTGCAGCAGATAACAACAATACATAGCATGAAGATTCGCTACGCTGCTACAAGGTGAGTGAGCAAGTGAGTAAGCAGCTGAGTGAGTGAGTGAGTGACCGAGAGAGTGTGAGTGAGAGACTGAATGAGAGAGTGTATGAGTGTTGCGTAAAAGAGAGAAAGAGAGCGAGAAAAAAAGAGCGTGCCTGTGTATGAATGTCTGTCCCTCCTACCCTCCCTCTCTCTCTCTCTCTCTCTCTCTCTCTCTCTCTCTCTTACGCACACACTCCGCCATACACATATCGCGTGTAGCAATCAGCTGATTGCAACGTCGGACGGCCGGCGATCCGGAACAACTTTTCATTATTAAAATAACGTTATTTTATGGAACACGTATTTCTGACGTAATTCTAAGACATTTTCTTCTTTACCAAAATTTTATTTAAAGCATAATTTTATGTTATAAGATAAAATAGTTAGCGACTCATGCGGTGATAATCACCCGTCAGGCGGTCAGCTGCGCCCGCGCTCGCGGCACGCCGCGCCGCTCCTGCCTGCCTTCTGTACCCGATGCGTGATTTACTAACTATTTTTGCTCATAATTCAAAAACTACGCTTCAAATCAAATTTTGGTAAAGGAAAAATTGTCTTAGAATGGTGTCAGGAATACGTCATTTTAAAGACATAACGTTTTTCAGGATCGCCCTGTATATATATTTTATTTTTCTATTCCTTTCTCGCAAAAGATATAACGATAGCATTATTACTGTGAAACATATGTATACGTTATTGAAATATATTGTATGTACATGTGACGCTTGTATATGCATGTTTGTCCCACGATCTTCTCAATACCAACATCTTTTCCGTATACTATAAGAGTACAGTTATGTCTACACATACAATCTGACATCTTACTATATGGAATTCTAATTTACTGTAACGAATTTATTACGCTAATTCCTGTTAAATTCAAAGCTGTAGTAGCCGCATGAAACTTGCACTGAGTTTTTTCGAATATAACATCGGAAGAGAATGTTATACGTATTGCTATATACTTGAATGCTTTAATTGATCCCAGCACATATGAAAAGGTTGTGCTATTTCAACGTGTACTATTTCGAGGTTCCGTTATGTGTTGTAACAGTCTTAAAAAAAATATTATTTTAAACTAATGCGCATGCACATAGAGGATAGATAAAAGGAGACTTACGTTATTAGATAAGTGGAGACTTACGTTATTAGATGGCGATGTCTCGATACGATGCTAGCGATATGATGATGATAGTTTTCACGATCTTTTAACAAATTGTCAATTTTACATGATAATGCAGCAAATTGACCACAAATATGAAGTGTCATGCTGAGTACGAAAGCATCTGGTCCAGCATAACCACATATTATAAGTAGCACAGCTAGCATCAGATAGATACAAATGCATAAATAAGTGCGCATATCCTTGATCTCAAAGAAGGGATGAACCGGATATGGTAATTCATACGAGAAATTACCAGATATCACTATATACATTATATTATATTTAATTTGCACATCTTTATAATGTATGTATAATGAACTTATCTTAACTGTATATGAGTGAAATACGCGCAGTCTATAAATATCGAAAGTATTATATTATAGATAATATTTCGAAAGTATAATATTATAGATAATATTATTTTCTAAAGTCTAGTACACATATATATGCACTATTCGTAGATAGTTTGTAAGTGATGTTAGTATGCTGATAACTTTTTACAGATTATTTACAGTGTATATAATATATGAAAGTATAGAGTACATATATATAATATATAATATATATGTAATGTTTTCCATTCACATTTGTTTGGTCATTAGTATTTAATAAATTTTAATTTATTTAATTTGAAAATATTTTTATTATTTATTTTCCACAAGATAAACACGTTTAATAAAAAAAATTTAGATGAGAGGATTATTTACGAACATACTTTGATCTGCAGATTTTTTTCTAATGTTTCCTATTTCGACATATTATATGCGTACACAAAATATTTAGGTAAATGTGATGAATAAGGGATCCAGTCCCAATGACTTTGACCTTGACATATGTTATCATGATCCTAAGTAATCTTCAAAAGGTTTTAGCTGTCGCTCATTATTTATTAAAAAGTTATTAACAAAAAAGTTTTATGATTTATATGCAATTTTTATACATCATGTATGTTTTAGAAATGAATCTCTACCAAATTCATTCGTTTATGTAAGTGAAACGCGTGGACGTGAGAGAGCTCTGCCACTTTTCCTCATCCCGAGAAAAGTTTCCATATACAATACGAAAGCACGATGTAATTTGGGTTACATAACATAATCCAAATCAAATTTTAGTTGTAAATTAAAAATAGGTTTGGGTTATGTTATATTAGATATTATCTTGCATATCTTCGCCCTTCTTCGTAAGGCGTGTATCCATGCATATACTTTGCAAGACGAAGTAAAGTTTATTCTACATCTAATCTTATTCTTCGCTGAAAGTCATTTAGTGCCAAAAATATACCCAGACAGCACACATGTCCAAAAGACATCTAAAAGACGACTTAAAGACGTCTTAAAATCCTCTTTAGGACTTCTCATCTAAAAGACGACTCTTTAAGACATCTTTTGGCCTTTTTATGCTGTCTGGGTACTTATAACACTTATTTTGTTAATAATTTTTTAATAAACGATAAGCGACAGTTAAAACGTTTTGAATGCCATTCAGGACAATAACCTTGAAACATATCTCAAGATTATTGGAGCTGAATCCTCTTTACTTTTACCAACATCTGTTCGTGTAGTTCGCAAACAATCAAGTGCATGTTACTCGTATCCACAAAGGACCTCGCACAAATCTTATGGAAAAGTGATTTCAGTGAAATTGTCTAAAAGTTGGATATGTTTTAGTTTATGACCTCCTGATCAAAAGTCCCAATAGGCACGACCTTAAAAAATGGACAGATTTTTTTATTACAGACGTTCAAAACGGACAATTAGATTCACGTATGCTGGAGATGTATTTGATATTACATGTGGAAATATGCCCAGACAGCACAGGACATCCTATGGATATTCATTTTATATCCATTTTACGTCCACACGTCCATGGACATGAAATGAACATCCATCGTACATTCGATTTGAGACATCCGTTAATGGCCAATATTTGGACGTCCATAAGATGTCCGATCTTGGACATCAAAGTTTCGCGCAAGCACGCAAGGATGTGTTAGTTCGTTCGTTTACCGCTACGCGACGTGCGATGCGCTATCTTTCTCGTATTTAAGTTTTAGTTATGAGAATTATATAAAGTTTGCAAAAGGTAACAAATAAGATTAAAAATATACTGTTCAATTTAATTTCTGATCTAAATCACGAGTTTCAGATATTAAATTGATTTTATAAGTTGGACAAGTAAATGTCCGGCGAATAATTTAATATAAAATAATGAAACAAATTTAATATAAAATAATGAAAAATTTAATATAATAAATTTAAATTTTTTCATTAAAATATTTTGTAAAAATTATTTATACCTATTTTTAAAATATTTTTTTAATGTTCAAAACAAGTCCAATTTTAGTCCGTTTGGTCTTTAAAATGGACATTTTTGGGATGTCCAAAATAGTAACACTGGATATCCATAAAACATCCTAAAGATATTTTAGGCTCTAATCTGGATATTTTAAATACGTATGAAACGTCCAATTTGTTTATTTTTAATACGTTTTTAAGATGTCATTGTGCTGTCTGGGTGCGTGCATGTCGATATATTCGCGTGTATACATGAGTCTGTGTGTGTGTGTGTGTGTGTGTGTGTACAGGGTGTCCCATTTTAAATTATGCACCCTGATTAACATCGCAGAAAGTGGTCGATTTTTGAAAAAATGTTTTAGAAAGTTGTAGGATTCGGAGGGAGATATCTGATTTGAACTTGAGTGAATGTGTAGATATGTAACTGTTAATGATGCAAATTAGATATTTTTTCTTAAAAACAACTGTGTTTTTCTTTACACTAATTAATTTCTCTCATTATTTTACGCAACGAAAGTTCTTGAGATATACTACAAGAATGTGCAATGAAAAATAGGGAGTTTTGTTTAAATAAGCAAAGTTGAACTCCATATGACCTTGGCATATTCACTCAAGATCAAATCAATATCATCATCAGATGTCTCCATTGGGACACGACCCTCAAAGTCGTGCCTATTGGAACTTTTGATCAAGAGGTCATAAACTATAACATATATCCAATTTTTAGACAATTTCACTGAAATCACTTTTTCATAAGATTTGTGCGGGGTTTCTTCATATATATTCAGAGAAAATATACATAGATATATATTAGTTAAATATATTATAGGGTAAATGTTTACTTTAAGTTACATAGCACGAATAATTTTCATTTCGACGATTATATATTGTGGAAAATACATTTCTAAGTAATATACTGTTTGAATTTTGCAGCGCTCTTGGTTCCTGAAATATGAAATTTGATTTTGAAATTTCATATTTATTTATATCTTTTCATTATATTTTACGTGGGTATTTTCTTTGTTTACATTTATCGATCTACCTTTCTGAACCATCTTTAGCTGGTTTTAACCATCACACCAACCACCACTCACTTGTCGTTTATTAAAAAATTATTAACGAAAAGAGTTTAATGAATAGAACATAAGGTAATTATGCACTTTACGGACGCCCTCACCAATTTCAATAATCTTGACATATGTTGTCAAGCTCACTCTCCTGAATAAGAATCAAAAGGTTTTAAATGTCGCTCAATATTTATTAAAAAGATATTAACGAAAAAAGTTTAATGAATACAAAATGATTTTGCCACAGCATGTACGTTTAAGAAGATATATTTGATAGAATATGTTTACTATATAGGGTGATTCTAAACAAACATTTGTCTTTAAAATATCGAATTCTTGAGTGAATTCTAAGACGATTTTTTCTTTTGCAAAATTTTGTCCGGAGCTTAGTTTTTAAATTATAAGAGAAAATAGTTAACTAATTACGGAACGAGTACGAGAGGTAGGCAGGAACGGCGCGATTCACCGTTCGATATAGGCGATTACGTGGGGCGCTCGCCGCGATCAGCTGATTGCTATACGAGATGAGTGTAGCAATCTGTGTGCGTGCGTGTGTGTGTGTGTGTGTGAGAAAGAGAGAGAGAGAATGTGCACGCGTATATACACATGCACGTTAATTCTTTCCCTCTCTCTCTCTCTGTCTCTCCCTCATTCTCACTCACTCACTTATTATTTATTCTTACCTTGTAGAGATTCTTCATACCGCTGATAAATAATTACACGTTGATAACAATGAGACGTTTCCCTAATACATACACATACACTCTGACACATCGTGTTAGACGAAAGTGAAGTTTTTTCTTTTCTTCTATCATTACTTACGAATTTACTCATGCACTTAATCACTCACAATTGATAAAATTTACTAACGAATTTATAAACGATTAACGCACTCAATTACTAATCACACACTCGATATAAATTAATTACGAAAACGACTTAAAGAAAGAAACGCGCGCGGTATACTGTTAACGCGTAACAATTATTTATCAAAAAATTAAAAAGAAAATGGCATAAGAGCCAACGTGCGGTAGTTGGAGCACAGAGAAGCAACAACACTTCTTTCTTTTTTCAATATTAGTTTATTAAAAAACATATTACAATAACGAAAAGCGAACGTTTCGGATCATCTTTTGATCCTTCTTCAGCGCGATGTTAACAATATATATTACAGATAGTGACGCGTTAATGTAACGCGTCACTATCTGTAATATATATTGTTAACATCGCGCTGAAGAAGGATCAAAAGATGATCCGAAACGTTCGCTTTTCGTTATTGTAATATGTTTTTTAATAAACTAATATTGGAAAAAGAAAGAAGTGTTGTTGCTTCTCTGCGCTCCAACTACCGCACGTTGGCTCTTATGCCATTTTCTTTTTAATTTTTTGATTACTTGAGCCAAATCTCTAATTATTAAATTATTTATCAGCAGTATGAAGATTCTCTACAAGATAAGAATAAATAAAAAGTGAGTGAGTGAGAATGAGAGATAGAGAGAGAGAGAGAGAGAGAGAGAGAGAGAGAAAGAATTAACGTGCATGTGTGTATACGCGTGCACATTCTCTCTCTCTTTCTCTCTCTCTCACACACACACACACACACACACACACACAGATTGCTACACTCATCTCGTATAGCAATCAGCTGATCGCGGCGAGCGCCCCACGTAATCGCCTATATCGGATGGTGAATCGCGCCGTTCCTGCCTACCTCTCGTACTCGTTTCGTAATTAGTTAACTATTTTCTCTTATAGTTTAAAAACTAAGCTTCGGATAAAATTTTGCAAAAGGAAAAATCGTCTTAGAATTCACTCAAGAATTCGATATTTTAAAGACAAATGTTTGTTTAGAATCACCCTGTATAGCGAAGGTCATCATTAAATTTAAAGTAAACTTGTGTTGTGTTGCAAAGTACATGCTCGGAGACAATGGGTTCCACTCCTCCTATTTAAATTTAAAATTTGGTTTAAATCAGAATAGGTTTAAGTTAGGTTATACCTTCCGGAAGTGGAGCCCCCCCCGTTAGGGGGGGGCGGAACCCACTGTAGCCATGCATGTATTTTGCAAGATAAAACGAAGTTCACATAGGTTTATAACTTTTCATGCAAAGCAAGATTCATCTCAAATCAAATTTTAGTTTTAAATCAGAAATAGGTTTGGGTTAGGTTGTACTTTCCGAAAGTGGAGCCTTCCCATAGGGGGAGCGGAACCCACTGTAGCCATGCATGTACATTTCACCTTGACTCTTAAAACGTACATAATGTCTAAAAATTGCACATAATTCGTGAAACCTTTTTGTTAATAACTTTTTAATAAATGACGAACTACACTTAAAACCTTTTGATACTTACTCAGGAGGGTGAGCTTGACAACATATGTCAAGATCATTGAAATCGGTGAGGGCGTCCGTAAAGTGCATAATTACCGAACATACCCAGATAGACAGATATGCTGAACATACCATGCAAACATTTTATGTATACTTTGTGATGCAATTAGAACAGCATAAAATTACAAATAACTTTAAATGCAGGTATTATGATGTCATATTGTTATCATATATTTTGTGTATTTCACGATACAGCAATATGTTGCACTTTGCTATAAACGCACAACTGCAATCATTATAGGAAATGTTTCTAATATAAAATTATGTTGTAATTGTATTATTTGTAGGAGCAATAATTGAAGCAAGCTATTTGACGAATGTTAATTTAGTATTATTGCATTGTAATGTATTTATGAGGTAGTTGCGTTCTTATGCTATTTTAATTTTGTATTGTCATTTAGAAATACACAGCATATTTTATTGACATAAAATATTGCATATTACAATTCAGTTATATCTTAGGTATTAGAAATAAATTTGTGTGTGCACAAAATGCTGGCATTATGCTGTCATTTTGCTGTTTCTCATTAGTATTAATTTATATAGGGTAGTGTTGCATTTAACATATGAAAAGACCAAGAAAATAATCTTTTAACTCTTTATTTTTGTTATTCTATATTTATGTAAAAATTAAACGTGATAGTACAAATTAAACATGATTGGTTGGAAATGTAAGAACAATCACATTCTATTGCTACTTATTATTTGCCGCTCAGGGAGCGGTGTAGTACAGAATGGCCGCGTTCGGCAGACTCAACAGTTGGGCAACATTAGATTATCTGATAGATCTTATAGATTTTCTGATGTAAATCGACGCTGACTGGCCGGTTCTGAAAGTAGAAACCAATCAGGTTCGATTGCTACTTAGCGGTTGAGTCTGCTGAATAGTCGGCCAATACATTCAATGGCGAGCCTCTCACATAACCGTATGTTTTTTGAAATTTGGTGAGGTATGCGTATGTATTTTACATTGCTGGATACAAGTATGTATATTAATAAAACATTAAAAACTCCGCGATTTTAAGATTAACATTTTCAAGTACTTTATAATTTCGGTATAATAATAAAAGCACGCTTTAAGAAAAATAACCTTTTCTAACCTTACTTTTTAATTGCCCATTTCACGTTATGCATCATGCATGCATTATATTGTTTTATTATATGTATGTAACTTTTATTTTAATTAAATAATTTATATATTTTTATCATATCCTTCTAAATAATATATCCAAAAATAATGTAAACTAATTCCCATATTTTTATTTCAGTTTTATTTGTTGGGTCGACAACTTTTCTCTACTTAATTGTAGAATTTGTTATTTTTGTATTTATAACTTCATCGATATTGTAAGTACATTTTAACAAAAGTATAATGGATATATTGAAATGTAATATAAAATTAGGTCGTTATTATGATCGAAAGCCTTATGAAAAATTATCAATAAGACAAAAACGAAGAATAATTTGTAGAATTGAGAATAATTTATCAAGCAAAAAATCTGTAGTTGATGAAGACTCAAAAAACACTCATCGAAACATATCTGGAAATCAATTCATAAATAATTCTTTCAATCATGGACATCAGTCATCATTTGAAAATATATTAACGGATTTAAGCGATGACAATAATGACAGTGATGACACTGATGATAGTGATGATAATCAATTGAATGTACATGATCGTAATGATCATGTAGATGATCACGTACTGCATGATCATCTCCATCAATCCATTGATGGAGAAACATTGAAGAAAATATTAGCGGAATGTTTTGTTATTAACAATATTTCTCTTAAACAGGGTGATGAAATACTTAAAGTTTTAAGAATGCATAGATGTTTCTCAAACTTACCGAAATCTTGCAAAACTTTTATTCAGACACCTCGTATAATCCCTGTCGATATAATTGCTTTGGAGCCAGGACAATACCTTCATTTTGATATCGAAAAAGTTATTTTAGACATTGTTTCATATGTACCACTTATTAAAATGTCTACTGTTTTAATATTAGATTTTAGTACCGATGGAGTAAGTTTGTATGAGGCATCAAATGTGGTATTTTGGCCAATACATATCCGAATTGTTAACATCACTTTCAGTAAACCTGCACTTGTAGGTATTTACAAGGGTCATAAGAAACCTAACGATGCTATAGCTTTTTTTCAACCATTTATTTCTAATATAAAAAAACTATTAACACATGGATTGAAATTTAACGGCATTATAATACCTATTCAATTGCGGTGTTTTATAGCAGATGCTCCAGCTCGAGCATTCATATTAAATCATGTTGGTCATAATGCAGTTTCACCTTGTTCAAAATGTACAATACAAGGACAAAATATCGGGCACCGTATGGTTTTCCTTGGCACTAAATATAACGTCTAGATCCGATGAAAAATATCGTTCACTTGCTTATAAAAATCACAATTTAGGCGAAACCCCGCTATCGCAACTCCTACATAATTTAATACATCAAGTACCATTTGACAGTATGCACTTAGTATATCTTGGGATTGCAAAAAAGATATTAGTGACACTTATTACAGGTGAATATAATAAGAAGACTAAACTGAAATCATTTCAATTAAAATTATTATCTGATCATTTAGAATTAATACAAAAATATTGTCCTAGTGAATTTTCACGCCGACAAAGAATTATTACCAAATACGTTCGCTACAAAGCTACTGAATATAGACAATTTTTATTATACACTGGTCCAGTTATTTTTCATGATGTATTAGAAAGATCTATCTACTTACATTTTTTAATTTTAAATACTGCTGTTCGAATTCTGAATTTACCCACACCTAGTCAAACATTATTAACATTTGCAGACATTGCATTAAAAAAATTTGTAGAAAGCAGTCCTTATATTTATGGACAACGATTTATGTCATACAATGTTCATGGCTTATTACATATAAGTGAAGACGTACAACGTTATGGTCCGTTAGATAGTTTTTCTGCTTTTGCATATGAAAATGAAATGTCAACATATAGAAAATTATGTAGAAAACCTGATTTACTTCTGGAACGAATTTCAAATCGAATAGAAGAGTTAAAAAGAAACAATGCGAATAATTATTATTCAAACTCTGAAGTTCTAATTGCATTTCAGAAACATTCCAATGGTCCATTTCCAACATATTTATCCATCGAATTTGAACAGTATAAAAGTATTAAAGTAAATAATGTGCTCTTTAGTATTGCACTGAGGAATAACTGTTGTATTTTAAATGATTTATCAATTTGTATAATTATAAATATTTTAAAGAAAAATGAAGTCGTAATGTTCGCTGTAAAAAAATTTAAAAATACTAATAGTTTTTTTAATATTGGAATATCTTCGTCAGAAATTGGTTTTTTTAAATGTAGCGATCTAGCTCATGAAATACATTTTGTGTCTCTTGAAGAAGTAAAATATAAGTGCTTTCGAATGCCTTTGCAACCAAGAAATATTGAAACAAATAATAATACTTGCAATTCTTCTAATAACATAAATTATAATGACAAAATTCTTTCACAATCAAAGCAATTCGTTGTATGTACAATGCAACATTTTTTATAATATTTATATATAAAAATTACAATTCAAAATTTAAAATATTTTATAGTGTTTCTTTATACTTTTATTATTTTCATATGTTTATTTCCAATTTATGTGTAGCTATTCCTAATTCATACAGATCTGTTGGTTATTTTTATATCTGATAGCATAACATTTGCAATGAGACCACCAAAGAGAGAAATAACAAAGCCCGTTAGATATCAAACTACAGAATCTTCAGATGATAGTGAAAATAATATATATGAGAAGTATGAGTTAACCAGAGATGAAGTCCAAAATAAGATAGAAAATGATATACATGCATTGAGTAAAGTATTAGTTGAGACACAAGAGATATTGGAAAATAAGGATGATGAAAGTATTTCACTTCCTTCAAATCATAGTCAATTATCAAAATCATGTATTCGATCTAATATAATATTAGATCCTCCACTCAAATATGTGAAAGCTTCAGCTAGATATTATAATGAACCAGCAATGTATAATTCATCAAAGCAATATGACATGCCTCATTCCAATTTACCCAACAATGATTATGTGGGCTCAACATCTTATCCTGTAATTTCTAATGCACAATATGATCCAAAAAACTTGCGATTGGCAAGTCCTTATCAATCAGAAACATACACAGAAAATAAACCTGAAAATATAACTGAAAGACATTGTGAAAGAAGTGTTGCTGATAATCGGCATTGTGATTACTTAAACGATAAACGGTAATGTAAATATTTTTTTATTTATGATTTGTATTTCATGCTTTTACCTAATAATTAATTTTTTTATTCAGGGCGGAAGTCGAATTAAAATGTAATATACAAAATGATCCACAAACGTCGCATTTACCGTTATCATACTACGAATCACACAGAGACATTCATGTGCAAAATGTTAATAATAATGGAAAAATTCAGAATCTTGATAATTCTAATGAATTTATAGACAAACGGTAGTAATTCTAAAAAAATTTTTTAATTTTCCGGTATATAATGCACTATTTTACATATACATGTTCTTTTTAGAAAGAAAACTGAAGTTAAGGTTCATAAACGTTCTGCAACATATACTCCACAAGAAAAAAAAGATATTAGATTTTCTTCATCTATGGCTGAAGATTTTCGGTAAAAATTCTTACGTGTCTTTACATTAAAATTTTATTTAATGAATTTTATTACAAAGCATACTTTTTATTTTTTTCTGTAGCCAATTATATGAATGGATAGACACAAGGTTTACAAATATCGAAAGAACTATACAAAATTTTCTAAATTCAAAAAATAAGAAAAAATGTTGGACTAAACCTTCTTTTCTTCCCTTTACAAGTAAAGAAGAAGTTCTAAAATTTGATAATGCAGAAGAGGAAACTTATGATGAAGTTGTAAGTATTAAATACAAAAAAGGAGATTATTTGCTATATACAGGGCGATCCTGAAAAACGATCCGTCTATAAAATGACATATTCCTGACACCATTCTAAGACAATTTTTCCTTTACCAAAATTTGATTTGAAGCGTAGTTTTTGAATTATGAGCAAAAATAGTTAGTAAATCACGCGTCGAGTACAGAAGGCAGGCAGGAGCGGCGCGGCGTGCCGCGAGCGCGGGCGCAGCTGACCGCCCGACGGGTGATTATCACCGCATGAGTCGCTAACTATTTTATCTTATAACATAAAATTATGCTTTAAATAAAATTTTGGTAAAGAAGAAAATGTCTTAGAATTACGTCAGAAATACGTGTTGCTTAAAATAACGTTATTTTAATAATGAAAAGTTGTTCCGGATCGCCGGCCGTCCGACGTTGCAATCAGCTGATTGCTACACGCGATGTGTGTATGGCGGAGTGTGTGCGTAAGAGAGAGAGAGAAAGAGAGAGAAAGAGGGAGAGAGGGAGGGTAGGAGGGACAGACATTCATACACACGCACGCACTTTTTTTCTCGCTCTCTTTCTCTCTTTTACGCAACACTCATACACTCTCTCATTCAGTCTCACTCACACTCTCTCGGTCACTCACTCACTCACTCACCTGCTTACTCACTTGCTCATTCACCTTGTAGCAGCGTAGCGAATCTTCATGCTATGTATTGTTGTATCTGCTGCACGGTTATGATTGCTAGAGATGCACGACACATTGAAATTTTTTCGATTATTAGTCTCACACTCGATTGACACAATACAGATTACGCGATAACGAGTTTACTGTTTATTCACTCACTATTGATTTATCGATACCAAAAATTACTTTCAAAGAAACGCGAATGCAAACAGCACATGACTCGACGCGAAGCGACGGACCGCGGAGACTGCGCGACCACAAGAGTTATGTTGCCAGAAACGCGACACGCGACATCTAACAAACGACTTGCGCGTGGCGCGTGATTGACGCGAGATAAGACGAACGATCGGCTAAAACCTTCGCATTGCGAATGCGGTAGAAAACATGAAACGTATAATGACATACTTACAAAATTAATTATTTATTATAAATAATAACTATTAATAATTTCAAATTATAATAAATAATTATTATTTTAAAAAGCATGTGTTATACGTTATTACGTTTTCGAAATTATTGCATTCACGATGCGAAGATTTAAGTCAATCGCAAGAATAATGTAATTAAAATTACATTTGGAAAAATTTATTTTTATTCTGCTCACAATGAAATGTTCCAACGTGAAAATGTATTGGTCGCTCTGAAAAGAGCGGATTGACTAAAAAAAATTTTAAAGCAGATGCTCAAAATGCCCGCCATCCATCCTAATGCAAGCTCTCATGCGTTTTAATAAGTTTCTTTCGACGTTTTCCATTATTTCTTCGTCAATATTCCAAATAGCGAATCGTAATCTTGTCTCCAGATCTTCAATATCTTCGGGAAGCGTTTTATAAATTACTTCCTTGCAGTATCCCCATAAGAAAAAATCTAGAGGATTGAGATCCGGAGATCTTGCGGGCCAACGTATCGGGCCGTACCGACCCATCCAGCGTCCGGGAAAATTCTCGTTTAAGTAATTCGTAACGATCCTGGCGTTGTGTGGCCCAGCACCGTCTTGTTGGAAGATAATATCGTTTCTTTCAAATAATGGCACATCTTCTAAGAAATGTGGTAGATTTTCTGTTAATAAATCGACGTAGATTCTTCCAGTTAAAATATCTGGAAGAATAACTGGACCAAGTATTTCAGTGCCCATTATTCCAGCCCATACATTAATCTTCCAACGAGTTTGAAAATTTCGAAATCGCGTGACTCTGGGATTTTCTTCGCTCCAAAAGTGCATATTATGCACATTAAAAATTCCTTCTTGTGTGAATAGCGATTCATCGCTGAATATCACACGAGAGGAATATCTGGGATCTCGATCGACGTTTCGCAGAAAATTTTCGCAAAACGTTCGTCTTGATAATCGCAGGCTTATTGATTGCATCATCGATCGTGCGTCTAATTTATACGATCTTCGCTGGGGGTCTATGCCCCTCCTCGCCTCCCGCGACCAATCACTAATTAGCGTCCGCTACATTCGCGATTGGTCGCGGGAGGCGAGGAGGGGCATAGACCCCCAGCGAAGATCGTATAAATTAGACGCACGATCGATGATGCAATCAATAAGCCTGCGATTATCAGCGATTATCAATAAGCGCGAAGAAGATATGGCAGCGTACACAAGTCAAGAATATTATGACATGCTGATGGCACTTGGCGAGTGTCACGGGCAGCAAAACCCTGCTGCAAGAAGATACGCCGAATTATATCCAAACCGAAGACATCCATCGGGTCGCGTCATACTTAGAGCAGCTCAAAGACTGTATGATACTGGCAGTGTCCTGCCGAACAAACACGACGCTGGGAGAAATCGCGATGTTAGAAATGTACGGAACACGGAGAGAGTTATACGTACTTTTGAGGATAATCCCGAAACAAGTATTCGGGTAGTTGCTCGAGAACACGATTTATCCTATACAACCGTACAAAGAATATTAAAAGAAGAAAAGTTGCACGCGTTTCATTATACACGCGTGCAGCATTTACGACCAGCAGATTACCCTGCAAGACGAACGTTTTGCGAAAATTTTCTGCGAAACGTCGATCGAGATCCCAGATATTCCTCTCGTGTGATATTCAGCGATGAATCGCTATTCACACAAGAAGGAATTTTTAATGTGCATAATATGCACTTTTGGAGCGAAGAAAATCCCAGAGTCACGCGATTTCGAAATTTTCAAACTCGTTGGAAGATTAATGTATGGGCTGGAATAATGGGCACTGAAATACTTGGTCCAGTTATTCTTCCAGATATTTTAACTGGAAGAATCTACGTCGATTTATTAACAGAAAATCTACCACATTTCTTAGAAGATGTGCCATTATTTGAAAGAAACGATATTATCTTCCAACAAGACGGTGCTGGGCCACACAACGCCAGGATCGTTACGAATTACTTAAACGAGAATTTTCCCGGACGCTGGATGGGTCGGTACGGCCCGATACGTTGGCCCGCAAGATCTCCGGATCTCAATCCTCTAGATTTTTTCTTATGGGGATACTGCAAGGAAGTAATTTATAAAACGCTTCCCGAAGATATTGAAGATCTGGAGACAAGATTACGATTCGCTATTTGGAATATTGACGAAGAAATAATGGAAAACGTCGAAAGAAACTTATTAAAACGCATGAGAGCTTGCATTAGGATGGATGGCGGGCATTTTGAGCATCTGCTTTAAAATTTTTTTTAGTCAATCCGCTCTTTTCAGAGCGACCAATACATTTTCACGTTGGAACATTTCATTGTGAGCAGAATAAAAATAAATTTTTCCAAATGTAATTTTAATTACATTATTCTTGCGATTGACTTAAATCTTCGCATCGTGAATGCAATAATTTCGAAAACGTAATAACGTACAACACATGCTTTTTAAAATAATAATTATTTATTATAATTAGAAATAGTTATTATTTATAATAAATAATTAATTTTTTAAGTATGTCATTATACGTTTCATGTTTTCTACCGCATTCGCAATGCGAAGGTTTTAGCCGATCGTTCGTCTTATCTCGCGTCAATCACGCGCCACGCGCAAGTCGATTGTTAGATATCGCGTGTCGCGTTTCTGGCAACATAACTCTTGTGGTCGCGCAGTCTCCGCGGTCCGTCGCTTCGCGTCGAGTCATGTGCTGTTTGCATTCGCGTTTCTTTGAAAGTAATTTTTGGTATCGATAAATCAATAGTGAGTGAATAAACAGTAAACTCGTTATCGTGTAATCTGTATTGTGTCAATCGAGTGTGAGACTAATAATCGAAAAAATTTCGATGTGTCGCGCATCTCTAGCAATCATAACCGTGCAGCAGATAACAACAATACATAGCATGAAGATTCGCTACGCTGCTACAAGGTGAGTGAGCAAGTGAGTAAGCAGCTGAGTGAGTGAGTGAGTGACCGAGAGAGTGTGAGTGAGAGACTGAATGAGAGAGTGTATGAGTGTTGCGTAAAAGAGAGAAAGAGAGCGAGAAAAAAAGAGCGTGCCTGTGTATGAATGTCTGTCCCTCCTACCCTCCCTCTCTCTCTCTCTCTCTCTCTCTCTCTCTCTCTTACGCACACACTCCGCCATACACATATCGCGTGTAGCAATCAGCTGATTGCAACGTCGGACGGCCGGCGATCCGGAACAACTTTTCATTATTAAAATAACGTTATTTTAAGCAACACGTATTTCTGACGTAATTCTAAGACATTTTCTTCTTTACCAAAATTTTATTTAAAGCATAATTTTATGTTATAAGATAAAATAGTTAGCGACTCATGCGGTGATAATCACCCGTCGGGCGGTCAGCTGCGCCCGCGCTCGCGGCACGCCGCGCCGCTCCTGCCTGCCTTCTGTACTCGACGCGTGATTTACTAACTATTTTTGCTCATAATTCAAAAACTACGCTTCAAATCAAATTTTGGTAAAGGAAAAATTGTCTTAGAATGGTGTCAGGAATATGTCATTTTATAGACGGATCGTTTTTCAGGATCGCCCTGTATAAATTATTAATTTCAAATTATATTTCTTGTATATGTATTAGGTATGTTATCTACAATATGTTGGAGGATTTTCATTAAAAGAAGCATTAAATTTGTGCATTAAAGAAACAGTTGAGGACGAAGTTATGTCTTTTTTTACTTTTTATGGCAATAAAGAAGAAAACATTGGCTCATTTTTCAAAACAAAACTTTGTTCTGCTATTCAAGGTTAGCTTTATTTTGATTGCATATATATACATATATATATATATATATATAATATATTACAAATATGTATAAAATGTAAATAAATAAATGTTTTTATTTATAGAAGCAATATCGGAAAACAAACACTTTCATGCACCAAGTAGTACGGAGTTTCGTCAAGATATGATTGAAGCCATTCGTAATGCCAAACAACGTAAAAGAAATGCAATTAATAAAAAGGGGAGCAAACGTAATCTCCAAGAAGAAGAAATGCAACAAATCTTTACGCAACGTCAAGAGAAGTACTTCCGAAGACAATAATATAAGTGTTTTTATAAAGAAAAGTAGATATATATATATATATGTTTAAACCGAACAAAACGCCAATTAGTTCGAATCTTATTTTTTTTAATTTTTTAAACACTGAATCTTTTTTTTCATTTAAATTTCGATTATTGAAATTCACTACAAACCACAAGTGTTAGAAATTTTAAAATAAAAATGACAAATGGTGTATTTTTCTTTTCTCAAATTGTAATACTATTATATGGTTCCGTCAGAACTTCAGTATTTGTTTGCAAATTACTTAAGAAATTATATTTCTTTTTACTTTATATTTATATGTGTATGGAAAAAAGTTTAAATTTTAATGTTACTGTTTTAATGCTTTAATTGATCGATTTATATTTATTTCGATATAGATATAAAAGATGTTTGTATATAATTTTACATTGCTTTCAAAAATTTTATTTCTTTAAATTTAAGTATAATTGAAGTATAACTTTAGTATATAAAATGTATCAAAATTAATATGCTAATTACATATTGTATTCACATAATTATAGCATTTAAAATAATTTTTTCCTAGTGTTTCTTTTTAATCTTTAATAATTTACGCAATATATTGCAATTTGTTAATTATATTTAAAACATTATCATTTTCATACAAGAGAACATTATAATAAATTCTATTGTAAAATTAAATAATTAATCTTGATAAAAGTAACGTGTTTGAATTTTATTGCTGCGTATTGTGTGTAAAGAATAATATTAGAATAATATTAGAATAATATTAGAATATTTTAAACATTTTACTATTCTAAAATACATTGAACTCTTCATTGAGCGATGCTATGTAATAATGTATCCTTTGATGTTGATCAAAATTATAATTAACAATATTATAACAATTGTAAATCTAATTAAAGTATTAATTAAATTTTTGAAAAATGTTAACACGTACATTATAGCATACACTGTAATTAACATATTCCACAATAGTTAAATAATTTTTAAAATCTATATATTATTGTAATAATACATTTATTACATTATTTTAATACAATGTTATTTTAAGGTTCCTGATAGGTACTCGCCTCGGCATTGTGGGAATCTTGACGTCAGAGGCGAGAAATGACATACTTGTGTGATATTTTCAAATAGAAAGATATTTAGATAAAAAAACACTTTAGATCGCTTTAGCACACTAAAGCGATTTGAGAGAAGTGTTTTTTCATCCAAATATCTTTTTATTTGAAAATATCACGCAAGCATGTTATTTCTCACCTCTGACGTCACGATTCAACATGGCCGCGGCGAGTATCCAGAAGCCTTACTATCCATTTATTATGATTTTAGTGAATATATTTATTTCTTATTGCTCCAATAATGTCGGATTAATTGCGTTCTATTTCTGGCAAAATAAGCAGCATATTGTCGCAATTTTTACAGCATCAGAAGATCTCTTTCACTTGCTGATAACACTCGTGTCATATGAGGACGCATCTTTCAATGTTCATGCAAGCATTTTCAATTTTAAAATTTTGTCATTATGCAGGCAATATGCTGACATATGTCTATCTGGGTAATTTTATAATACTATGTATACGCACCGGCAGGAATGGTGTCTCGGTAGGTGTGACGGTTAGGTCGAGGATATATGCACACACGCGAAGCGCGCACGTATGTGAGCCAAGAATTTATTCTTCATTAAATTTTATCTTTTTATATAATTTAATTATTATTTAATTTAATAGAATGACAACCTTTGTTGCACGCGGTTCAGCCGCATTTCTTAAAGAAAGAAAAGAAAAATATGCATATCGATACTAGAGCGCACGAGACGTATAGAAACAGCGCGGTATCCCTCGCGGTATATGTATCGCTTGTACTCTCTCGTTCGAGCATCGAATGAGGGAGGCTATTGGACACCTCTAACTCGGTATCACGTCTTGTAATGCTTTTCTCGCTCTTATGCTGTGCGCGAAGGATGTAATATCGGATTGCCCTCCATTACTCTACCCCCACTTTCTCCTTCGCTGCCCGGCCCACGTACGTGCGCGTTTCGTTTATGTGAATATGACGTCTGTGAGCGTCAACACAAACATACCACCATTTCTGCCGGTGCGTGTACATTCATGAAGAAATATATATTTGATGGAATATTTGTTCGTATGTAATTTTGTTTCGCCTTGCAAAGTACATATATGGACACCGTAAGTTCCGCCTTCTCCTTCGACTACGGGGAGACTACCTTCACTTCCGAAAAATATAATCTAAACGTATCCGTGTCTGAATTGTGGGATATACTTTGCTTTGCATAGAAAGTTTCAAATTTATGTGGAACCATGTAAAACGAAATATATTTCATATCTCAGTTGGGTTAGTCTTTTCTGGAATAGGGGTGCAGAGGAAGGGGCGAAGTTCTCACTCACTTACGCGTTTACTTAAAAAATAAATAATGAAAAATGAAACACAAACGTAGGATATAATTAAAAAAATACAAATATGAGTGTGAAATTTCAAAATTGCATATCTCAAGAATGAAGACAGAGCGCCACAAAATTCAAACGTATTATTTAGGAATATACCCTCTCTACAATATATGTCGAAATAAAAATTATTTGTGTTATGTAACTTAAAGTAAACATTTATCAATTATAGGTTTATTGTCTTTGGATTTTTAGATATGCGATGTAATTAAGATAGTTTGACTCTTTAAGCTAAATTGGATTTTGACTCAAGTGTGAATAATCCATTTTAGTAATTTAATTTTTTTTCATTATCCATACTTATTCGCATATTTTTTGCCAATCTTATTAAATCTCCGAAAATAATGTATCTAAGAAACCTTACAAAGGTGAAGAAAATACGCCAAGTACATAAAAAATATTCTACCTTGTATGCATGTTTAATAAAAAAATTCCTTAAAAATAATTTACAGTAATTTTCCCTCCAAAAATCATTTTTTTAAAAAACAAAACCTCAACAAATAATTTTCATAAAAAAATATTAAAAAATAAAATATCAAAACTAAATATGAATAATTACTATTAGCCAAGTACTTAAGAGCAATTTCTAAATTTGATATAATATTTGCCATGAAATTATATATCAATTTTATACAGTAGAAATATTATATATAAATTCTCCCTAAGAAATTAAAACGCATTTTATATTTATTCAGAGAAAATTGATTTTTAAAATATTTAATGAGAATTAGGATTCTTTTAATTCTTAAAACATTTTTTATATAATGTATATAATTTAAAAAAGAAAGTTTTAAGTTATGAAAACTTGGCGTGTCCGGATTGTTTACGTAAAATGCGTTTTAATTTCTTAGGGAGAATTTATATATAATATTTCTACTGTATAAAATTGATATATAATTTCATGGCAAATATTATATCAAATTTAGAAATTGCTCTTAAGTACTTGGCTAATAGTAATTATTCATATTTAGTTTTGAAATTTTATTTTTTAATATTTTTTTATGAAAATTATTTGTTGAGGTTTTGTTTTATAGAAAAATGATTTTTTGAGGGAAAATTACTGTAAATTATTTTTAAGAAATTTTTTTATTAAACATGCATACAAGGTAGAATATTTTTTATGTACTTGACGTATTCTTTTCAATACGTCTTACCTTTGTAAGGTTTTTTTTAAAGGGATTTCACACCTTTATGTAAAATTTTATATCCTTTCTGCAAATTATATTTTGGGGGAAAATATTTGTATATTATTTTTAGGGATATCTTTTAATTTTTGAAAATTGTTACTGTACAGTAAATTAGTCTTTCTATAAGTCTTATCTAATGGCACATGTTTTATATTTCTGTAATACACCGTTTCTGAAACATTAGATTTCAATCCCAAGGGGTGATTTTTAAAAATTGTTATTATACGCTTAATTAGTCTTTCAACAAGTCATAACTAACAGTATAGGTTTTATACTTTGTGGCACACCGTTTCTGAAATATTAGATTTCACCCCTAAGGGGTGGTTTTTAAAAACTATTATTATATAATAAATTAATCTTTGTAAGAAACCTTAATTAACGGTGTGAGTGCCATATTTCTGCGATGCATCGTTTTCGAAATATTATTTTTCATCCTCAAGGGGTGATTTTTGAAATTTGCTTTTATAAGGGATGGTTTTTGAAAATTGTTACTATACGATAAATTCCTTTTTTTTTTAATTTTATTTAACAGCAGAAGTTCCGTATTTTTACGCCTCTCTTTCTGAGATATTAAATTCCACCCCGAAGGGATAGTTTTGAAAATTGTTACTGTATGATAAATTAATCTCTCACGCGTACGTACACACATACATATACATATCACATGTATGTACGCATATGATTTTGTCTTTTAAAGCATTGTACATATCGAAGCAATAATCGTATACGCAGCGGTATGAACGCCGCTTGAGGCGGAGACAAACTCGCTTTGCGTGTGTGCGTGCGAACATATGTACGTGAGTCTGAATCGGAAAAGGAAAAATGAAGAACGAAAAATGTCACAATTCTGACATTCGATCATCATTTCTCAGGATTGACTGTACCGATTTTATTCAAACCGGTCGCAATCGAAAACTTATATTCACATTAAATCATAAAAGTGTCGTCAGATTACGGCTTTAGTTTATTAAATATCTTAACAGAAAGTTTACTTGACGTGAAATTCCGGATAAGCTACTTGGTAGCGCCGCGTCGAGAACAGTGACTCTCAATGCTTGGATCCTGTTTTTAATGTACTTGGCGTCGCGACGCTACCGCGTCGCTTGATTAGTTTATCAGATTTCTTTATTTTTCTGTTACATGAAAAAATATTAAGTAATATGTAATAAAATTATTTGCAAACTGCGACGTTGTCGTCTCGGCGCGCGTCCATCCGCCTCGAAAATCTTGACGGGGCGCGGCCGCGCCAGAAAAAAATTGCGAGACCTGTATCGAGATCTCCGGAGAGACGAGCTATTATTGTTATTTCGCGTCTTTAATAATTATTATTTTTTTTGTATTATTTTGTACTTCGGGCAACCCGCCGGAAAACATCGGGAAGAGGACGAAGAGGAATCTCTCACGACAACCGACACGGCGCTTTCATTCCGACCACCGATTCGAGTGCGGGAATAGCGCCCAAGAATCTCTAAGTCGAAACAGCGCAGGATCCCGGGTGGCGTTAGTAGGTATACAAGGCGGGTTCTAACGCAGGTCCTCTCAGGGGGGGTGAGGCGCGAGGGGAACCGTGGTGCGGGGGGAGTGACGTCACGCGCGGGGAAGGAGGAACTGCAGCGCTCGGTGAGTGACGTCACGCGCGAGGAAGGGAGTCTGCGAGGAGAAGGGGGATCCGCGGAAAGAAGACGGTGGTGTGAGAAGGATAGCGCTACGTGTGGGAAAAGGACAGCGCTACATGTGGGAAAAGGATAGCGCTAAGTGTGTGAAGAGGACAGTGCGACAAGGATGACATCAACGTGCGACAAGGATGGTGCAATGTAAGATGGCGTGAGAAGGACGACGCAAAGGTAAGTGAGCGACGAGCATATGAAAGAGAGAAAACGACAATAGCGCGAGAACAACGCGTGCGAGAGAGAACGATATTGCAAGAACAATGCGAGTGAGAGAGAGAACGATAGCGCGTACGAAAGAGAGAACGATAATAGCGCGAGAACAACGCGTGCGAGAGAGAACGATATCGCTATACTTACAACTAGCGCAAGAGAGACGCAAGGGATGGGAGCGCAAGGAGAGGCGCGTAAATAATTGCAATTTTTTTTTTCGTTACAATTAAAAATATGTAGAATTTATTTAAATGTGTGTATGAGTATTACAAATTGTGTGTGTGTGTGTGTGTGTGTGTGTGTGTACTTAATATTAAAATTTAAAAATTAATAAAATATAGGGAAAGAAAATAAAATGATGAATATAAAATAATGCGGACGGTGCGCCGGGCTGTAAGGGGGAGGCAGCTCCTGAAACAGGAAAAACGCTACATTAATTTTATCTTAATTAAAATAAAAAAAATAAAAAAAAACTAATTTAAAAATTTTAAAAAGAAATATGTACCTTAGCCCCCTGGAACTGCAGAGCCGTACCAGTATTCCAGTAACCGTCTTCTTCTTTCCTCTCCCAGTCTTCTTTGTATTTCCCGTATTCTCTCCTCTTCGAATATTCTGTTCTCTTCGTATCTTATAACCGATAGTTCGCAGATTTCGTCAAATAGGGACTCCATCCCGAAGAGCAGCCGCAGATTAAAAATGTCGAGATATCTCCACGATCCATTTACATCATTATCCTGGCGACTCTCCGGGGTGTCGCCCCATTCCTCCGCGAGATCGTGTCGCGCGTTCCAGCGCTCCGCCCGCACGTTGCGTCGATGCTGTATGTTGATGAACCCGGGAATTTTGACATCATCGGGGTACTATAAAATAATATATATTAAAAATCCACATACACATACGCACAATTGTTTTCACAAAAACACTACCTACCTTCCAGACAAATACCACTTTTAGTATCACAGAAAATAAGAGCTCTACAAAACTCCTCTTCCAAAATGAAAAATGAAAAATAGAATCCATTTTATTTGCAGCGTAAGAAATAATCACACACACACACACACACGGAAAAGAAATACCACGGTTAAACTCGCTGACGCTCTCCTTTCGGACAATACACGACTGAGATTGAAATCGAATGTTACTCTCCGCTGTAGGAATTATAAAGGTCTCAAAACTGGAAGGGTTACACTAGTGTACGAATATTTTTTACACCCACTGTATATATTAACCATTCATGATCCTTTCATGGTCTTTTTCTACGCTCGGTATAAACAATATGAACAGTATTCCTATGAAGAGAAATGGATCTTGGAACCTTCCTTTTTTTTATGTTTTCTGTTTATGATACCAATATTCGACTGCTTTACACCCTTGCCGCGCGTGTGAGAGAGAACGCGTACAAGAGAGAACGATAGCGAGACTTATAATTAATGCGAGAGCACGCAAAGGATTGGAGCGCAAGGGAAAGGCGTGTAAATAATTGCAATTTTTTTTGTTACAATTAAAAATATATAATTTATTTAAATGTGTGAGTTTAATAAAAAAAGTATACAATATAAAAGAAAAAATAATATATAAAATAGGCCGTCGGGCTATGTGGGGAAGCCGTTTCTGAAAACAGAAGAAAACATATGCATTTCATTAGTTTAAATTATTTAATAATTTATTTTAAGATACTTTTGATATATAATAAATTAAAAGATACTTACAATGTTATCCATGACTCATCTATTTTAATTTGTGCAAATAGGGCACATGTTGCAGGGCAATATTTGATTCAAACATTTTTTTGCACCCTTTGCATGACATATTATCCATATTGCTACAACCTATGGTTCTATGTTCCCGAACAGAACTAGTTTCTTCAAACTGATACGGGTCTTCTAGAAAGCATTCGGTACAATATTTCGATCCATTTTCCATATAGTAATAAGAAATGCAACATATCTTTGTTGCTTCGTTTAATGTTATTATTTCAGGTATGCTTAAATTTCGCTGTTTCTTTTGTAACTTTTCATCAAGAATATCGTCACTATTGTCACTATCGTAATCACTGTCCTTCGCCAAGGGTTCTATTTCTATATTATTGAACTTGTAAATTTCTATTTCCCTTTTTAATAATAAATTGCAGATTATAATTTAAACATTAATTGCATACATGTGCTATGATAATTACGTTCAGATTATTTTCTAATGCAAAGTATATAAAATGTTTTATCAAATATACTACAATGATCAAATTGTGTATGTGTAGGTGACAGAACAAGAATTAATAGACTTAGTGGCAAATAACATGATGATGATCAATACAAACTTCATGCTGAAGTGATATTTCTGAATGCTTTTCCACGTACAAATTCAGGAAAGAATTAAGAGTTATGGCTAAGAAATTAATTTCAGAGCAAAAGGATAAATTATATTTTTTATAATTATTATAATATTGAATTATAATTTAATATTTTCCATATAACTGTGGGCATATATAAAACTTAAACATATATTGTTAGAAATTTCTTTCAAGTTATTAATAAATCATACACATTTAAAGACAATGGAAAATGGAATGTATATGTATATATAAATATATACACATATAAATAAAATTAATAAAATCTACATATGCACGTCTATTTTCAAATCTTTTTCCTTTATGTATTTTTTTTTTATAATATAAATGTATATCTCTTCTATACGAAATGATAATTATAATGATCAGTTTTATTATCGAGAAATATATGTTATGCCATTGATTCTTATTTTCATTTAAATTTAAAATAAAAGCGTTCTTATAATTCAAATGTAACTTCATTTTAATATTTCAGAGTAATAATGTTGATCATGTTTCATACGAATCGTTATGGTATAAGAAGTATTTTTACAGAAAGACTTAATATATATTGCATTGCGATGTTAGCAGCTTATATCCGTAACTGTACCATGCATACTACCGATTCTTTCAATTAATTACTATGCTTCTGTAAGTTATACTGGGATACCTGAGATAATTTTGGCGATATACATAATTTAACATATTTCTAACCATTTCTCTTTGCAACAAAAACACAATGCAAAAATTCCTAGTAAATAATAGTTGCTGTTTTCGAATTATAAATATTATTATTTGTAATAAAAAATTAGTTAAAAGGCTACAAGGACCAACGCAATGGTGGAAATATGCAAAAAATAATAAAACGGTTATTACAATAAAATAACCATATGAAAATGTTTATTTAATTTGAACATGACAAACGCCGCGTTTCAATCCAATTCGGATCCTTTTCAATGTCGAATAACAAAGAGAATAATAAACATTAAGATAAAATTAAAATTAACGGTCATAGGAGAAATGTAAATAAGTTTCGGAACAACGCAAAGTCAAAAAATCGGAAGCAAATATATGTACAATAACGGAAAATTTAAACCGTCAATCACAAAAAAGGAAAGAACGCATCGCATTAACGTATCGCCACAGAAAACCCGAAAGCTCGTACCGCATACCACCAGTATACCGTTAAAAACGAGATGATCCTCTCCAAAAAAACCGGAAGGAAAACCCACATACAGGTCCATGACCATTTCCAAAAGAAAAATCCTTCCGGTGGTTTCCTTCCGGTTTTTTTGGAGAGGATCATCTCGTTTTTAACGGTATACTGGTGGTATGCGGTACGAGCTTTCGGGTTTTCTGTGGCGATACGTTAATGCGATGCGTTCTTTCCTTTTTTGTGATTGACGGTTTAAATTTTCCGTTATTGTACATATATTTGCTTCCGATTTTTTGACTTTGCGTTGTTCCGAAACTTATTTACATTTCTCCTATGACCGTTAATTTTAATTTTATCTTAATGTTTATTATTCTCTTTGTTAGTCGACATTGAAAAGGATCCGAATTGGATTGAAACGCGACGTTTGTCATGTTCAAATTAAATAAACATTTTCATATGGTTATTTTATTGTAATAACCGTTTTATTATTTTTTGCATATTTCCACCATTGCGTTGGTCCTTGTAGCCTTTTAACTAATTTTTTATTGATTTATCTAACGGACCTTTATTTCATTATAATAATTATTATTTGTATATTTTAAAACAAATAAATTTCTGTTTGCAGAAATATTTGTTACTTAAATTAAACTATAAAATTAAAAATCATTTATGTATTGGGAAAAATAATTAGTTAATTAATCTATATATGTTCAAAAACTATATAAAAATCCTAATTTAACTATAATAAATTTTGTCGAAATATATTTGTTGAATATGTATAAATCTTTGTTTCATTAAATTGCAATTCTCTCTATATCTACAATTAATATATCTTAAATTCATATTTGATCAAAATAAATGCACATAGGCGAAAGTGAAAGTAAAATAAGTAACATAAAATTAAAACATATAAGTAGATAAAAATAATATAATATATAATATAAGAATGACCAGAAATGTAAAACTTACTGCTCGCATATGTGTTAAATTAAAATTAAAATTTGAATGGTGTAGACTTCATTGCCGGAGCGTTTAAAATTAAATAAAATGAATCCATTATATATAAACTCAAGCTACAAATTTTATTTATCTGTTTTGATAATTCCTCATATATTTTGCGAATCTTTATTAATTCTTTTGTAATATTGCATAAATAAATAATAAAAAAAAAAATAAGATAAGATAGCAAAAATGAAAAGAAGAAGTAGAGATATAGTAGATAGAAAGGCAAAAAAATTAAGAAAGGAATTCTGCGGATCTATTAAGAATTTTTAATAACTAAATGTGTATTCTTTTACACTGCATTTAAGTACAGTGTATTAAATAAAAAATTGATAGCATTCGATCGATTTGCATTTCGATTTCGTTGAAAAATTAGTTTCCATTTTTTTTTTTTATATGTTCCGCTTTATTATATGATGGGCATTAACCATAAGTTTTATAAGCAAAAAAGAGAATATGAAAATCAATAATCTATCTCTTTAGCACATACATGTATAAATTTTGTCTAATTGAAATAAAAAAGTTCCATATTTATATCAGTCACGTAATATTTTTAAGGAAATCACAAAAATTAATGAAATATAATCAAGCAATTATTGAATATGTCATATTGAAGTGTATACTAATATCATATTCAAAAAATTACATAATTATAAAAAATATATAATAATGAATAATAAATCTTTTATTAAAAATAATTTATAGGCAAAGAAATTTAATTAAAATCATAAAATGCCGGAAAAATTATTACGCTATCCGAATCGTTATGTGGAATATGTAGTTTAGGCAAATACGCTTATTGTTTGACAGAATAGAATGTTGGAATGCGCAGCAATTTCTTTCTAATTAGTTTTTATCCTCTTGCATTTTACAAAAAAGTATCGTATATATTACTTCAATTTTCTCTCTCTTTTGTTTGATATATTTATTCAAATCTTATCTTCTTAACAATACAAAACAATCACATCTTCTCTCTTAAGCATATAATAAAAGTAGAGGTAATATATTTCTACTGTATGGTACAGTAACTTTATGGAATAATATCTTCCAGTACGTTGATAATAGGACATCGTCAGTATTCACTATAGTGGTTACTACATAATATTGTACCAGTGAGTATAATTTTTAGCATATTAAGTGTATTCATTCGTTACAAAAACTTTTTACAAGCAGTATACAACTAAAAAAAGAAAAGCAAGTCAACATTGTTGTCGACGTGTAAATAGGAACGAGTGATATTTGGTTTTCTCAAGATGCCTCGATTACTAAGGAATTATTCAAAACTTTTTGTTTTGGAGAAACTGAAATAAGGAATGAAATAAGGAATCGTGTTAAGAATGAAATATACAGCTCAGACTTGATAAACGGTTTTTTATTTTTAATTTAGACGCACGCTTCTATTTAAAACCTATGCAATTTAAATATAATATATTTTTGAATGTTATTAAAGATCGTAAACCTACATTGTATATTTAATATCTTAACAATAAAATATGCATTTTTTAAATTTGTATGATTATATAAAACTATTTTAAAAAATTATGAATTTTAATTTGTTAGTTTTATAATTTTATTAAAAAATTATTATCATAATATGAAATATGTGACAGTGTCTAAACACTATACTTTCTATGCACTAATTTTAAAATCGTAAAAATGCTTCAAATTATGCTTTTTACCAATTATATCCCAATCACTCTTGATTTAATTTTAAGCTATGCAATACTCATTTAAAAGAAGATTCATTTTATTTTAATGAAAATGTATATTATATCCACTTCACTAATTTAATTTTCGTTTAATTAATTGAGACGACCAAAATAAAATTTATTTAGTGCAATTATTTAGGGTACAGTGCTATTAATCGCTAAATCGATTTTTAATTGAATTCAATGTTTCATACCTAGGATCTAAAATTCAAATATTTCCGGCAAAATGGATGATTCAAAGATAAATGCAAAAACAAATATAATCTTATATAATATTTAAATAGCAAACTATACTGTCAATATGAAGTGAGATATGCACAGAGCATTAAAGATATGAGATGCAAATGTACTAGGTTTATAAAAATTTTATAATTAATTAAAAAAATAAACATCTATTATTTTTAGAATTTTACTGTGGAAAATAATGTTTATGGCTGTCGAACGGCTATCGAACGGGTCAGAAACGACTGTGAACGAGGCTACGGACTACCAACAGGGCCAAGGACGGCAACAAACGGGTCAAGAACGTCTATCGAACTCCAACGAACGGGCCAGGAACATCTATCGAACGTCTATCGAACGCCAACGAACGGGCCAGGAACGTCTATCGAACGGCTATCGAACGGGTCAGAAACGACTGTGAACGAGGCTACGGACTACTTAGAAGCGACTACCAACAGGGTCAATTACGGCAACAAACGGCTGCGAACAGCTATCGAACGGGGCAGGAACAGCTAACGAACGGCTATCGAACGGGTCAGAAACGGCTGTCGAACGGGGCAGGAACGGCAACTAACAGCTGTCGAACGGGTCAGAAACGGCTATCGAACGGCAACTAACAGCTATCGAACGGGTCAGAAACGGCTATCGAACGGAGCAGGAACGGCAACTAACAGCTATCGAACGGCTGTCGAACGGCTACGAACGGTAGCGGACGATACAGAACGGCTATTGAAAAACGACAAACGGTAGTGAACGGCTCAGAAACGAAGAGCTAAAGAGTGGCAACGAATGATAAAACGCACGGTGATACTCGGGGCACATATCGTTTGATCGACGAATCGAAACAACGATGGATCGACGATCGGCAATAACCGAGGAAGCGAAGAAACAACATAGTTTAGAGAAATGGCAGTACACACACACACACACACACACACACACACACACACACACACACACACACACACACACACACACACACACACACACACACACACACACACACACACACACACACACACACACACACAATTTCCGTTCGATAACCGTTCAACGGTCGTTCATTTCCATTCGACAAACGTTCAATAGTCATTCGACAGTCGTTCAATATCATTCCATAATTCCATCCGTTCATTTTTCAATAGCCGTGGCTATCGAACGGAAATAGTGTGTGTGTGTGTGTGTGTGTGTGTGTGTGTGTGTGTGTGTGTACTGCCATTTCTCTAAACTATGTTGTTTCTTCGCTTCCTCGGTTATTCCCGATCGTCGATCCATCGTTGTTTCGATTCGTCGATCAAACGATTTGTGCCCCGAGTATCACCGTGCGTTTTATCATTCGTTGCCACTCTTTAGCTCTTCGTTTCTGAGCCGTTCACTACCGTTTGTCGTTTTTCAATAGCCGTTCTGTATCGTCCGCTACCGTTCGTAGCCGTTCGACAGCCGTTCGATAGCTGTTAGTTGCCGTTCCTGCTCCGTTCGATAGCCGTTTCTGACCCGTTCGATAGCTGTTAGTTGCCGTTCGATAGCCGTTTCTGACCCGTTCGATAGCTGTTAGTTGCCGTTCCTGCCCCGTTCGACAGCCGTTTCTGACCCGTTCGATAGCCGTTCGTTAGCTGTTCCTGCCCCGTTCGATAGCTGTTCGCAGCCGTTTGTTGCCGTAATTGACCCTGTTGGTAGTCGCTTCTAAGTAGTCCGTAGCCTCGTTCACAGTCGTTTCTGACCCGTTCGATAGCCGTTCGATAGACGTTCCTGGCCCGTTCGTTGGCGTTCGATAGACGTTCGATAGATGTTCCTGGCCCGTTCGTTGGAGTTCGATAGACGTTCTTGACCCGTTTGTTGCCGTCCTTGGCCCTGTTGGTAGTCCGTAGCCTCGTTCACAGTCGTTTCTGACCCGTTCGATAGCCGTTCGACAGCCATAAACATTATTTTCCACAGTAAAATTCTAAAAATAATAGATGTTTATTTTTTTAATTAATTATAAAATTTTTATAAACCTAGTACATTTGCATCTCATATCTTTAATGCTCTGTGCATATCTCACTTCATATTGACAGTATAGTTTGCTATTTAAATATTATATAAGATTATATTTGTTTTTGCATTTATCTTTGAATCATCCATTTTGCCGGAAATATTTGAATTTTAGATCCTAGGTATGAAACATTGAATTCAATTAAAAATCGATTTAGCGATTAATAGCACTGTACCCTAAATAATTGCACTAAATAAATTTTATTTTGGTCGTCTCAATTAATTAAACGAAAATTAAATTAGTGAAGTGGATATAATATACATTTTCATTAAAATAAAATGAATCTTCTTTTAAATGAGTATTGCATAGCTTAAAATTAAATCAAGAGTGATTGGGATATAATTGGTAAAAAGCATAATTTGAAGCATTTTTACGATTTTAAAATTAGTGCATAGAAAGTATAGTGTTTAGACACTGTCACATATTTCATATTATGATAATAATTTTTTAATAAAATTATAAAACTAACAAATTAAAATTCATAATTTTTTAAAATAGTTTTATATAATCATACAAATTTAAAAAATGCATATTTTATTGTTAAGATATTAAATATACAATGTAGGTTTACGATCTTTAATAACATTCAAAAATATATTATATTTAAATTGCATAGGTTTTAAATAGAAGCGTGCGTCTAAATTAAAAATAAAAAACCGTTTATCAAGTCTGAGCTGTATATTTCATTCTTAACACGATTCCTTATTTCATTCCTTATTTCAGTTTCTCCAAAACAAAAAGTTTTGAATAATTCCTTAGTAATCGAGGCATCTTGAGAAAACCAAATATCACTCGTTCCTATTTACACGTCGACAACAATGTTGACTTGCTTTTCTTTTTTTAGTTGTATACTGCTTGTAAAAAGTTTTTGTAACGAATGAATACACTTAATATGCTAAAAATTATACTCACTGGTACAATATTATGTAGTAACCACTATAGTGAATACTGACGATGTCCTATTATCAACGTACTGGAAGATATTATTCCATAAAGTTACTGTACCATACAGTAGAAATATATTACCTCTACTTTTATTATATGCTTAAGAGAGAAGATGTGATTGTTTTGTATTGTTAAGAAGATAAGATTTGAATAAATATATCAAACAAAAGAGAGAGAAAATTGAAGTAATATATACGATACTTTTTTGTAAAATGCAAGAGGATAAAAACTAATTAGAAAGAAATTGCTGCGCATTCCAACATTCTATTCTGTCAAACAATAAGCGTATTTGCCTAAACTACATATTCCACATAACGATTCGGATAGCGTAATAATTTTTCCGGCATTTTATGATTTTAATTAAATTTCTTTGCCTATAAATTATTTTTAATAAAAGATTTATTATTCATTATTATATATTTTTTATAATTATGTAATTTTTTGAATATGATATTAGTATACACTTCAATATGACATATTCAATAATTGCTTGATTATATTTCATTAATTTTTGTGATTTCCTTAAAAATATTACGTGACTGATATAAATATGGAACTTTTTTATTTCAATTAGACAAAATTTATACATGTATGTGCTAAAGAGATAGATTATTGATTTTCATATTCTCTTTTTTGCTTATAAAACTTATGGTTAATGCCCATCATATAATAAAGCGGAACATATAAAAAAAAAAAATGGAAACTAATTTTTCAACGAAATCGAAATGCAAATCGATCGAATGCTATCAATTTTTTATTTAATACACTGTACTTAAATGCAGTGTAAAAGAATACACATTTAGTTATTAAAAATTCTTAATAGATCCGCAGAATTCCTTTCTTAATTTTTTTGCCTTTCTATCTACTATATCTCTACTTCTTCTTTTCATTTTTGCTATCTTATCTTATTTTTTTTTTTATTATTTATTTATGCAATATTACAAAAGAATTAATAAAGATTCGCAAAATATATGAGGAATTATCAAAACAGATAAATAAAATTTGTAGCTTGAGTTTATATATAATGGATTCATTTTATTTAATTTTAAACGCTCCGGCAATGAAGTCTACACCATTCAAATTTTAATTTTAATTTAACACATATGCGAGCAGTAAGTTTTACATTTCTGGTCATTCTTATATTATATATTATATTATTTTTATCTACTTATATGTTTTAATTTTATGTTACTTATTTTACTTTCACTTTCGCCTATGTGCATTTATTTTGATCAAATATGAATTTAAGATATATTAATTGTAGATATAGAGAGAATTGCAATTTAATGAAACAAAGATTTATACATATTCAACAAATATATTTCGACAAAATTTATTATAGTTAAATTAGGATTTTTATATAGTTTTTGAACATATATAGATTAATTAACTAATTATTTTTCCCAATACATAAATGATTTTTAATTTTATAGTTTAATTTAAGTAACAAATATTTCTGCAAACAGAAATTTATTTGTTTTAAAATATACAAATAATAATTATTATAATGAAATAAAGGTCCGTTAGATAAATCAATAAAAAATTAGTTAAAAGGCTACAAGGACCAACGCAATGGTGGAAATATGCAAAAAATAATAAAACGGTTATTACAATAAAATAACCATATGAAAATGTTTATTTAATTTGAACATGACAAACGTCGCGTTTCAATCCAATTCGGATCCTTTTCAATGTCGACTAACAAAGAGAATAATAAACATTAAGATAAAATTAAAATTAACGGTCATAGGAGAAATGTAAATAAGTTTCGGAACAACGCAAAGTCAAAAAATCGGAAGCAAATATATGTACAATAACGGAAAATTTAAACCGTCAATCACAAAAAAGGAAAGAACGCATCGCATTAACGTATCGCCACAGAAAACCCGAAAGCTCGTACCGCATACCACCAGTATACCGTTAAAAACGAGATGATCCTCTCCAAAAAAACCGGAAGGAAACCACCGGAAGGATTTTTCTTTTGGAAATGGTCATGGACCTGTATGTGGGTTTTCCTTCCGGTTTTTTTGGAGAGGATCATCTCGTTTTTAACGGTATACTGGTGGTATGCGGTACGAGCTTTCGGGTTTTCTGTGGCGATACGTTAATGCGATGCGTTCTTTCCTTTTTTGTGATTGACGGTTTAAATTTTCCGTTATTGTACATATATTTGCTTCCGATTTTTTGACTTTGCGTTGTTCCGAAACTTATTTACATTTCTCCTATGACCGTTAATTTTAATTTTATCTTAATGTTTATTATTCTCTTTGTTATTCGACATTGAAAAGGATCCGAATTGGATTGAAACGCGGCGTTTGTCATGTTCAAATTAAATAAACATTTTCATATGGTTATTTTATTGTAATAACCGTTTTATTATTTTTTGCATATTTCCACCATTGCGTTGGTCCTTGTAGCCTTTTAACTAATTTTTTATTACAAATAATAATATTTATAATTCGAAAACAGCAACTATTATTTACTAGGAATTTTTGCATTGTGTTTTTGTTGCAAAGAGAAATGGTTAGAAATATGTTAAATTATGTATATCGCCAAAATTATCTCAGGTATCCCAGTATAACTTACAGAAGCATAGTAATTAATTGAAAGAATCGGTAGTATGCATGGTACAGTTACGGATATAAGCTGCTAACATCGCAATGCAACATATATTAAGTCTTTCTGTAAAAATACTTCTTATACCATAACGATTCGTATGAAACATGATCAACATTATTACTCTGAAATATTAAAATGAAGTTACATTTGAATTATAAGAACGCTTTTATTTTAAATTTAAATGAAAATAAGAATCAATGGCATAACATATATTTCTCGATAATAAAACTGATCATTATAATTATCATTTCGTATAGAAGAGATATACATTTATATTATAAAAAAAAAATACATAAAGGAAAAAGATTTGAAAATAGACGTGCATATGTAGATTTTATTAATTTTATTTATATGTGTATATATTTATATATACATATACATTCCATTTTCCATTGTCTTTAAATGTGTATGATTTATTAATAACTTGAAAGAAATTTCTAACAATATATGTTTAAGTTTTATATATGCCCACAGTTATATGGAAAATATTAAATTATAATTCAATATTATAATAATTATAAAAAATATAATTTATCCTTTTGCTCTGAAATTAATTTCTTAGCCATAACTTTTAATTCTTTCCTGAATTTGTACGTGGAAAAGCATTCAGAAATATCACTTCAGCATGAAGTTTGTATTGATCATCATCATGTTATTTGCCACTAAGTCTATTAATTCTTGTTCTGTCACCTACACATACACAATTTGATCATTGTAGTATATTTGATAAAACATTTTATATACTTTGCATTAGAAAATAATCTGAACGTAATTATCATAGCACATGTATGCAATTAATGTTTAAATTATAATCTGCAATTTATTATTAAAAAGGGAAATAGAAATTTACAAGTTCAATAATATAGAAATAGAACCCTTGGCGAAGGACAGTGATTACGATAGTGACAATAGTGACGATATTCTTGATGAAAAGTTACAAAAGAAACAGCGAAATTTAAGCATACCTGAAATAATAACATTAAACGAAGCAACAAAGATATGTTGCATTTCTTATTACTATATGGAAAATGGATCGAAATATTGTACCGAATGCTTTCTAGAAGACCCGTATCAGTTTGAAGAAACTAGTTCTGTTCGGGAACATAGAACCATAGGTTGTAGCAATATGGATAATATGTCATGCAAAGGGTGCAAAAAAATGTTTGAATCAAATATTGCCCTGCAACATGTGCCCTATTTGCACAAATTAAAATAGATGAGTCATGGATAACATTGTAAGTATCTTTTAATTTATTATATATCAAAAGTATCTTAAAATAAATTATTAAATAATTTAAACTAATGAAATGCATATGTTTTCTTCTGTTTTCAGAAACGGCTTCCCCACATAGCCCGACGGCCTATTTTATATATTATTTTTTCTTTTATATTGTATACTTTTTTTATTAAACTCACACATTTAAATAAATTATATATTTTTAATTGTAACAAAAAAAATTGCAATTATTTACACGCCTTTCCCTTGCGCTCCAATCCTTTGCGTGCTCTCGCATTAATTATAAGTCTCGCTATCGTTCTCTCTTGTACGCGTTCTCTCTCACACGCGCGGCAAGGGTGTAAAGCAGTCGAATATTGGTATCATAAACAGAAAACATAAAAAGAAGGAAGGTTCCAAGATCCATTTCTCTTCATAGGAATACTGTTCATATTGTTTATACCGAGCGTAGAAAAAGACCATGAAAGGATCATGAATGGTTAATATATACAGTGGGTGTAAAAAATATTCGTATACTAGTGTAACCCTTCCAGTTTTGAGACCTTTATAATTCCTACAGCGGAGAGTAACATTCGATTTCAATCTCAGTCGTGTATTGTCCGAAAGGAGAGCGTCAGCGAGTTTAACCGTGGTATTTCTTTTTCCGTGTGTGTGTGTGTGTGTGATTATTTCTTACGCTGCAAATAAAATGGATTCTATTTTTCATTTTTCATTTTGGAAGAGGAGTTTTGTAGAGCTCTTATTTTCTGTGATACTAAAAGTGGTATTTGTCTGGAAGGTAGGTAGTGTTTTTGTGAAAACAATTGTGCGTATGTGTATGTGGATTTTTAATATATATTATTTTATAGTACCCCGATGATGTCAAAATTCCCGGGTTCATCAACATACAGCATCGACGCAACGTGCGGGCGGAGCGCTGGAACGCGCGACACGATCTCGCGGAGGAATGGGGCGACACCCCGGAGAGTCGCCAGGATAATGATGTAAATGGATCGTGGAGATATCTCGACATTTTTAATCTGCGGCTGCTCTTCGGGATGGAGTCCCTATTTGACGAAATCTGCGAACTATCGGTTATAAGATACGAAGAGAACAGAATATTCGAAGAGGAGAGAATACGGGAAATACAAAGAAGACTGGGAGAGGAAAGAAGAAGACGGTTACTGGAATACTGGTACGGCTCTGCAGTTCCAGGGGGCTAAGGTACATATTTCTTTTTAAAATTTTTAAATTAGTTTTTTTTTATTTTTTTTATTTTAATTAAGATAAAATTAATGTAGCGTTTTTCCTGTTTCAGGAGCTGCCTCCCCCTTACAGCCCGGCGCACCGTCCGCATTATTTTATATTCATCATTTTATTTTCTTTCCCTATATTTTATTAATTTTTAAATTTTAATATTAAGTACACACACACACACACACACACACACACACACAATTTGTAATACTCATACACACATTTAAATAAATTCTACATATTTTTAATTGTAACGAAAAAAAAAATTGCAATTATTTACGCGCCTCTCCTTGCGCTCCCATCCCTTGCGTCTCTCTTGCGCTAGTTGTAAGTATAGCGATATCGTTCTCTCTCGCACGCGTTGTTCTCGCGCTATTATCGTTCTCTCTTTCGTACGCGCTATCGTTCTCTCTCTCACTCGCATTGTTCTTGCAATATCGTTCTCTCTCGCACGCGTTGTTCTCGCGCTATTGTCGTTTTCTCTCTTTCATATGCTCGTCGCTCACTTACCTTTGCGTCGTCCTTCTCACGCCATCTTACATTGCACCATCCTTGTCGCACGTTGATGTCATCCTTGTCGCACTGTCCTCTTCACACACTTAGCGCTATCCTTTTCCCACATGTAGCGCTGTCCTTTTCCCACACGTAGCGCTATCCTTCTCACACCACCGTCTTCTTTCCGCGGATCCCCCTTCTCCTCGCAGACTCCCTTCCTCGCGCGTGACGTCACTCACCGAGCGCTGCAGTTCCTCCTTCCCCGCGCGTGACGTCACTCCCCCCGCACCACGGTTCCCCTCGCGCCTCACCCCCCCTGAGAGGACCTGCGTTAGAACCCGCCTTGTATACCTACTGGCGTTCCCCCCGGCCAAGGAAGGAGGAACTTATCTATGCCCGAAATTACGAAGCCCGGGACGACGTTCATCTCCGCGGACGTTAACAAGAAATCGGCTAAAGAGGATTACCGCCGATAAAAAGGTCGCCAAGAATTAGGAGATTTAAATTTATCGGGGCCGTTACAGTCCCCGATACGGCGTTGTTACGGGGCGCAGTAATATCTCGCGTGTCGCGACGCTATTGGCCACGGATCCGTGCATCCCTGCGCGCAGGATTGACGCCGTTATCGACCCTGGATCGCGAGATCCAGGGAGACACTCTGGTGCGGGCGCTCGTAGCGTGAAGTAGCCTTTCGTGACTCTGTTTAGTCGTTGTCGTTGTCGTGTAAGTGTGTCGAGATCAGACCGAGAGGACGGAGCCGAGAATCATCCCCTGGCTACAGGAGCGAGTATCGGTGAGGTTGCCCATCTCTAAATTGTGAGCCACGTACGCGATCCCGTTCGCTACCCGGCCGTTCTGTCGCCGTCGCCATTTTCGTGTTTCGTTGTCGCTCGGGACTTTGCCCTGAGCTTTCGATTTTCGTGCATTTCGGGCGACTGGAGACAAGCGACCGAGGCGTCGAGGACGATTGTAACGTTGGCTTTAATTGATAGGGAACCGTTCGTTTCTCTCCTTGAAAACAATTATGTGTTTTCTGTATCAATGGATTCCTCTCTTGATTAATTTTTGCACAAAAGAATTTAGAAAATTCTTGAGATAAATTACAAGAATATATAATAAAAAATAGGTTTCATTTAAAAAATTCAATTTAGTCTTGTCTTGACCTTGGTGTTTGAAAAGATCACAAAATAAATCACTTTAAACCTTACGAGTACAACTTTTATTTGACGCACTTTTTCAAAAATTTACTTTTTTCAAGGTATTTTAGCGTAAAAGGTTTTCCGTGACAATTAGCATTGCATCTATTAAGCGAGATTCCAATATCACTCTGGAGTCGTATATGACTGTTGTCCTGGCAAAGATAGTAGATAATGAGCCCGGGCATCACAATAAATTATTATTACTGTACCTAAAAACATAAGTCAAGCGCGAGTGACCCTCGAGCCTGGAGGGAATGCAGAGCCTAACTAGTTCGCGCTAGTGCGCAGAGAATTGCGTAAGGGTCGCACAAGAAGGAGGATCGGGAGAAACCCTTTGTAACCTCAAAGTGTTATCTCTCCTTTAAGATCATAGAAGTTGTTTTAATCATTTAGAATTCTGATATTCGTGACACGTTTATAACAACTGTGTTAAATAGCGGCATTAGGTGTGAGATCTGGATAGTTCAATAGCTTAGAGCAATTGCCCGGAAAGGGAAAAAGTCGGGTTCGATTTTCGATCCAGCCACTTGCGCCTCACATATTTTTCTAGTTTGCTAATATTGTTGGTAAAATTGCATATTAGCGACGACCTCATCAATTTCGATGACCTTGATACATGTTATCAAGGACATGTCCCTGAATGACATTCAAAAGCCGTCAAAATGGAAACGTCGCTCGTTGTTTATAACAAAGTTATAAACAATTAAAGATAGTGACTAACTGACTAACTGGCATAATAGTAATGTAAACCTCGTTTTGCGTGGAATACTGAAAATCTATATGAAATTATACAATAATAGATTGTATAGTTTTGCATTTTGAAAACAGAGAGAGCAGTATAGAGTAAACCTCGTCTCGTAAAATAAAAAAAATTGAATAAAATATAAAAAATTGAAAACCCATGCGGGATTTAAAACAAATTTAGTTTAAAACAGAAATAGGCTTGGGTTAGGTTATATCTTTCGGAAATGGAGCCCCCTGTAGGGGACGGAGCGGAACCCACTGTATCCATGCATGTACTTTACAAGATAAAAAGAAGTTGATTCTACATCTAATCTCCCGCTAAGAGTGCAGTTTATGCAGATTTAATTACACGGAAACATTGAACTTATTTTGTAAATAATTTTGTAATAAACAACGAGCGACGGCTAAAACTTTTTGCAAATTAATCAGAGGCATATCCTTGTTATCAAGGTTATCAAAATTGGTAAAGTCGTCGCTAATATGCAGTTTTATCATATTGTTTTCTAGCAATTATTTGTTTAGCTGAAAAATATGAATGTTCTACACATAATATATGCGTCGGTGCCGTTGTCACGAATGGATTTTGTCGCTTGTTTATCAAATGAGTGTATAGACACACGTGACCTCTTCCCTCACATACATCTCTATCTCTTTATCTTAGAAGACTTTTAAAGTACCCTATATGTACCGTTTAAAGAAAGATATAATAGAGCGTTAATATAACAGAGTTTATATGAACAGAAAGTTTATATAACAGCCCAGACAGCATAAGACATCTTATGAACGTTCATTTTATATCTATTTTACATCCGTATATTCATGGACATGAAATGAATATCGACATTGTATACAGGGTGTCAGGGAAATTTTCGCGGTCACGAAGTAAGGAGGTAGATTGGCTCAAATTAAGAAGGAAGGACTTGTACTGTTTTGATATTCGCAATAATTAACGAAAAATTAAATAAAGAATATCGGCCAATCTGCGTGAGTAGAAGCGCGCGGCGACGAGAGTCGTCCCACTGTAATCTTATACTAGGCGCGCGGCGAAGCGATGGGCGGATCGCTCTCCGAGACATGATGGTGGCGTGCGACATATCGCAATACCGCGCCGAAAAATGACCCGTCCTTTTAGTGGCGAGAAAATGATGCGCTATCATTTCCACACCACCTTGCGGTAGATAGCATGGTGCGCTTTTTTTATAGTGGTTTCCCCCATAGACCTATTCCACTATCAATTTAAATATTTGTGAAAATTGTTCAAAATGCCGTTACTGTACGCTGAATGTATCGTAAATGTAAAAAATTGATGATGACAGTACCTTCACAGAAATTGATCCGTGGTTGAAAATCCCTCGATAAAATGTGTTACACACGTTGGTAATGATACGGACCGTAATCCATTACACGTAAAGCGTGATGTACTGCGTATTGCGAAAAACCAAATTCATGTGCCACATGACGCACGCTAGTTCCAGGATTTTCATAAAATGCTTCCAGAATCCTTTCTTCATCTCGTACACGAAGACGCACTGCTGGATCGGTTATCCTGATATTATGCACGGCACCCAGTTTCACATAATTATTGCACAACACGTAAAACCGTACGTCCACTTGGTTTTTGTGCACGCCCGGGAAATCATTCCACGTAAATTACGGCCGCGCGACAAGTATTTTCTCCCGCTAGCTCGTATGCCTCAATTATATCCGTATATTCCTGCAGAGTACACTTCATTTTCACTGATAATTTATTATGCGAACACAAGATTTTTACTTAAACCGTCTCAGCTCTCGCAGGCTGTTGCCAGAGTGCATACGCCAGCAGCACGCAACTACAGCTGAGCGGACATGTGAGTGTAATCATAATGCGCAGGATCAAGCATCCCGAATCGTGAGAGGCAAGGGGACTCACGTAAATTAAGCATCCCAAAGGGATAAAATCCCGCCACGTCCACGTCGTTCATCCTGGGTAATGCTAAGCATGAGAAAATGCGTGTCAAGTAGTCTGGAGCTGGTTGACCATCAAACAGAATCGGTCCAAATAACGGATAGAAACAACACACACACACACGCACGCACGCACGCACAGAGAGAGGGAGAGAGAGAGAGTGGTGAAGGGCGGTTTGGAGTCACGAAATACGCACACTGTATGGGGGTGGAAGCTTTTTACTTTAATTATTAACTTTGGAACACTGTAACTCAGTGAAAAATGATCCAATTTCAAAAAATAAGAAACCGTTGTATTCGTCTCAATGCCAGCTATAACATTCGCTAAAACAAAAAATCAATTGCCATTTTAAAAAAATGGCCGCCATGCAGAAATCTCGAAAGTGGCGCCACCTACAATTACATTGATATGGCCAACTTCTGCTCCCCTCGGAACCATAAAACTATTGTCTGAAACATTTTTCCCAATCTCTTTTACTTTAAGAGATATTCAGCTGCATCACTTAAAATGACACACCCTGTATATTTCATTCTGTTTTCATCCTTTTAATGTAAATTATAATTCTGAATGTCTTTTATCATGTTAGGGATTAAACCAATTTCAAAAAATTTAAATGGATATATCACGGACATCTATAGAATATCTGAAGGGCATAAAACGGATGGCCTGGATATCCTCAATATTTTCAAAGGATTTCTTATGGATGTCTCTCGGATATTAGTGTGCTGTCTGAAAGTTAATATAACAGAATTTATGTAAATAGAAATTTTAAAGACATAAGTATATGAAAACAACTAGATTTTTAGAGAAATTAGATTAACTAAACGGATTAACGGAAACGAGAGTTATTTTATAAATTATTATACAAAATTTTGAATTTTATCCAAACATATATATGTTATTATTTTTTTAATTAAGTTGTACTAATCATTTGTGGGTTATAACTATGATATAATATGTTATATTATATTAATTTTATGAAAGAAATATACAATTAATCGATTATTCTCCGATAGCACTTATACAATATTCAATTTTATTGCATTTATATAATTGTATTTGTTAAAGTCAAATTTAATATTACTGATATTAATCCTTTATTAATGTCATACTATATTTTGACATCAGTGTCGAGAAATCATACAAGTTTTTGACATCAGTGTCGAGAAATCATACAAGTTTTTCTTTTTGAGACAAGTTCTTTCGAATTCATTATATTCGATAATGTAGATTAGTAAAATATATCAGAATAAACTTTCTTTTTAATTCATAAATTAATAAATAGCTATAAATTGATCAATCAGATATAGATCTATTTTCGTTGAAAATGTAAAACAAATGCAAATGAGTTATACAATCATTTATTAATACAGTGCAACAAAGAAAAAATTATCGCAATATTTTACTAGTCCATATTATTGAACGAACAATCGCATCCAGAAATGCTTATTTAGGCATATTTGGGCATATTTCATAAGAAAAGAAAAACGTTTGTGATTTCATAATTCAATATAGTTAGAACATAGGAACATAGGAACTTTAAAAGCTTTTATAAATATCAATTTTGGTTAGATTTCCATATCTTTGACGCCATATGTAAAAAAATTCCAATAGTTTTAGCGAAGAATATGGAAAAAATAGTTAAAAAATTCTACGATCAATAGATATTATTAATAAACAACATTAATACTAATATAATGAATATGTAATTTAATGACATTGCACTGAGAAAAATCGTTTGATTGTATCAACAAGACGTATATGATTGATGGCATTTTGGTTAAATCAAACAAGAATTTCTAGTTATCATGATAAGACTCGATTTTTTATAACTAGAACGGTTAATAGATTTTATTATAAGAATTTGGTTAGCATTTTCTGGTTGGATCTAAAATTTCTTGTTGCATTAACTTCTTTGCTTGCCGCTAGGCAGCGAGCCACTCTTAACTTAACTCGTATTCAATATTTTCCATGAAATGTATATAAAGAACTAGTATTAACATTAAATCCAAAGTATATTTTTTTTCTCTTACGAGCAATAGTGCCAGAAAGAGGACGCTAGCTTTCCGATTGTGTGTGTTTGAGCTGCATCCTCTTCTTGCATCACTGTTTATCAGTTTAATTTCTAACAAACTGAATTTAAAATAATTTATTCAATAATCTGGATTGAATTTATTCAATAATCTTGTTGGTATTTTTTACGACTTTGAAAATTATTATATTTTTTACGACTTGAAGAAAGGTATTGTTCAGGCATGTACTTTTCAAGACAAGTCAAATTTTAGTTATAAATCAGAATAGGTTTGGGTTAGATTATATTCCGGAAGTGAAGGCCCCCGTAGGAGAGGCGGAACCCATTGTATGCACGCATGTATTTTGCAAGACGAAACGAAATTCACTCTCAATAGGGATCAAGATTACATATATATTCAAAAATTCTTAACACATATGTGTAGTATTAAGTATTCCAAAACTCTTTATTTTAATAAGACAAACGATTGGATCCCAGTTCACATTTTTAATAACTATATTAAAAAACATTGGTCCACTCTTTATTTTAATTATTTCAATAAAGAATATAGTAGGATTTTAAACAAACTTAAATGGATCTCTAAAAAAATCAATTACCCTTCGTTCTAATTTACCCTCTATTAATTACTTTTGCACCATTTCTCTCTCCCCAACTTTCCAGTCAAAATTACAAACACATAAATTGCGATCATCCTCGTTCACTGCCTCTCATCCTCAAAACCGTTCTTCTCCCTCCTGTTTCTCCTTCTCATCTATCCCTCATCATTCCTCCCATACTTCTTTAAATATATGCATTAATCCTAATGATTTTCATTCTATTGATGATTTATCCCTTATTAATTCTATTAAAGATGGTTGGTTTATTAATTTATCTAATAAACTCATTCCTTAAGAGGTTCAGTGCCTACTATAATTAGGTGAAAAATTTTATCTGTCTCCTCACCATAACTTTGAATGGTTTGTGTTTGATTTTATAAAAAATATTGAGAGTAATATTTATAGATTAGATCCAGATACCGCGAATAACATCAGAGATTTAACTGTTCAGACTCAATAGAATTTTGGGTAATTATTTACTTTAGGGGAGCAACCTCTGATGACCTTGACCTTCATATATAGTCGTCACCCTTCTGAGTAACTTTCAGAAAGTTTTAACCGTCGCTCGTGATTCGTGGAAAAGTTATCAACATAAGAAGTTATAAATGGAATGTAAATTTTATTGAGGAGTGTAGATAGAACTATAGTACATATAACCTACATAAATATGAATTGTAGTATTCTCGATACTTATTCATATACAAGTGTTCCTTAGATATCATTGTGAACGATTTCTATTACTTATTCTTATGAGTTCAACCCTTAACAAATGAAACATATTTTTTGATATTGTGTAAATATAGATGTTCATGTTTCACACTGAAAGTATACATTTTACTTTGACTTTCACAGAAAGTGAATTTTGCTTCAACTTGCAAAGTACACGCGAGGTCCACCCCACATCATCCCTGAGTCAGCGCGAAACGAGGTCTATTATTGTATGGTTTCACATGGGTTTACAACTTTCCATGCAAAGCGAGGTCTACCCCACACCACTCCTGAGTCAGCGCGAAAAGAGGTCTATGAGTCCTCGCTTCGCATGGAAAATTGCAAATCCATGTGGGACCATGCAATATAGACCCCGTTTCGCGCTGACTCAGGGGTGGTATGGGATAGACCTCGTTTCGCATGGAAAGTTGCAAACCTATGTGGAACTATACAATAATAGACCTCGTTTCGTGCTGACTCAGGGGTGGTGTGAGATGGACCTCGCGTGTACTTTGCAAGGTGAAGCAAAGTTCACTTTCCGCGAGAGTCAAAGTAAAATGTATACGCGTGGATACAGTGGGTTCCACCCCCCTGCGGAGAACTCCACTTTCGAAAGGTATAATCTTGCCCAAACCTATTTTTTATTTAAACCAAATTTTAATTTTAATGTCTAAGGAACAACTGAAACACTTGTATATAAATAAGAATCGAGAATACTACAATTCATGTTTATATAGGTTATATATATTATAATTCTATCTACACGGTATCAATAAAATTTACATTCCATTTATAATTTCTTATGTTGATAACTTTTCAACGAATCATGAGCGACGGCTAAAATCTTCTGAAGGTTACTCAGAAGGGTGACTACTATAACATATGTCAAGGTCAAGGTCATCAAAGGTTGCCCTAAAGTAAATAATTACCGTTATTTGAATAAAATGCATAATCTTTTGTCTGATAAAGATACTTATATTGGTGTTATCCAACAAAGAAAATTACAAATGATTTGAAAAAATTGTTACAATGTTGGCGTAAAAACGATTACATCTCGATAGATACTTACAGAGCGTTAATGAATAATGATGGGAATTTACCGCGCGCTTACGGTTTGCCAAAAATTCATAAAAAAGATTGTCCACTGCGAATTATTACCTCTTTAATTAATAGCCTTCTCTATTCTCTTGCTACATTCCTCCATAACATATTGTATGAGAATTTACTTAAGCCGCATAATCATTGAGAACAGTTTTGATCTTGTGAAGAAACTTAACAATATGTTTTTGGATGATCTCGTTAGATGTAATGAATTTATTCACGAATATTCCATTGAATATTTCGTCTCTCCCTTTACTTCTTCCCTTTTATGTATGTTACGTTGATGATATTGTTTTTGCGGTTCCTAAATTACATATCCCTCATATTCTCCAGTTATCTAATTCCCTCCATAAAAGACTGTATTTTACAATTGAATATTCTAATAATAAATTTAATAAATTAATAAATTAGCATAAATTTTTTAGATACGACAATTATAATCAACAATAATCATATTGAGTTTAATTGTACAAAAAGCCGACTTTTTCTGGACGTTTCCTTTCATTTTTTTCGCATCATTGCTTGACACATAAAAAAGGAATTGTTATTGGTCTTACTGATAGAATTTTTAAACTTTTACATCCTCGGTTTCATACAGAGAATTTTTCTTTTATGATTAAAACTTTGTCTAATAATGGTTATCCTATTCGGTTTATTTATCACACCATCTTCCAAAGATTAAAATTTCTTATTACTAATGTTAATGTCGATTCAAGTTTACCAACGCAGTCCCCTCCTTCCCTTACTCCTTTCTTCACTATTCTTTTTACTAAAGGGTTAAATGAATTTGTTTTCGCCATAAAAAATTACACAAATAAGAAATTGGCATTTACAGTTAAATAATAAGTTAAATTGTCTCATCAAATTATACAAAGATCCCTTGTCTATGATACATCACTCTAATGTTGTTTATAAAATTAGCTGTTTGAATTGTGATATTTTTTATTTGGGTCAGACAAAGAGAAAATTACAGATCAGAATTAAGGAATATCGTTCTGATATTAACAAAACCTCTGGCTCTCTCTCGGTTGTATCCCTTCATATATTGGAGGATCATGAGTTTAATTGGGAGAATGTTTCTATATTAGATGAGAAACCCAGCTATAAAAAGAGATTAATAGCTGATGAGCTGAAGAGATGTTACATATTTCTCAGCAAATCCACAGCATGAATATTCAGAGTGATGCAGAATTATTAGACGAAATATATTTGCCAATCATACATAAATGCTCATCAAATTTCAAAAATCCCGGTATCTTTCGTCTTTCTTTTTCCTAGTGTAACGTCTTTCTTTTTCATAGGTTGCGTTCGAAAATGTCACTCGAGTGCACTCTTTCTCACTCTTTTACGTTCGAAAACGTTTAGGGACCTCTCTCTATCACTCGATTGAAGCGTTCGGAAACGGTCGAGAAGCACCCAATCGGGTGAAATTTCTAGCTTACTTTTTCGTAGGATGGACTGGGTGATGATGATCATATGACGCTAAAAGTAAAAATGACAGAGCTGATAAAAGTTCAATACATTTTATGAACTAGCACAGAAAACGAAATAATAAAAGATGGGAACAATTTAGCTAAGGAACTATTTGGGACACAAAAAATAAATAAACAAAAGTCCTTTATATGTAGAAAGAACGAATAAAAATAAATTAGTGATAACATATATAATAAACATATAAATTATAAAATATAATCATATAAAATATTTGTACAAAATTTGATGAGAAAAATAAGTAAAAAGCTAGACATATAAATTAATAATTAATATGAAAAAATATATAAAAAGAATATAAAATATATATAAAAAGAATATAAATAAATATTAAATAATTTTCCCATTTCTTCATCTCGATAAAAATAATATTTTAATTTAATTACTTAAACTTAATTTAATTACTTTAACTTAATTTAATAAATAACGTATATTTAATAATTAACGTACATTTATTTTTAAATACATAATCTTATTTCAATTATGTTGCTCTCGTTAGTCGTTCGGAAATGTAGCATACAGAGAGTCACTCTACTATCTCTTCCCTAGTTTTTCCCATCACCCACCCAGGAGTTGCTGGGAGTGTTTTCGAACGCAGCGTAGTGTGAGGTCTGATTTCCTTCTCTTCCATCGTTTCACGCGCTGGGCTCAGTGGCCGCGTGCTTCATTCCTGCGTTTCTCGTTATATCACAAGGATGTACCTGATTATTTGCTCCAATTTGAGACGCATAAAGTTCTGTTCTACCTTCGTTTCTCGCGATTTGTACGTATTATTTCTGCTAATTTTTACTTTATTTTATATAATTTTTTTATTATTTAATTTATTTTTGACTATTTGCGATTTATTGGTTCTTGTTCTGCGACTTATTGTTAGTTGGAAGCAGGATTGTGCATTAATTGATTACAATATATTTGATTAAGTAATTTAATTAAAATAATGCAATTGCAATGTAATCACAATTACTTATAATTATAATTACATTGTAATTACATTTTAATTATAATGTAATCGTAATTACTTTTAATCATAATTACGTGGTAATTACAATTATAAGTAATTGCGATTACATTTTAGTCTGCAAAAAATAAAAATAAAGAAACTTAATTATTAATTTTATTATTATGTAAGTCTTTTTAATATTAACATACACATTAATTATTACTTTCTCTCTCTTTTTCTCTGTCTCTTTGGCTCTCTCTTTCTCTTTTTTTCTTTCTTTTCTCTCTCTCTCTCTCTCTCTCTTTGGCTCTCTCTTTCTCTTTTTTTCTTTCTTTTCTCTCTCTCTCTCTCTCTCTCTCTCTCTCTCTCTCTTTGTGCGTGCGTATATATGTGTGTATAGTCACATTATTTTATATTTTTTATCTTTCTTCATCTCTTATTATTGTTATAAGTCATCTGCTACAAATTACGAACGCGTCGGCATTACTATTATAAACGCGCGGAAATGTATTGCTGTTTTGTTTATTTCCGTTACCTTTCTATCATTCAACTAAGTCTGCTCTTTTCGTTTTCACAGAAGACGGACAATTCTTTGATTATTCCTCTTCCTATTGTCGTATTGTATTTCAGATTTGTTGAAACAAGTTTTTGTAATATAATTTCCTATAGTGATAAATAATTATCTAATAAAATGAAAGATATTTTGTGTGAAGAGTCTTCTATGTCAGAAGATATTAATTTAACCAGCACTTCATTGATAATTTTTCAAGTGAAATTTTTGAAATATTTGAATCGAATAATTCAAACAATATGATAGATTCAAAAATGTCTATACTCGATGGCACTTATTTTGAACAAGTCTCCAGCAAGTCAACAGACACAAAAAATTAGTTGGAATGTGCGAAAGATGTTTACCAAACTACGTTGAAATTAAGGGATCTAAAAACTGTACATCGAATTTTGTTACTATCGAATTTTGTAATTTGTTTAAAAAAGAAATATAGCAATGATATATTTGAAGAATATTGTATTCATTTGAAGCATTGAAAAACATCTTCGAAGATATTGTCATCTACATCTGGACAATCATCTCGTAAAGCAACAAGCTCATTCTCAAGATAATTTCGATCAAGATATGATAAAATATTTTGTATATTCTATGATACCTTTAAGAGTTGTAGAAAATCTGTACTTTAGAAAAATATTTAAAAATTTAAACATTGCAAGTTTGGGTCTGAAAATAATAAATCGGCGAAGAATCGGGCATCAGATAGCAAATTATTATGAAGAACAATCATCAATAATAAAACAAGAATTGAAAAATATCAAATATGTTTGTATAACGGTAGATATCTGGTCGGGAAGTAAGCGGAGTTTTCTTGGTTTAACAGCTCACTGGATTGATCTTATTAATTTAAGATGAGTATCGAAGGCGTTGGCATGTCGAAGATTTAAAGGAATATATAGTTACGATAAGATAACTGAATTACTCCAGGAAATACATTCAGAGTATGAATTAAATTCTTCTAAAATTGTTGCGACTATCACAGACAATGGAAGCAACTTCGCTAAAAGTTTTTAAAAAATTTGGCGTTTATCATAAATGTATTAGTGAAGAAGACAGTTTAAATAGTGACACTGACCCTTCAGATTGTGAAATAATAAATCAAGATACTCCATTAATTGATATTGATAATGATGAAGAACTTATTGTGCCAAATCATGAAATACTTATACCTTCACATTTAAAATGTTCCTCACATACTCTGAGCTTGTGTGCAACTGTTGATGTCAACAAAATATTGAAAGAATAAAATACACAACTTCAATCATACATCAGCAAGTTTTGAAGAAGTGCAATGTTTTATGGAAATCCGGCAATCGTTCAAAATCAGCTGAAACAATACAAAATGTACTTGGATATGCTCTGAGTAAGCCAGGAGAAACTAGATGGAACAGTCTATACGATCCTTTAAAAAAAATATTGAATATCAAAGAAAAAATGCCACGCTTCACAAAGATTTAGGTCTCAAAAATCCCATTCAAGATCACGAATTTGATTACATCGAAGAATATTTATCGCGTACTAAACCAATAGCTGAAGCGCTGAATATTTTCCAAGGCGAAAATGATATACAGGGTGATTCTAAATAACTTTATGTTTTTGCAAAAACATAATCTTGACCGAATTCTAAGACGATTTTTCCTTTGGCAAAATTTCGTCCGAAGCTTAGTTTTTGAATTATTAAAGGAATTAGTTAACGTATGACGGGTCGAATACAAGAGGCAGGCAAGGGTGGCGCGATTCACCGTCAGACGCGGGTGCCCACGCGGGGCGCGATCAGCTGGTCGCTATACACATACAGACACACATGCGAACACATACATTCTCTCTCTGTCTGTCTGTCTGTCTGTCTGTCTGTCTGTCTGTCTGTCTCTCTCTCTCTCTCTCTCTCTCTCTCTCTCTCTCTCTCTCTCTCTCTCTCTCTCTCTCTCTCTCTCTCTCTCTCTCTCTCTCTCTCTCTCTCTCTCTCTCTCTCTGTCTGTCTGTCTGTCTGTCTGTCTGTCTGTCTGTCTCTCTCTCTCTCTCTCTCTCTCTCTCTCTCTCTCTCTCTCTCTCTCTCTCTCTCTCTCTCTCTCTCTCTCTCTCTCTCTCATTCGCTCACTCACCTGTAATTTTTTTTTTTTTTTTTTTACGAGAGAGGAGAAAATGCATTTTATGCATACCCACCGGTCGATCCAGTGAGTTATGTGGGACTCGAGTACCAAGTCGAATTACCAACTCGGTACTCCCTACCCACTAAAAACCCCTCTCTTTTCACGAATTTCCTTTGACACACTGTCCCTCTGACTTCCCGTGATCTGTTTTCACATAACCTCAAAAAATAGTTATTATTACCTTGTTCGATGACTTTTGATGTATTGCTGTAATTGCTTGAAGGAGAAATGAATTTTCCAATAGATCGTACGTTCTCAAATTTAACGTACATATCACGTTGCAAAAGACAAGAAATCCACACTAAATTAACTGACAGTTTTTCTTCTTTCATGAACTGTATTCTTCTATAAATTTTAACGTAATCACATTTATTTACTCACTCGATGAGACGAGAAATTTACTAATGACTCTATCACTAATCACTATTAATCACTGTCGAATAATAACTGTTGGCGATTAAAAATCACTCGATGAAAGAAACACGCGCGGACACGTTACTACACGACGCGACGACGCGACAATGCGACGATAATTACTCGGCGACTGTAAGCAGTTTTTTGTCATGGTAGGTTGCGGTAGGTTAAGGTACTACTGGCGCTATCGAACGCGATCATGTGTTCGATTGAAGAATGCGGTAAACATAATAAACATTTAACATATTAATATTATTATTATCATGAATGTGTGTGATATCCATACATCGTATGATATCTATTTAAAAATTAATTAGATTAAATAAGTGTTTTTAAAATATTTATTACTTTTACTATTATCATATAAAATATTAATATTAAATATTTATTTAAGATAATAGTAAAAGTAATAAATATTTTAAATACACTTATTTAATCTAATTAATTTTTAAATAGATATCATACGATGTATGGATATCACACACATTCATGATAATAATAATATTAATATGTTAAATGTTTATTATGTTTACCGCATTCTTCAATCGAACACATGATCGCGTTCGATAGTGCCAGTAGTACCTTAACCTACCGCAACCTACCATGACAAAAAACTGCTTACAGTCGCCGAGTAATTATCGTCGCATTGTCGCGTCGTGTAGTAACGTGTCCGCGCGTGTTTCTTTCATCGAGTGATTTTTAATCGCCAACAGTTATTATTCGACAGTGATTAATAGTGATTAGTGATAGAGTCATTAGTAAATTTCTCGTCTCATCGAGTGAGTAAATAAATGTGATTACGTTAAAGTTTATAAAAGAATACAGTTCATGAAAGAAGAAAAACTTTCAGTTAATAATTTAGTGTGGATTTCTTGTCTTTTGCAACGTGATATCTACGTTAAATTTGAGAACGTACGATCTATCGGAAAATTCATTTCTCCTTCAAGCAATTACAGCAATACATCAAAAGTCATCGAATAAGGTAATAATAACTATTTTTTGACGTTATGTGAAAACAGATCTCGGGAAGTCAGGGGGATAGTATGTCAAAGGAAATTCGTGAAAAGAGAGGAGTTTTTAGTGGGTAGGGAGTACCGAGTTGGTAATTCGACTTAGTACTCGAGTCCCACATAACTCACTGGATCGACCGGTGGGTATGCATAAAATGCATTTTCCCCTCTCTCGTAAAAAAAAAAAAAAATTACAGGTGAGTGAGCGAATGAGAGAGAGAGAGAGAGAGAGAGAGAGAGAGAGAGAGAGAGAGAGAGAGAGAGAGAGAGAGAGAGAGAGAGAGAGACAGACAGACAGACAGACAGACAGAGAGAGAATGTATGTGTTCGCATGTGTGTCTGTATGTGTATAGCGACCAGCTGATCGCAGCAGGCGCCCCGCGTAAGCACCCGCGTCTGACGGTGAATCGCGCGACCCTTGCCTGCCTCTTGTATTCGACCCGTCGTACGTTAACTACTTCCTTTAATAATTCAAAAACTAAGCTTCGGACGAAATTTTGCCAAAGAAAAAATCGTCTTAGAATTCGGTCAAGATTATGTTTTTGCAAAAGCATAAAGTTATTTAGAATCACCCTGTATGTTATGGCATTCTGCTACTCACTTTATTAGTTGTACGTAGGAAGCTGCAAAAACTAACAAAAAGACTTTCATATACTGTACACCTCTCGCTGAAGTCTACCTTGCAAGCGTAGAAAGACGCTTTGAGGATTTTTTCAATTTTTCAACTCCTCAAGCAGAAAATTCCGGTTAGGTTAGATTGTATCCCCCCCCCCAGGGGGGAACTCCACTTCGGGAAGATACAATCTAACCTAACCCCCGTCTCTAAAGTGTGGAATATATTTCTGGCTTCGCATAGAAAGTTGTAAATTTATGTAAAGCCATATGAACCATGTGAAGCGAGATATATCTCATACGTCGGATACAGGTTGGGTTAGATTAGTCTTTTTTGGGATGGAGGTGCAAGAGGAGGGAAGGACCTCCTTCCCTGCCTACTTAAAAAGTAAATGTTAACAAAAAAATATAAACACACTTTCTAAATAAATTTGTAACTTTTTATGCGAAGCGAGGTATTTCTCACACTTTGGAGACAGATTGGTTTAGGTTATATCTTCCGGAAGTAGAGCTCTCCCGATGGGGGAAATGGAACTCACGGTATCCACGCATGTACTTTGCAAGACGAAGCAAAATTACATACAAACATATATTCCATTGAATATATTTCTTCTTAAAAGTATATGGTGTCGTAAAATCATGTTCTATTAATGAAACTTTTTTCGTTAATAACTATTTAATAAATAACAAGTGGCTAAAACTTGAAAGTTATTCAGACAGATGACCTCGGTAAATGTAAACAAAAAAATATAAATATATTTAGGATATAACGAAAAGATAATACAAGTAAATATGAAATTTCAAAATCGTATATTTCAAGAACGAAAAGAAACCGTCGCAAAATCCAAACGGTGTATTACTTAGGAATGTACCCTCTACAATATATGTCAAAATAAAAATTTCATACCGCGTTACCTAAAGTAAACATTTACCAATGGCTGCACTTGTTTCATATCTTACCATATGGTAAGATATGGTTGTACGTATTAGCATAATATATACAAAAGTCAGCTATCAATTAACCATTAGATTACACGTTTATAAATCCTGCTCGATTTCTGTCGTCATTTTAGCGTCAAGTTAAGTTAGCAGATCTACTATAGACATATGTATAAAACAGAGCCATATAATATAATCTATATCAAGCGACGCGGTAGCATCGCGACGCCAAGTACATAAAAAAACAGGATCCGAGCATTGAGAGTAACTATTAAAATAAAAAAACGGGATCCAAACATTGAGTGTCATTGTTCTCGACGCGGCGCCACCAAGTACTTTACCCGGAATTTTGAGTCTAATAAACTTTCGATTAAGATAGTTTAGAAACTATAACCGTAATAAAAAAATCTAACAGAATTTTTATGATATAACATACGATACAAGCTCTTTCGATTGTGATCAGTTCGAATAAAATCGGTGCAGTCAATCCCGAAAAATGATAATCGAATATCAAAATTGTGCCATTTTACGTTATTTTATTTTCCTCCCGGATTTTCTTCAGTCTCACGCACGTACGCTCGCACGCACCAAGCAAAGCGAGTTTGTCCCTCATGCGGCGTTCACACCGTGCATATACGATTATATGCTTCGATGTGTAAAATGCTTTAAGAGAAAATTATACAGGGTTTGTCAAAAGTGTGGAAACCCCTAAATATCTCACAAACGGTGCATTTTAGAAAAAAATGTTTCAGGCAAAAGTTGTTTGGTTTCGAGGGGGCCATAAGACGGTATCATTGGTTTGACACTGAAGAGTCATTTGAAGGTCACTTCAATTTTTTTAAATGGAACACCCTATATATTTTTGCACACTCTTGTAGCTTATCTCGAGAGCTTTCCAAAACACTATAATTAAGTACCTTTTCGTTAAGTACTTTTTGAGTTATGAGGCTTGAAATAATTTCTTAATTTTACATAAACCGTAAAATATCTTGTAAAATATTCATTTTTCGATTATCTTACCTTAATACTTTTACGTACAAAATAATGAGAGGAATCAACTGGTGTAAAAACAACTATGTGTTTTCTTTACACCAATTGATTCCTCTCACTATTTTGTACATAAAAGTATTAAGGTAAGATAATCGAAAAATGAATATTTTACAAGATATTTTACGGTTTATGTAAAATTAAGAAATTATTTCAAGCCTCATAACTCAAAAAGTACTTAACAAAAAAGTACTTAATTATAGTGTTTTGGAAAGCTCTCGAGATAAGCTACAAGAATATGCAATGACAAATAGTAGGTTCCATTTAAGAAATTGAAGGTGACCTTCATGTGACCTTCAAATAACTCTTCAAGGTCAAACCAATGATACCATCTTATGGCCCCCTCGAAACCATAAAACTTTTGTCTGAAACATTTTTCTCTAAAATGCTTTGTTTCCGAAATAATTGCGTGCGTTAATTAAAATGGCTCACCCTGTATATACAGGGTGTCGCAGACCACCCGTATCATCCGAATATCTCAAAAACTGAGCGCGGCAGACAAAAATATTTCAGACAAAAGTTGTAAGGTTTCAAGTAACGCATTACATGGCGATATCAGTATGACCTTGGAGAGTGTTGTCAAGGTCACGTAAAGGTCACCTTGAATTCTGTAAATGGAAACCTCAATTTTTTATTACATATTCTTGTAGCTTATCTCGAGAGCTTTCCAAAACACTATAATTAAGTTAGTTTTCATTAAATACTTTCCGAATTATGAGGCTTGAAATCGTTTCTTAATTTTACATAAACCGTAAAATATCTTGTAAAATATTCATTTTTCGATTATCTTACCTTAATATTTTTATGTACAAAATAATAAGAGGGATCAATTGGTGTAAAGAAAACACATAGTTGTTTCGAAGAAAAGATATGTAATTATTAATTGCAAATTACATATTTTTTCTTCAAAACAACTATGTGTTTTCTTTACACCAATTGATTCCTTCCATTATTTTATACATAAAAGTATGAGGGTAAGATAATCGATAAATGAATATTTTACAAGATATTTTACGGTTTATGTAAAATTAAGAAATGATTTCAAGCCTTATAACTCAATAAATACTTAAGGGAAAAATATTTTATTATAGTGTTTTGGAAAGCTCTCGAGATAAGCTACAAGAATATGCAATAAAAAATTGGGGTTTCCATTTGCAGAATTCAAGGTGACCTTTACGTGACCTTGACAACACTCTTTAAGGTCATATTGATATCGCCATGTAATGCGTTACTTGAAACCTTACAACTTTTGTCTGAAATATTTTTGTTTGCCGCGCTCAGTTTTTGAGATATTCAGCTGATACGGGTGGTCTGCGACACCCTGTATATATACAGGGTGAGCCATTTTAATTAACGCACGCAATTATTTCGGAAACAAAGCATTTTAGAGAAAAATGTTTCAGACAAAAGTTTTATGGTTTCGAGGGGGCCATAAGATGGTATCATTGGTTTGACCTTGAAGAGTTATTTGAAGGTCACATGAAGGTCACCTTCAATTTCTTAAATGGAACCTACTATTTGTCATTGCATATTCTTGTAGCTTATCTCGAGAGCTTTCCAAAACACTATAATTAAGTACCTTTTCGTTAAGTACTTTTTGAGTTATGAGGCTTGAAATAATTTCTTAATTTTACATAAACCGTAAAATATCTTGTAAAATATTCATTTTTCGATTATCTTACCTTAATACTTTTACGTACAAAATAATGAGAGGAATCAACTGGTGTAAAGAAAACACATAGTTGTTTTGAAGAAAAAATATATAATTTGCAATTAACAATTCCATATTTTTTCTTAAAAACAACTATGTGTTTTCTTTACACCAATTGATTCCTCTCATTATTTTGTACATAAAAGTATTAAGATAAGATAATCGAAAAATGAATATTTTACAAGATATTTTACGGTTTATGTAAAATTAAGAAATTATTTCAAGCCTCATAACTCAAAAAGTACTTAACGAAAAGGTACTTAATTATAGTGTTTTGGAAAGCTCTCGAAATAAGCTACAAGAATATGCAATGACAAATAATAGGTTCCGTTTAAGAAATTGAAGGTGACCTTCATGTGACCTTCAAATAACTCTTCAAGGTCAAACCAATGATACCATCTTATGGCCCCCTCGAAAACATAAAACTTTTGTCTGAAACATTTTTCTCTAAAATGCTTTGTTTCCGAAATAATTGCGTGCGTTAATTAAAATGGCTCACCCTGTATATATATATATATATATTATTTACAATATATATTTTTAATTTAAGAACAAATTTTGTATTAATACTCTTTAATTGGCATTAACTTTAAAACTTTAATGTAATTATTTTTATGACTCAAATGTTAAAGAACATTTATACACTCGATGATATTTCAATTTTAGTACATTACTATGGATATTAATACTCAAGTATAACTCTTAGAATATAATCTTGAGCATATTCTGAAAGATTTAGCATTTAAACTTATTTAGTGAATGTTATATTTAAGTATTGAGAATAAACTCTTACATACTCACACACAATCAGTGTTTAAAATCAAACTTGAATGTAAACACTCAATCGTTGGATGTACACACTTTTGAGTATGAACGCTCAATTATTGAGTATAAATACTCAATCTTCGGTGTATACACTCAATATTTGAGTGTATACTCCCAATTTTGAGAATATATTCCCAATATTGAGTGTTTTTTCCGTAAGGGTCATTTATTGCTCTAGAGTCGTACAGCATTATAAGTAATATAAATGCACGATCTGAATATGTTCAATGATAAGAATAGTCACCCAGAAAGCATAAGAATTGAATTTGATTTCCAGCAAAAGAATTGTGTTTCATCTCTTTAGACCAATTCTTATTTAGCTCTATTTCTATTTTTAATATGTAAAAACATGCTATTTTATTAAAATGTCAATTATGATAGATAAATTATATATTTATTATTAATATATAATTTATTAAATGTAAATATAAATAAATAAGTATATAAATGTATATATAAGTAATGTAATATAATTGTAATATAATAAATTATCATAAATAATTTTATAAAATATATAAATTATAGAAGATAAATTATTTATTGATAATATATGATTATCTTCATTAAATTACATCATACTTATATACATATCTTCATTAGATTGAAACAAAAAATGTCACCATAAGTAACGAACATCATAAGACTAATACGGATAAGTGCATATAATAATATAGACGTATTTCTAAGAAATAAATTTTCGAAATACATTTTTATGTGATTGAATTTGTCATTAAATAAACTTTTATTATTAGACAAATTTTTAAATTTCAAAATTCTAAAATTTAAAAAAGAACAATTAAAAAAAAATGACATTTCTGAAATCTGATTATATTATTCTAAAGTACATTAGAAATCACAAAACTTTATCTAATTCTTTTTCATATTTTTTATTGCTTCAATTCAAAATTTATTCGCTTAGAAATATACAAACCAAAATTTTTTTTCCCCTTGAACGGCTATTAAAAAATAAAAATATACGTGTCTATTATTTTAACCTAAATTAAAATACATCTAAAATTTATCAATATAAAAAATAGTTGAATATTGTTAGGATAGTTGAATAATGTTCTTTATCAGTAGAGTATTATATAATATATTGTTATAAAGTAAACTGGCTTTTCTTTCTTAAAAATTTTCGAATTTTACAATTATTCTATTCTTTAATTATTTTAAAAAGATTGATGCTTAAATATTATTAATGTCGTATTTAGTATGCTTTATATCATATTTTGTTTTTCTAATATAATAAGTTTTTATACATTAAAATGTTTTGATAATTAATAAAAATTAGGTAGCAATATAAAAGATAAACACTAGTAAAATAAAAAAATAAAAAAATAAATTAAAGAATAAATAATTTGTGATTATTCTGAAAAGTATAATTTTTTATTAAAAAAAGTAGAAATTATTTTTGCAAAATCTTTTTGTATTTTTTAAACTTAAATTAAACTTAAATTAGAATATGATATAGAATATGTCAATACATCCTTTTTCGAACAAAAATAAATAATGATTTGACAATATATGATTCATAAAATATTTTTTAAACCGTTATCATGACAAAATTTTAAATTTCGCATAAATGTACATGTATTCTGTACTTACTTGCACTCCAATTATCAAAAAATACTCTGAAGTAATATAATATAGCCGCAAATCCTGATAAACTTATGGAAACCTTAATAAATATCAGTGTCATGTGATTATAATACAAAAACGCCATTTTCTCCTGAATACTGCTGTAAGTTTCAGTCAAGAAATCATTCTTAATAGCTGTTAGAAACTTAGCCATTATTTCGCAACTCCGTCTGCATATGAACATTTTTCCCAATATCATTGTGAAAAGAACATTATCCGTCAAATTCGCAACAACGTGTTCTGGTTGATCAAAATACTTGATCAAATGGCCTACTCCCATAATGCAATAAATTATCATATAAATACTAAAGAATATGAATAGAGGTTTATTCACTTTAAGTGGCCATAATCCTAAAATAGTCAAAAACCATCTGTTCCAAGTTATTATGTTTGATGCCCGAACGAGGTCGACCGTCTGGAAATAAAGAAAGAGAAAAGTTATATCACATATGTTAAATGTGGTTTACAAATTCTTTATGAGAGTAAGCGAAATAGTCTAATATATGTATGTATATATATGTATATATGTATATGTATATACAGGGTGACCCATTTTAACTTAGGCAGCCAAATAACTCGAAAAATAAGCAAGATAGAGAAAAATGTTTTAGACAAAAGTTGTATGGTTTCGAGGGGGCCATAAGATGGTATCATTGGTTTGACCTTGAAGAGTCATTTGAAGGTCACGTGAAGGTCACTTCAATTTTTTTAAATGGAACATCCTATATATTTTTGTACATTCTTGTAGCTCATCTCGAGAGCTTTCCAAAACACTATAATTAAGTACATTTTCGTTAAGTACTTTTTGAGTTATGAGGCTTGAAATAATTTCTTAATTTTACATAAACCGTAAAATATCTTGTAAAATATTCATTTTTCGATTACCTTACCTTAATAGTTTTATGTACAAAATAATGAGAGGAATCAATTGGTGTAAAGAAAACACATAGTTGTTTCGAAGAAAAAATATGTAATTTGCAATTAACAATTCCATATTTTTTCTTAAAAACAACTTGTTTTCTTTACACCAATTGATTCCTCTCATTATTTTGTACATAAAAGTATTAAGGTAAGATAATCGAAAAATGAATATTTTACAAGATATTTTACGGTTTATGTAAAATTAAGAAATTATTTCAAGCATCATAACTCAAAAAGTACTTAACGGAAAGGTACTTAATTATAGTGTTTTGGAAAGCTCTCGAAATAAGCTACAAGAATGTACAAAAATATATAGGGTATTCCATTTAAAAAAATTGAAGTGACCTTCACGTGACCTTCAAATGACTCTTCAAGGTCAAACCAATGATACCATCTTATGGCCCCCTCGAAACCATACAACTTTTGTCTAAAACATTTTTCTCTATCTTGCTTATTTTTCGAGTTATTTGGCTGCCTAAGTTAAAATGGGTCACCCTGTATATATATATATATATATATATATATATATATATATATGGGTGTACTTCCGAAAAGCCCATATCTTCGATTTTTTTGAAATTACGTATACTTACGTATTTTGACGTGCTGATTACTAATATGATAGTGAAAATTGGCGCAACTTTCATTTTTATGGTGAAAACCATAAAAAATCGTCAAAAATTGACGTTTTTTGTTTATTTTATCAAATACTGGAAAATTCAAAAAATGTTTTAAACAAAAGTTGTACATCTTTTCGAAATATGCATTTTATGTTCTATTCATTTTTACCGTACGAGTGACAGTTTTCGACAAAAACGATGGACTTTTAATTTTATATCTGTCCTCTCATCTAAGCATGTATTTTGCAGAACATATACGATTCCACATGGGTTCGCAACTTTTCACGCAAAGCGAGGTCATATATTGGGACTACTACGCAGTACTGTTAGCTTTTGTAGTTTCCACACTCTCAAGTTTTGTTATATTTTTTTATGTGGGAGGGCATGGGGGCGGAGTTTCGCCCCCTGTGCCCTCCCACCTAAGCACGTACTTTGCAGTACATATACGATTCCACATGGGTTTGCAACTTTTCACGCAAAGCGAGGTCATATATTGGGACTTCTACGCAGTACTGTTAGCTTTTGTAGTTTCCACACTCTCAAGTTTTTACTCCCGACTGCTGCCAACCTACGGTTGGCAAAAGACGGAGGGAGTATGCGTTTCACCGAGCTCGGATCGGTTGTTACGGCTTTTCTTGATAACAATAACATAGTTCGGTGTCATCTTTTTTGCATATCAGTTTTTTATTAACCAAGGATGGTTTAGAACATATATAATTATTTACATTCTTTATTCTATTAATAAAAAGCGGAAAAACAATATTATTTCGTCTATACGTGCTCTCATTGGCTGCAAGTGAATCTAAGAAGCAAAAATGATTCACCAATAAGATTCGTTCTAAGCATCCGTATAGGGTGTAGCGCTGTTCGATGCGTCTTCAATGCCGCGGCTACCTCGGCTACCGCGACTACCTCGTGTCTCTTTATCTATGTAGGATGACAAGATGGCTGCCGAAAGGCCAAGTGGCGGCTATTCGAAGAAGGAATAACTAGACACTTTATTTGAACAATATAATATTTATTAATACAAAAGTCTATCACAAATTTGCATTGCCTTTATCACGATCCTGCTCCGAGACGATTAGCGAATAGTTAGCAGTTCAGAGAATATTAAAGTACAAATCACCGTTATAGAAAATCGGAGCAAGGTAACTGAATGTTCTGGAATATTCGACGACCGTTACAAACTAGTCGAAGTAATAAAGTAGTCGAAATGTACAAGCGAACAAAGTAAAATACACTCGAAATACGCACTGAATCTAATTACAATATAAAGCGTTAATAGGAGTCGCAATATAAAAAAACTTAATTATTCAACACGAAACTATACATTAGAACAATCCATTCGAACGCGTGACTAGAGTGTTTTAATCTAGAGAGAACTTTATATGGATCGACCGGCACGTCGAAGATCCATGGACGGAGTAAAGGAGCCGGCCGGCATCCGAAGCAGACGGAAAACGGCGGCATTCCCAGTGGCGCTGCTGCCGATGTTAAGGCAGTTCCATGCATGTCCAATCCGAGATGTTCGGGAATTGGCCGTCACCACAAGGGAAATATAGTTGGAGACATCTCGCAGTAGTGGCGGCAATAATAATTGACATAATCCTACATGTCAAATTATTATTGTTGATTATTGAAAATAAATTCTTGTGAAAAATTGTAAAGTTATTGAAAAGAGTTTAAATAAACATGGATAATATGGATATATCTGAATAAAATGTTCCTAAACAGCTAAGCTTTTCTCTTTTTCTATTATTAATAATACTTTTATTTGCAGCAAAGTCATAATAATAATAAATAATATAATATAATATAATGAGAGAAAATAATCTTCTGCATAGCCATATAATTATGATTATATGATATTTCTACAATCATTCTTGGCTATGCAGCAAATATATAAACTTTTATGATTGCAGAAATATTATATAATCATAATTATGTGGCTACGCAGAAGATTCTCTTTCACATTGTTATATTATTGTTGTATTATTTGTTATGACTATGCTGCAAATAAACATAATTATTATTAATAAATAATACAACAATAATATAACATAATGTGAGAAAGAATCTTCTGCGTAACCACATAATTATGATTATATAGTATTTCTGCAATCATAGAAGTTTATATATTTATTTGCTGCATAGCCAAGTATGTTTGTAGAAATATCATATAATCATAATTATATGGCTATGCAGAAGATTATATTCTCTCATATTGTTGCATTATATTATTTATTATTATGACTATGCTGCAAATAAAAATAATTATTATTAATAAATAATACAACAATAATATAACATAATGTGAGAGAAACCTTTTGCGAAGCCATAAATGATGATATGATTATGATGGTATGATATTTTTGCAATCATTCTTGCCTATGCAACAAATATATAAACTTCTATGATTGCAGAAATACTATATAATCATAATTATGTGACTATGTAGAAGATTCTGTCTCGCATTATGTTACATTATTATTTTTATTATTGTAGCTATGCAAATATGTAAATTACTATTTAAATAATATACTTATATAAGGATAATTATATATAATTTATATGTATTATATTTATAAATATGGATAATTTTCTACATAACTGTATTTCTTACACATAAATTTATATATTTGTCTATATAATTATAATTATATAGCTATACAGAAGTTTATATATTTGCTGCATAACTATAATTATTATTATATATTTGAATCTAAATATTATTATTATTACTTCTCTCTGTCTCTTTCTTTCTCTCTCTCTTTCTTTCGTGATACATTTATTAATAAAAATATTACAGAATACTTGGAAGATTGCAGAAATACTTAGAAAAAGGCAAGACATATTGAAGTCGCATCGTAAGTAATGTAATTATTGTTTATTATTATTATATTCTGTGTTACATGTTAGATGATAATAATAATTAAAACTGTACACATGTATAGGATGAAGAAATATGAAGACAAAAGAAGAATAGCAGCGCATGATGTTATATACTTATATTGGCTGCATGATTGCGCCGCACTCATAATGTGCATACTGGCAGCAATATTGCGCCTTACTATTTGCGAAGAGAAATCAAGTAAAAAAAGATCATCGATAGATTATATATCCAAATTATAGTCACAACAAGAATAAAAGAGAAAAGAATTTTAAGAAGAAAGAAGATAATTATTTGTAATAATAAACAGCATGGTTGAACTACATATACTGGCTGCATGATTGCGCCGCACTCATAATGTGCATATTGTCAGCAATATTGCGCCTTACGATCTACGAAGAGGAATCAAGTAAAAAAAGATCATCGATAGATTATATATCCAAATTATAGTCACAACAAGAATAAAAGAGAAAAGAATTTTAAGAAGAAAGAAGATAATTATTTGTAATAATAAACAGCATGGTTGCACTACATATACTGGCTGCATAATTGCGCCGCATTCATAATGTGCATCTGGCAGCAAAATTGCGCCTTACTATTTGTGAAGAGGAATGAAGTAAAAAGGCTATCGATAGACAATATATCCAAATTATAATTACAACTCAGAATAAAGGAGAGAAGAAGAATTTTAAGAAAACAGAAGATAATTATCCTTAATTAATTATTCATTATGCTTATGCGTCTATACAAATTTAGTTGAATAGGATTTTATTGGGTTTTGAACGGCAATATATGTTTAGCTGCATACACACATATTATACATAGAGCTTTTAAAAGAATGAAATAATTAAAAAACTTTTTTGAAAAAAAAATACTCCCGATTGCTACCAACAAAAGTACAACATTTAAATCATTATAAAAAAAGTTTAATAAATAAAAAAAGTAAAAATAAAAAAAGTTTAATGATAAATAATAAATTAAAAAGTAGATATATAATTAAAAAACTTTTTTGAAAAAAAAAATACTCCCGACTGCTGCCAACAAAAGTACAACGTTTAAATCATTATAAAAAAAGTTTAATAAATAAAAAAATAAAAAAATAAAAAAGTGATAAATAATAAATTAAAAAGTAGATATAAAATAATAAAAAAGAACATAATAAGTAATAAAATAAAAAGTAAAAAGAAAAAAGTTTAATAAAAAACAAATAAAAATCTAAAATAAAAAATAATTAAATGAATAAAAAAAAATTATTATTAATTCTATATTTTACAAGAGTAGTCGGAAGACGCCGCGATAAATTTAAAAACATACGCGCATACATACACACATTCATGTATACACGCCGAACACACCTAGCGCGGCGTCTCCCGACTGCTCTTGTAAAATATAGAATTAATAATAATTACAATGTAACAAAGTAATTTGTTAGTATTATTTAATTCTAAAATCTTAAGCCTTTGTAAATTATATTACGCTACATATGTGAAAAGAGTCAATTCAAATAAGAATAAATTGAAATAATAATAATTACTTCTCATATATATGTATAATTTTTTAAATATAGTCTTTAATAATAGTTTGAAGTTAATTGTATTAATATTTACAAATAGATATTATTTCAAACTTTTCTAAGCTTATATTTTTATTATTAAATATTAAATAATTGTGAAATATTTTTTTTATTACTTAATATTTTTGTTTCATTTTATTTACTTTTCGTTTATTTAATTTTTTTATTTAATTATTTTTTATTTAAGATTTTTATTTGTTGTTTTTTATTAAACTTTTTTCTTTTACCTTTTATTTTATTACTTATTATGTTCTTTTTTACTATTTTATATCTACTTTTTAATTTATTATTTATCATTACTTTTTATTTTTTTATTCTTTTTATTTATTAAACTTTTTTATAATTATTTAAACGTACTTTTGTTGGTAGCAGTCGGGAGTATATTTTTTTCAAAAAAGTTTTTTAATTATATATCTACTTTTTAATTCATTATTTATCATTACTTTTTTTATTTTTACTTTTTTTATTTTGTTATATTTTTTTATGTGGGAGGGCATGTTTTGAATTTTCGAGTATTTGATAAAATAAATCCAAAAAACGTCAACTTTTGACGATTTTTTATGGTTTTCACCATAAAAATGAAAGTTGCGCCAATTTTCACTATCATATTCGTAATCAGCACGTTAAAATACGTAAGTACACGTAGTTTAAAAAAAATTGGAGATATGGGCTTTTCGGAAGTTTATCCAATGTTTCAGACAAAAGTTGTATGGTTTCGAGGGGGCCATAAGAGGGTACCATTGGTTTGACCTTGACGAGTTATTTGAAGGTCACGTGAAGGTCACCGTCAATTTCTTAAATGGAACCTCCTATTTTTTATTGCATATTCTTGTAGCTTATCTCGAGGGCTTTCCAAAACACTATAATAAAATATTTTTCCCTCAAGTACTTTTTGAGTTATAAGGCTTGAAATCATTTCTTAATTTTACATAAACCGTAAAATATCTTGTAAAATATTCATTTTTCGATTATCTTACCTTAATACTGTTATATACAAAATAATGAGAGGAATCAATTGGGGTAAAGAAAACACATAGTTATTTTTAAGAAAAAAATATGTTAATTGCAAATTACATATTTATTCTTCGAAACAACTATGTGTTTTCTTTATATCAATTGATTCCTCTCATTATTTTGTACATAAAAGTATTAAGATAAGATAATCGAAAAATGAATATTTTACAAGATATTTTACGGTTTATGTAAAATTAAGAAATGATTTCAAGCCTTATAACTCAATAAGTACTTAAGGGAAAAATATTTTATTATAGTGTTTTGGAAAGCTCTCGAGATAAACTACAAGAATATGCAATAAAAAATATGGGGTTCCATTTAAGAAATTGAAGGTTACCTTCATGTGACCTTCAAATAACTCTTCGAGGTCAAACCAATAGTACCCTCTTATGGCTCCCTCGAAACCATATAACTTTTGTCTGAAACATTTTTGTCTCAAACTTATGGATTTTGAGATATTTCAGTGCGTATATTAAAATGGCCTACCCTGTGTATATATACAGGGTGTTTCATTTTAATCCGACCAGTCGAATATCTCGAAAACCAAGCCCGGGAGAGAAAAATATTTCAGACAAAAGTTGTTTGGTTTCGAGGGGGCCATAAGATGGTATCATTGGTTTGACCTTGAAGAGTCATTTGAAGGTCACGTGAAGGTTACTTTAATTTTTTTAAATGGAACACCCTATATATTTTTGCACACTCTTGTAGCTGACATCGAGAGCTTTCCAAAACACTATCGTTAAGTACCTTTTCGTTAAGTACTTTTTGAGTTATGAGGGTTGAAATAATTTCTTAATTTTACATAAACCGTAAAATATCTTGTAAAATATTCACTTTTCGATTATCTTACCTTAATACTTTTATGTACAAAATAATGAGAGGAATCAATTGGTGTAAAAAAAACACATAGTTGTTTTTAAGAAAAAATATGGAATTGTTAATTGCAAATTACATATTTTTTCTTCAAAACAACTATGTGTTTTCTTTACACCAATTGATTCCTCTCATTATTTTGTACGTAAAAGTATTAAAGTAAGATAATCGAAAAATGAATATTTTACTAGATATTTTACGGTTTATGTAGAATTAAGAAATTATTTCAAGCCTCATAACTCAAAAAGTACTTAACGAAAAGGTACTTAATTATAGTGTTTTGGAAAGCTCTCGATGTCAGCTACAAGAATGTGCAAAAATATATAGGGTATTCCATTTAAGAAATTTAAGGTGACCTTTATGTGACCTTCAAATGACTGTTCAAGGTCAAATCATTTGTCACCATCTTATGGCCCCCTCGAAACCAAACAACTTTTGTCTGATATATTTTTCTCTCCCGGGCTTGGTTTTCGAGATATTCGACTGGTCGGATTAAAATGAAACACCCTATATATATATATATATATATATACAGGGTGACCCATTTTAACTTAGGCAGCCAAATAACTCGAAAAATAAGCAAGATAGAGAAAAATGTTTTAGACAAAAGTTGTATGGTTTCGAGGGGGCCATAAGATGGTATCATTGGTTTGACCTTGAAGAGTCATTTGAAGGTCACGTGAAGGTCACTTCAATTTTTTTAAATGGAACATCCTATATATTTTTGTACATTCTTGTAGCTCATCTCGAGAGCTTTCCAAAACACTATAATTAAGTACATTTTCGTTAAGTACTTTTTGAGTTATGAGGCTTGAAATAATTTCTTAATTTTACATAAACCGTAAAATATCTTGTAAAATATTCATTTTTCGATTACCTTACCTTAATAGTTTTATGTACAAAATAATGAGAGGAATCAATTAGTGTAAAGAAAACACATAGTTGTTTCGAAGAAAAAATATGTAATTTGCAATTAACAATTCCATATTTTTTCTTAAAAACAACTATGTGTTTTCTTTACACCAATTGATTCCTCTCATTATTTTGTACATAAAAGTATTAAGGTAAGATAATCGAAAAATGAATATTTTACAAGATATTTTACGGTTTATGTAAAATTAAGAAATTATTTCAAGCATCATAACTCAAAAAGTACTTAACGAAAAGGTACTTAATTATAGTGTTTTGGAAAGCTCTCGAAATAAGCTACAAGAATGTACAAAAATATATAGGGTATTCCATTTAAAAAAATTGAAGTGACCTTCACGTGACCTTCAAATGACTCTTCAAGGTCAAACCAATGATACCATCTTATGGCCCCCTCGAAACCATACAACTTTTGTCTAAAACATTTTTCTCTATCTTGCTTATTTTTCGAGTTATTTGGCTGCCTAAGTTAAAATGGGTCACCCTGTATATATATGCATATATGTATGTGTATATATATGAATGTTTGTATGGTATATGTTTGATAGAAACAAATATATATATCCGGCCAACTTCGTATGCGTGTGTGTATCGACGGAAATATGTAAAAATTTAGAATATGCTAAAATGTACACGAAGGATCGTTGATATACACAGATTGAAATTCGCAACATTCACCGATGTCTCTGTCTCACTTAGTATCATAGTCTCGAAGCATACTGACTAAATTTTGAGTAATAAAATATATTAATATTAAAAAAAGTAATAAAATATTATTAAACGAAATCTCTCTCGCCATTACTGATATCACGCATAATCATATATCCTTTCAATAATTAATATATGTACAGTGAATGCGACAGATTAATATCTATAAGAAGTTATTAGGACACATAATTGTCATTACTAAAATACTTTTACTATACTAAACGATCAACAAAGAAACACTAATAAAAAATAAAAAATTATCTAATATATTGCGCACATATATCATGTATTTAAAAATATCAGATATTTATAAATATATCCTAAAAAAAAGTTAATATATAAAGATCTTATCGTTACACATTATATATTAGCTAATTCGTTAATTTCTTTCTGTACCTGCATGGTCTGTTCATCTATATAAGTCGAATGCAAACAGCAGACTGATAGGAAATATGTCATACTAGTTCCAAAGTAAACTTTTCTCATGAAATATGGTTCATATAAAATGGATAAAGAACATCAATTTCCTTGCAAAATTAATAAACCAATGGCGCATGTTTTTTCGTTGTCTTCCTAAATACAACGTAATAAACGGTAATCATATAAGTATTCTTCCAAAAAATATCGCAGACGAACCATAATTATAGCTTTCCTCTAATATTCTCTTTTTTTACATGTTATAAGAATTTTATGACTATTCTGACATGCAATAGCATCTACTATTTTATTATATTGTAGCTATTAGTCATACTCACCAAATGTTATTTTCTCGAAAAAGATAAGGAAGAGAAAAAAAGAAAGAGATATAAAAAATAGAAATATTTCTATATAGCTTATATATTTCAAAACTATTGTAAAATTACACAATATCTAAATATTGTTACGTCCCTGGTTTATCATTCCCTGAGCGCCTTCATTCCTTTCATCTCCTGAACATCATCTTTAGGAGGGCTGTTTATTAACAACCGGCTTGCGGTTGTTTTCCGGCACCATATTCGATTTGCGACCGAGCTGTTGTGCCGAGAGAACGTATACTCCGACGGCTGCTTGTATTAATGAATTTCGGGCTATTATATCTTGTCTTATTGTCATATTTCATTCTTTTAATAAATTCCCTTCGCATCCTAAGACGTCTGATTTATTTCGGGCGCGAGTGAGTGAGAGGACGTGAGAGGCTCTATTGCGAGATAACGCAAAAGCCGCCCCGGAGGACGTAACAAAATTAGATTTAAATTATTAAAGAATTCAGTGCAAGAGTAGCTAGTAATATTAATTAATAGTAATATTATTATAATACTTATTATTATTACTATTGTAACGAGTAATATTAATACATATTCTAAACATTTATATAATTAATATATACATTATCATTTAATATACAGGGTAGACCATTTTAATCAATACACGCGAATATCTCGAAAAGGAGAAGTTTTTTCAAAAAATGTTTCAAAGAAAAGTTTTATGGGGGCTTTGTGGCTTTGAGGGGGAAAAATAATGACATCACTAATTTAATTGTAGATGGCGCCACTTTAGATATTTTATCATGGCGGCAATTTTTTTAAATGGAAGTCGATTTCTTTTTAAATAAAAATTGTAGCTGGCAATGAGACGAATTCAATGGTTTTTTATTTTTTGAAATTGGAACATTTTTCACTGAAATACAGCGTTTCAAAGTTTAAGTGAAAAACCCACGCCCATACAGTGTGCGTATTTTGTAATTCCAAACCGCCCTCCATTTTTGTGTGTGTGTGTGTGTGTGTGTGTGTGTGTTGCATTAACGTTATATGATATGGATGATATCTGTGGTTTCTTAAAATTCTTAGAATGGTAGTTCTAGATATATTTGTTTGTTTTTCTATTTGGTAGCTACTAATATGAGGATTGAGGTAAACTGCAGCTAAAACGACCAATACACGTACATCATTCTCATCATACTCATGTCTTCGTCTCCTACGTATCAAGTTACCTTGTTGAGCTCTTAAATAAATGTTTCGAATAACAGCAGCATTCGGATGATGCCGGTTTGGATATCGAACCTGATAAAGAGCAGCAGATTGACGATAATTAATACGACATTCGCCAAGAATAAGCAACATGTCAACCCTTTTTTGTGAAGAATAATCACCCATAATTTTTATGTCAACGTAGATTTTAACGAATATCAGTAAGTGTTAACCGCCGATGTTATTTTTAAGAAAATTAAAAAAAAAGTTATTTTTAAGAAAAAAAATGTAATTGTTAATTGCAAATTACATTTTTTTTTTCGGAACAATTATGTGTTTTCTTTACAACAATTGATTCCTCTCATTATTTTGTATATAAAAGTATTAACGTAAGATAATCGAAAAATGAATATTTTACAAGATATTTTACAGTTTATGTAAAATTAAGAAATGATTTCAAGCCTCATAACTCGGAAAGTACTTAATGAAAACTAACTTAATTATAGTGTTTTGGAAAGCTCTCGAGATGAGCTACAAGAATATGCAAAAGCATAAAGGGTGTCTTATTTACAAAGTTGGAGGTGACCTTCACGTGACCTTCAACTGACTCTTCAAGGTCAAACTAATGGCACCGTATTATGTCCCCCTTGAAACCATACAACTATTGTCTGAAACATTTTTCCCAAACTCTTTTACTTTAAGAGATATTCAGCTGCATCACTTAAAATACACCCTGTATATACACGGTGAGTCATTTTAATCTATAATCCCAATTATCTCGTTGGTAAAGCATGACAGAGAAAAAATTTTTCCACAAAAGTTGTTTGTTTCTTTGGGGGCCATAAGATGGCACCATTGGTTTGACCTTGAAGAGTCATTTGAAGGTCACGTGAAGGTCACCTTCAATTTCTTAAATGGAACTTACATTTTTTCATTACATATTCTTGTAGCTTATCTCGAGAGCTTTCCAAAACACTATAATTAAGTACCTTTTCGTTAAGTACTCTTTGAGTTATGAGGCTTGAAATAATTTCTTAATTTTACATAAACCGTAAAATATCTTGTAAAATATTCATTTTTCGATTATCTTACCTTAATACTTTTATGTACAAAATAATGAGAGGAATCAATTGGTGTAAAGAAAACACATAGTTGCTTTTAAGAAAAAATATTTAATTTGCAATTAACAATTCCATATTTTTTCTTAAAAACAACTATGTGTTTTCTTTACACCAATTGATTCCTCTCATTATTTTGTACGTAAAAGTATTAAGGTAGGATAATCGAAAAATGAATATTTTACAAGATATTTTACGGTTTATGTAAAATTAAGAAATTATTTCAAGCCTCATAACTCAAAGAGTACTTAACGAAAAGGTACTTAATTATAGTGTTTTGGAAAGCTCTCGAGATAAGCTACAAGAATATGTAATGAGAAAATGTAGGTTCCATTTAAGAAATTGAAGGTGACCTTCACGTGACCTTCAAATGACTCTTCAAGGTCAAACCAATGGTGCCATCTTATGGCCCCCAAAGAAACAAACTACTTTTGTGGGAAAATTTTTTCTCTGTCATGCTTTGCCAACGAGATAATTGGGATTATAAATTAAAATGATTCACCGTGTATATATTGGGTGTTAAAAAAGTCTAGACACGGTCAAATATCTCGATAAGGAACAGTTTTACTAGAAAGTGTTTCAGACAAAAGTTGTATGGCTTCGAGAGGGACATAAGGTGGTCATTAGTTTGACCTTACGTGAAGGTCACCTCCAATTTTTTAAATGGGACACCCTATATACTTTTGCACATTCTTGTAGCTCATCTCAATAGCTTTCCAAAACACTATAATTAAGTTAATTTTTATTAAGTACTTTCCGAGTTATGAGGCTTGAAATCATTTCTTAATTTTACATAAACAATAAAATATCTAGTAAAATATTCATTTTTTGATTATCTTATCTTAATACTTTTATGTACAAAATAATGAGAGGAATCAATTGGTGTAAAGAAAAAACATAGTTGTTTCGAAGAAAAAATATGTAATTTGCAATTAACAATTACATAGTTTTTCTTAAAAATAACTATGTATTTTCTTTACACCAATTGATTCCTCTCATTATTTTGTACATAAAAGTATTAAGGTAAGATAATCGAAAAATGAATATTTTACAAAATATTTTACGGTTTATGTAAAATTAAGAAATGATTTCAAGCCTCATAACTCGGAAAGTACTTAACGAAAACTAACTTAATTATAGTGTTTTGGAAAGCTCTCGAGATAAGCTATAAGAATATGTAAAAGCCTATAGGGTGTCCCGCTTAAAAAGTTGAAGGTGACCTTCACGTGACCTTCAAATAATTCTTCAAGGTCAAACCAATGGTACCATGTTATGTCCCCCTCGAAGCCATACAACTTTTGTCTGAAACACTTTCTTTAGTAAAACTCTTCCTTATCGAGATATTCGACCGTTTCCAGACTTTTTTAACACCCAGTGTATATATATATATATGCAGTTATGGAATAAATTTGCATTTAGTTCTATATTGTTATAATTATTCACAGCAAATAACACGTGATCCTTTGCTCCTAACAGAAGATTTATATCTTAAAAGAATAGATATTAGTTGTATGGTTTATTAAAATAGTTTTAACTTTAAAAATAAACTAGTTTATTAAATAAAAATTATTTAGTTTTAATAAACCATACAACTAATATCTATTCTTTTAAGGTATAAACATTCTGCTTATATGTATACATGTATATAGATCATTGAATGGATATCCATGTAGAGATACAATGAATATCAATATACGTGCACTAGGTATCTATGTATATAAATATCCGCTTAATGTTGATATGGATGTTCACTGGATATTGATTTACATATCATATAGATATTTATGAGACTTCGAATTGCGGACATTTGGATATCCATAGCATCTCTAATATTAGTTTCTCATATATTCGTGGATATCCTTAATGCCTATGAAGAATATCTAGTGGATATTTAATATCAATTATTTTCCGTACGGCATGTAATTTTTTAAGAAAAAAGGAAAATTTTAATGGATGAAATTTATATAAAATTTATGGACTCTTTTTTGTAACATTTTAACATATATAATAATCTAAAATCATAATAAACGCAAAGGCGAACTTTATAAGTCTTGTTTAGAACAGTCTCAAACCGTTATTGAACAACAAGTTATTTGAACAATATTTAAAAAAATAAACAATACTTATACTTAAAAATTAACACAATAATTATAATTAAAAAATAACACAATAATTAAATATAAATAAATGCGATAATTATATTTAACTTATAAAATTTGTAGTTTAAGAAATTTATAGATTTAAAAAATTTTTTTAACTTTTTAACTTATTAAATAAAGTATATAAAGATGAACATTGTTTTAAACAATAGAAGCATTATAAAATAATACGTTATAAAATAATATAATATATTATTATTTATTTTATTCTATTTTAATTATCATCGGTGGTTTTGAGTTTTAAATTTTTTATTTGTACACTCAATAAGTTCAGATTTTCTTTTCTGTATTTTTTCTCTTAGTTTCTCAACTTTGGTTCTTTGTTCTTTTTCTTTATTTCGGAAATTTTCTAGATTTAATAACAATTCTTGAAAAACAACTTTATTCGTCATAGATTTAATCGTATTTTTCAATACTGTTTGCATCGATTCAGATTCTTTAATAGTTTCTTTATTTCTTCTCCTTCAGATATTAAACGCAATTCTAAATTTTTTATATTTTTCATCTATATTTTTATATCTTTTAATATAACTTTTTTCTAATTCTTATGTTCTTTTTTATTTCTTATTTTTACGTTCTGCTTCTTGTTTTTTTTCTTCTGCAATTCTTTTTTGCTCATCTAAGTGTGAATAATATGAACTGCGTACAATTCGTGCAAGTGTTAAAAGTTTACTCGATGTGGGTACTCTGTGAGATATAGAATTAAATCTTTTTAATCCATCAATTATTGAAAATCTGGCATTAAGTGTTTTCTCGTCGATTCTTGTTTTATCCTCTGTTATTCTACTAAATACTCTGTTATTCGTGAAAATTCCTGCTCAGCACTTCTGTGGGTAAGTGACAAAGCTGCTTTAACTACATGTGTCGTAATAGGATACCGTAGATTTGATTGACATTTAAACGAAAAAATTGTATTCCAATATTCATCAATTCTTTCATTCTTTTTTTTCTAAACGGACGATATTTCTGAGTCTATTTGAAGCAACTTTCAGTCGTGCGATAAGATATCTATATCCGTAAGTAGTAATAAGTTTGCGATTTTCACAATACAATTTATACACTATTCGCACTTTTCATATTTTCAGGCGAAAGACATTCAAAATGTTTCAATGTTTTTAAATTTACTATTTTTTCAAACATGTATTTTATTGCTGTTATGTAAAAATGTTTAACTCCATTTAAAAATAGCATTTTATCTGATTCTAAAAGGAAAATTGAATTTTTTACGTTTTTACTAAAGTTAATATCTTTTAAATCCTTAAATGTTAGATTTTTCGAGCAATTCCTCGCTTTCATATCAAGAAAAGGGTGTAGTTCCGAAAAGGTCAAACCCCCGATTTTGCTGTCATCACGTATACTTACGTATTTTGATGCGCTGATTACGAAAATGATAGTTAAAGTTACCGACTATTTCATTTTCATGGTGGAAACCATAAAAAATCGTTAAAAATGACGTTTTTTGATTTTATTTTATCAAATACTGAAAATTTAAAAAAATGTTTCAAACAAAAGTTGTAGATCTCTTCGAAATATGCATTTTATGTCCTATTCATTTTTACCATACAAGTGATAGTTCTCTAGAAAATCAAACTTAAAGATATATCTCATCACACTACGATATGCTGTGTACGATAAGTTAACTTTCCTTTGGCATTACCCAGAGCTAACGACGTGGACGTAGAAAGTTTTTGTAGCTCCTTGTTTTTGTTTTTTTGTTTTTTTCTTGTTGCTTTTAATTTTTTTTTGCTTTTGATTTTTTTTTTTACTTAAAAACTAATGTTAGATGCTATTGTAACTGCTTTCATATATATATGTATATATTTCTTTAATACGTTACATTTTTCCTGGATAACATTTTTTAATATCAATAATTAATTGTTTGAAAGGATCTTCATTCAATTTTCGAACACGGCGACGCCACAAAAATTCGCATAAATGTTCTGCAATATTCTCCTGATGAGCACCACGAGATAAACGTCGACGCATCCAGCGCCAGGAAGACTCAATATTCTGAGTATGAGCACCAGTTTCAGGGTCTACAAAATTCTCAGAATGATTTACCGTTCTATGAACATATCCGTGCTTATCCAAATCGATATAACCTTTCCAGCAATCTGTATGAATCTCTGTTCCAGGTGCCACATGTTTTTTTATCAAAGCTAGAAGAGTATCTTTGTCCCTTTTGTTGTCTGGGCAAATTTCAAGCCGATAATTAGCAGAATGTCCACGATGAATCATTCCAAGAATCCATGACCCCTCAACAATACGTCCTCGTTCATATTTTCGACGACCAATCTTACATTCGTCAATTTCTACTACTTTACCAACACCTCCTAAAAGATCTTCATTTTCGAAGTGCTCATCAAGTGCAGCCATGCAGACTTCTCGACAAAAAGAAAATCTATCAGCTACAGTTTCACGAGATATCTGTTGCCCATCACAAATGCTGCTTTCTCGAATTGTTTGCTCAAACGTCATATTGACCGAAAAACAATACGTTATAAAGATACATGCTGCAGGAGAAATATGGCATCTCTCAAACCATGTATTTTCAGCAACAGTTGCAATATGTCGATATTTTCCTTTTTTCATACAAAGAAATTGTCCACAAGCATGCTGTGATTCTTGTAAAACCATATATTTTTTATGAGTTTTACAAAATTTTTGCGTCGGAATCAAACCAATATCTCTAAGCCATTGGAGAGTTGAGGAACGATTTTGAAGAATAGACGCCAATGAGAAAAAATTATACGTTCTGTCCATTTTTTTATGATAAACAAAACAGAAATAAACTTTTAAACAACTAGTGTTAGGAATGGCAAAGCTCATTTATCTATAATAAATATTAAAAAACCTTAAAAGGCAGGCTAAAGCAAATCAGAACTTAAAGATTTTGAACAAAAAAAATAGAAAAACAACTACTGCAATTGTCACAAAATTTATCTGAAACCAAATGCTGCTTTGCTGTAAAGCTCTATATACACTCTGACTTAGTGAGAAGAGTAGAAAGATATACAATATACTGGAACCTTTGGCGTGTGAACTGTTCGAGACTGTCCGCAGTTTCGGCCGATTTTTGATCCCCCGCACTTGTTAGCTAATATACTATAGTGTTCAAATACATGTTTCCTAATCGCGGAGCCCGCCCCTCGGAGCGGGGAAGGCGGTAGGGCGCGCTAACGCGCGCCCGTTAAGCCGCCTTCCCCGCGGAGAGGGGTCGGGCGGCACTGTCGGTAGCGTAGCCCAATGTCTATCGCCTAAGGTAGTTATTTTTTAGCGGGCCGCAGGCCGGTGCGGCGAGCGAAGCGAGCCGTATCATTTCTTTTTAGAGTGTTTAGGCGGGACCGTGGTCAATCGGGACCGTGGTCAATCGGGACCGTGGTGAATAACAGTAAAAATGAATAGCACATAAAATGTATATTTTAAAAAGATCTACAACTTTTCTTTGAAACTTTTTTTTTTTAATTTTCAGTATATTGATAAAATAAAATCAAAAAACTTCATTTTTTAACGATTTCTTTTTTTATGGTTTTTACCATGAAAATGAAGTAGTCGGTAACTTTAACTATCATTTTCGTAATCAGCGCATCAAAATACGTAAGTATAAGTGATGATAGCAAAATCGGAGGTTTGACCTTTTCGGAACTCCATCCCAAGAAAATTTTTAGTTAATACAGAAAGTTTTATGATGTTTGAATAAAGTATATAAATTAACTTTTTCAATGAAGAATACAAGATATGGATGAGCAATTCATTATTTTGCATTTTACAAGTAAATTCACTCGTAATAATTTTAAATAAATATATAATGAACTCTAACATAGTTCTTAAAGATTTATTCTTTTATAAATATTTCATTATATATCAAGATAACTTTGTTTTTTGTTATAGCATATTCTTTGCTTGGAATATATTTCAAAAAATATTCGTTTAATACAGGAAGTTGCTCTACTATTCTCTCTACAGCTGGGCCTATAGTAAGTCATCTAGTACTAATATGTTTAATAAATGTGTGTTTAGGTAACTTTAAATCAGATTGAATTTTTTCAAAATTTTCACATCGCAAATTCTGATTATGAAAAAAAATAGAATATTTTAATTATAAAATCTGAAATATCTAAATCTAAACACTACATACTTTTCAGAAATGCATTATTTGTAGAATGCAGTAAGTAAGAACCTATATCAAAGGGACATTTATAATTCGTCTTTTAATTTTTCCTGAAAAAAAAACGGAAACTTGTGTATTAATATTAGCTCCATCACTACTTAATACTAATACTTTTTTTAAATTATGTGAATCTAATGCTTTAATAGATGGTTTAATAAAGTAATTGCATCGGCTTTTTCGATAAAATAAGTGATGAAATGTTGATTTATAACTAGATTTTGAATATTAGACCAATATTGCATTCTCATTTGAAGTTCTTTTTTAATTTTTAAATTACTCGTTTCAACATACTGTAACATGAAATATACATTAACTTCATTAATAATTAGTCTTAGAAATAAGTTCCAAAGCATATATTATCAAATAAGAAGTTTTGGAGATAACGAAAAAGAGTCAGGAAAGCAACCAAGAAACAATTTGAAAAGTTCCTTTTTTCCTTTACATGAAATTACTGGCCTATTGGAATTAACGATTTCCATACAAAAAAAAATTCAGCTCTAGTTTCTGCTTCACTAGCACTAAATAATGACATTGGCACGATATTTTGTAGTTGTTATCTAGACATTCTTGATTCTGTAGATGATTTTTGAGAATTTGTTGATCGATTAGTCGCTAACTGTGTTGTAGATTTTGTTACAGTAATGTTTAATTGTAACTGAATAAGCACGCACGCACGCACATAAATGTATGTATAACACACACACACACACACACACACACACACACACACACACATTTTGAATAAATTTATATTTTGTCTTTTATATTAATAAGAAAAAATGTAATTATTTACGCGCCTCTCCCTTGTTCTATCCTTTTCTCATTCTCTCTCTCTCTCTCTCTCTCTCTCTCTCTCGCATGTGATCTTTTCGCACTATCGTTGTCTCTCTCGCATGCGGTCTCTTCGCGCTATCGTTCTCTCTTTTGTATGCTGTGATATCGCTCTATCGTTGTCTTTCTATGCACGCGGTTGTCTTGCACTATCGTTCTCTCTTTCGAATGCGGTCATCTCGGTATTATCGTTCTCTCTCGTACGCGGTCATCTTACGCTATCATTGGCTGCGTTCAGCAGAGAAAGCAGCTTTGCAACTGTTGCAAGATTTTCGATTGAACGTCATCTATCGTTTTACGTTTTTCCAACATGTTTGCTCAGCGGTCGCCATTTTTTCCAGCATAATAAAAGTACGCTGATTAAGCGCAACACGTTGGAAAGCATACAACCTTAACCTAATATTAAGAACAACAATATGTAATAAAATAATGAAATATATTATTTGTATATAATACAGATCATAATATAAAAAATTTCGCATGGACAAGTCAAACTACTAAATTACTTCTACAAAAATATTATGAAAGAAAAAATTAATTTCGCGATCCTAAAATTAAGAAAAAGTTATTGTGGACAGAAATAGTAAAAGATATGTATATTTTTTTTAATAATTTCACATTCGTACCAACTTGTTTTTTTACACTTGCACCAACAAAATTTTATATACATAATCTGTATTAAGTACATATACGCATAGTTCAAAAAAGTGCGTTCATCAGAAGACATATGCTGCTAGCAGCGCCGCGCAAAGCGCTTACTAAGCTGCTTTCTCTGCTGAACGCAGCCATTCGCTTATCTTTGCGTCATTCTTCTCGCACTATGCGCCATCTTACGTGACACCAATGCGCCGTCCTTGTCCCACGCTGACACCATCCTTGTCGCACTTTCTTCACACCTGTCCTTTTCCCACACATAGTGCCATCCTTTTCCCACCTTCACACTGCTCTCTTTTCACGCGGTCATCCGCGAATCCCTTCCCCTCGCGGACCTCTCGTCCACCGAAAGCATCGCGGTTTCCTTTTCCTCGCGTGTGACGTCACTCCCCGCGTCGCGTAACGTCATCCCCTCTCACCCCCCCCCTGAGAAGATCTGAATTAGAACCGACCTGGTATCACTACTGATATCCATGAATATATGAGAAACAGTCATTAGAGATATTGTAGATATCCAAATGTCCGCAATTCGAAATTTCATAAATATCTACAGGATATGTAACCAATATCCAATAGATATCTGTGGACAACGTTCAGTGAATATATAGATGCATCTATTACATATATATATATATATATATATATATATATACATATATATACATATATATACAGGGTGTCGCAGACTACCCGTATCAGCCGAATATCTCAAAAACTGAGCGCGACAGATAAAAATATTTCAGACAAAAGTTGTAAGGTTTCAAGTAACGCATTACATGACGATATCAGTATGACCTCTAGATCACCTCTAGGGAAATATCTTGAAAAATATGAGAAATTCGGAAAAACATATGACACAAAAATCGTTTGATTCAAAGAGGGACATAAGATTATATCATAGTTGGTTTGATCTTGAATTAATACGCCATAGTCATATAGAGTTTAACTTTGTTTATTTTTAAATTAAACCTCTATTGCATATTCTTATAACTTACCTCGAGAGCCTTTCAAAACACTATAATAAAGTATCTTTCCATTAAGTACCTTTCGAGTTATAAGATTCGAAGTAATTTCTTCATTTTTACCCAGGTAGCAAGCACACATCATTTGGACGTTTAAACTGGTCATTTTTGGTCATATGTTGTCAAAATGACTGATTTGTTATATGATTTTATATTGACGTCTTGATATAATATTATTTTGACGTCATATTTCAGTCATAAACTGACGATTATTTTATTATTAATGTGATTAGTTAGTACATCGACCCCGTAAAAAATCTTTCAAAATTTTTTATATAACATGACTTTCGCGATCAGACTTTAACAATTTTTCTTTCGACGCATACATTTATCTGTGCACGACTCATGTTGCTTAATCATTCAAGTGTTCATTAAATTAGTGCACAGTGAAAATATTAGCTATATCAATCAAGTGTAATTAAAATGCTAAAAAATATACACAATTTTTTTATTATACAGTTGATTAGCAAAATATATTTTTATAAAACGCAGGCAACGAAGACATTATATGTTGAAATTATATGATATTAGAAGTAAGTTTTTATTTATGTTTAAATAAAATAATAATAACAAATATAAAACTTGTGATCTATTTTCTTACCATATTTGTGTCCAGCGTTTCCAGCATTTTCAAATCAAACAGTTGAATCGATCTGAGGTTCTTCTGAAGAATAGAATGGCTGTAATTGTTCAATGATGCTCTCGAATCAGTTAATCTGCTTTATTCAACAACGCTATTAAATACATTATTATGCCAAGAAAAAGACGTCAAAATATGGTACATTTTATAACGTCATTTTATATGGTACATGTCATAACGTCAATAATCTGTGACATTAGGGCTGTGTTCCAATATTCACTGCCAGTACTGAAAATCTATAGTGTACATCACGTAAACTATAGATTTTCAGCACTGGCAGTGAATATTGGAACGTAGCCTAGACTGTCAGTTTTACGTCATAAAAACGTCAACTCGTGACATCAAAAATAGTCAGTGAATGACCAATTTAAAACGTCAAAATGACGTGTTTGCTACTTGGGAAGCTATAAAGATAATTATACACTTTACGGACACCTTCACCGATTTCAATGATCTTGACATATGTTGTCAAGCTCACTCTCCTGAGTAAGAATTAAAAGTGTCCCTCACTATTCATTAAAAATTTATTAACGAAAAAAGTTTAATGAATATAATATGATTTTGCCACAGCATGTACGTTTAAGAAGATACCATATATTTGATGGAATATATGTTCAATATATAGCGAAAATCATCATTAAATTAAAGTAAACTTTGCTTTGTGTTGCAAAGTACATGCGTGGCTACAGTGGGTTCCGGCCCCTCCCCCCTTTAGGAGGCTCTACTTCCGGAAGATATAACCTAACCCAAACCTATTTCTGATTTAAAATTAAAATTTGGTTTAAATCAGAATAAGTTTGGGTTAGGTTATATTTTCCGGAAGTGGAGTCCCTCCATAGGGGGGGGGGGGGCGGAACTCATTGTAGCCACGCATGTATTTTGCAAGATAAAACGAAATTTACATGGGTTTGCAACTTTTCACGGAAAGCAAGGTTCAACCCAAATCAAACTTTAAATCAGAAATAGGTTTGGATTAGGTTATACCTTCCGGAAGTGGAGCCCTCCCCGCAGGACCAACTGTATCCACACATGTACATTTCACCTTGACTTTTAAAACGTACATAATATCTAAAAATTGCACATAATTCGTAAAACTTTTTTTGTTAATAACTTTTTAATAAATGACGAGCGACACTTAAAACCTTTTAAAACTTACTCAGGAGAGTGAGCTTGACAATATATGTCAAGATCATTGAAATCGATAAGAGCGTCCATAAAATGCATAATTACCGCTATAAAAATATGTAATAAAAAATAGATTTTATTAAAAAAATTTAAGATGACTTTGCCCTGTCCCTGGCGACGTTATTTAAGGTCAAACTGATAAGATCAGATCGCTTTAAATTGATTTACAATTTTTGTTTGAAACATTTTCCTATAGGACCACTATTTTCGGAAATAATTGGCCGTTTTCAGATTTGTTAACCTCTGTGTGTGTGTGTGTGTGTGTGTGTGTGTGTGTGAGTGTGTGTGTGTGTGTATATACGCATACTCACATATACACATAGCTATATTATTATGCACATACGCATGCATATACATTCCATGCATACACTTATACGCACACAGATATATAATTAAAGAAGTGTACATGTGTGTGATTTGATGTATTAATAGAAATGTTTATTTGTTTATATTTTTAGAATATATGAAAATGTGTAATTTAAGGTATTTTTTAATATCATAATTAGTTTTCTTTCTATACAAGTTTTTTTTTTGCATTTATTAATTTAATGTTAATGCAATAAATGTACGCTAAATAAATTGATTAAAAAACACATATAGCATATTTAAATTAAATTGTTAATTTTTCAAAACAAATATCGATCAAATATATTAATTTCTAGTTTTGATCATATGTTAATAAGAAAGAAAATTATGTCAGCATTAAATATTCTTAAAATGATGTCATTTCACAATTGAAAAAGCTATTAAAGAAATAAGAACAGAATCAGTAAATGAAATAGCCAATAAAATGTCCGACTTTGCCATATAACGGTTAATGGCAGACGTTAGTAATTGACTGAAACGTATATTTACGATCATACCGGTAGTTTATATAAGTTGTGACGCGCGTGTCACGCGCTTTAATTGTGGCTTACTGTGGAGTGTAGAATAGTTGACTTTCTTTATTCTTTTGTCAAACTTACCGCGAGCAATACATGTCATATTATTTGTAAAAGTATATTTGAAGTGAATCCGATCGTTTCATTTTTTGTGTGCGTTCAAATTATATCGTCTAAAGCTACGAATCAACAACATTATATCTATTTTGATTATATTGAGTGCTTGTAAACTTTACTCGCGAGGTAAGTATATACATACATAAAACGATATATCTCGTGTTATATAAACAGTAATAAGCTTAGAGTAAATTTTCAAAATTAAATGCATATTATTTGAACATGATATGACATCATACAATACATATACAAACTTTTTTTTATATATGATACTTTTATAACTAACTAATTTATGTATATTTATGTATATTTTTATAAAACTTATTTCAAAATTAAATTTCTATTATCCAGACATAACAAAGTCTGTAGAAAGCAAATCATGCCAAGTGTCAGCTATCAACTAATGTTAGCAAAAAGGCTATAAATTTGGTACTGAAGCTGTTATTATCGATTAAGTTGACAAATTGATGTCAAAAATCGAGCAGAACCTGCTCACAGAATCTGACGCAGATTGGTGGCAAAAACCTAGCAGGATCTACTAACATGACTTGATATCAGATTGTCGGCAGAAACCAAGCAGGATCTGCGTGCGCGTAATTTGACTGTAGATTGACAGCAGAAGGAACAGGATTTGCATGCGTGATCTGATGGCAAATTGGTAACAATCTACATTTGATTCGATAATTCTTTCGCTTACCGCTATGTGCTTTCTCGCAATCAAATTTCTGTCAGAAATATATACAAAGTCACGATTATTAATAAAAGATAAAAAATATAGTAACTATTTCTATCACTGTAATTTCTGATATTTGATACAAGCAGATGAGATTCAGAATATTAAACTGATTGGAATCAATAGAATAAATGGAAAATTATTCATTTATTGTCTATTTGAAGCATAAAGGAAGAATTTAATTCTAAATAAATTATATCTCAAATTTTATTAAGTTAATTTAATTACTTTCAGCATTTACTTTATTATTAATTTAATTAAATTGAATTAGTCCTCCTCTATGTGAGATATAACTACGATATAACATATATTATATATTATATGTTATATAAGAAGAAAATTATAATTAATCGATAATACTCTTACTTAGCATTTGTAATAATCAATTTTGTTGCATTTATATTACATATTTATATGAATGACCAGAAGCTGCAGATTCTGCTCGGGATCTGCTGCCAATCTGCCATCAGATTACGCGCGCGCAGATCCTGCTCGGTTTTTGCTAATAATCTGCTGTCAGATTCTGTGAGCAGATTTTGCTAGCAAATCGTGAGCCTATTGCGGACATAACGGGATCTGCTGCCAATCTGCTAACAACTTTTGTGGAAATCTGTCGCCAATCTGCTGGCAAATTGCGCGCATTTTGCTTACCAAGTACATACAATAAAAAATATCAATAGAAAATTTTGCTAATTGGGAATAAAATGCATATATAAAATTTAATTTTTTTACCATATTAATATTAAAATTTTTTATATGTATTGTATATGTATTGAACTATATGTATATATTATTTAATAATGATTCTTTTACTTAAGCAGTATCTACATAATACATTTTCAGAAATATATTAAAGAATTTCTTAAAGCATAATATCTAATCGATCAATAAAGACAATATTGTAATTATATATTTAATAATACAGAATGAAAAAATTTATGCAAAAAATCTTAGCGATGCTATAATCTTTAAATGATAAATTATTTAATTAATACAATATCTTAATATTAATAACAATTTTCTTTTATTATGATAGTTAAAATATACTTAAATAGTTTTAATTCCAGTAATTACTATCAAATATTTTTATATAATTTTATTACTCTTAATATTTTTAATTATATAATTATCTTAATCTATATTAATATATTATGTGATAAATATTGATATTAGAGGCAACCTCACTGATTTCGAATGCTTCCACATATATTGTGAAGAATCTCATCATTCTAATTAATTCGCAAAAAATGTTAGCCGTCGCTAAATTATTTATTACGAAGATAATTAATTCAACTCAAAAATAGTAACTGATATACACATATTTATTGAAAAATGCACAACAAAAATTCGGTAAATAACCATAACAGAAACTTGACATTAAACATGGAAAATATGCTGAGAGAATATTATAGAATGTAAATAAATAAGGTCAGAAGTACACTTTGATACATGAATATAATATAAACATATTAGAATTCCAAATATTACAATTATTTCAAAGAATTAAGTCACATATAAAATTTCTTTTCTTAATAACTTTGTAATAAACAACGAGTGACGGCTAAAATTTTGCAAATCAGAATAATGTTCTTCACAATATATGTTAAGGTCATAAAAAAAAAAATATATATATATATATATATATATTTAAATATATTTAAATATATTTAAATATATATACAGGCGATTTTAATGTCCCACCCCAAATATCTCTTTTCCTACGCCTTTTATCAAAAAATGTTTCGTACAAAAGTTGTATGATTTCAAGTGGGACATAAGATGGTGTCATTAATTTGACCTTGAATAGTTATTTGAAGGTCACGTGAAGGTCACCTTCAATTTTTTAAATGGAACCGCCCACTTTTTATTACATATTCTTGCATCTTATCTCGAGAGCTTTTCAATACACTATAATTAAGTTAATTTTCATTAAGTACTTTCCGAGTTATGAGGCTTGAAATCATTTCTTAATTTTACATAAACCATAAAATATCTTGTAAAATATTCATTTTTCGATTATCTTACCTTAATACTTTTATGCACAAAATAATGAAAAGAATCAATTGGTGTGAAGGAAACATATAGTTGTTTCGAAGAAAAAATATGTAATTGTTAATTGCAAATTACATATTTTTACGTGACCTTCAAGTAACTATTCAAGGTCAAATTAATGACACCATCTTATGTCTCCCTTGAAATCATACAACTTGATACAACTTGATACCCCTTGATACCACTTTTGTACGAAACATTTTTTTGTAAAAGGCGTAGAAAAAGAGATATTTGGAATGGGACATTTAAATGGCCCATATATATATATATATATATATATATATATATATATATATATATATATATATTTATATATTTATAGGGATGTATGTGGGAGGAGGTCGAACGTGTCTTTACGCCCATTTGATCAACGAGCGACAGAATCCATCCGTGGCAACGGCATTGACGCATATCCTGTGGAGAGAGCATTCACACATTTTTCAGCCTAACGAATAATTGCTAGAAAACAATATTCGCAGACTAGAAAAATATGTGAGGCGCAAGATTTGGCTGGATCGGGAATCGAACTCGAGTCTTTCGCTTTCCGGGCAACTGCTCTAGACCACTGAGCTATCCAGACCTCACACCTAATGCTGCTTTTTAACACAGTGATATGCGACTGCAGAGCGATGTTGATATCTCGCTCGATGGATGCAATGCCGATTGCCATGGAGGATCCTTGAAAAGGTCGCTCGTTGACCAAATAAATTATATATATATATATATATATATATATATATATATATATACATACATATATATATATATATATATATATATGCCTCTGTCAATCTTAAAATTGACCTTGAAAGTAACTGTGATGAAATAATGAACTTCAAATGTTAAGATTGACAGAGGCACTTTTAGAAAAAATGTTTGATATAAAAGTTTCTTATTTTTTCACGTACAATTCGAATCTGTAATAAAAAGTACCATGTTCCCCTAAAAAAATTCAACTTCCGATCCGGATGGCGTATTTCCGGTCGGAATCAAAAGTCGAAAATATCACCATTTGATAGAGCGTACCCGATTTACTTAAAAATTATTTGCGATTTTTGATAAAAGCCATTTATTTTCATTTTAAAAGGGGTGTACGGGTGGCCTGAGACACCATGTATATATATATATATATATACAGGGTGTCCCAGACCGTTTAGCTCTTTAAAATTATGTACTTTTAACACGCTGCAACTTGATAAAAAAAATTTTCTCGAGAAATTCAACTCAAATTCCATAAACTACAACATTTTGCCTACAAAACGCTTTTTTTCAATTTTCCTATGATTTTTTTGACCGAGTAATACGATTTTGAAAATAAACCAGTACTTTTTAAATATGATGTCAATACTTGGAGAAAAATCATCGTAGACAAAAAATAAGAAAAGCATTTTGAAGCTTGAAATTTCAACTTTAACGCACAATCGTTAGTTTTTTAAATTTTTTATCTTCCTTGTTCTGTGCTTTAAGAAAGAGCATTGTATTGTTCCTTAAAATTACATATTTTTGACACTCTGCAGTTCGATAAAAAAATTTTTCTCAAAAAGTTTCAACTCAAATTCCATAAACTACAACATTTTGCCTACAAAATGATTTTTTTTAATTTTCCTACGATATTTTTGACTGAGTTTGACATGACTTCGACTAACATTCTTTTTATGTGAAATGACATATACCGCCGGCATTAGCATTATCCAATGTGCTCCATGCAGGTTGCCGGTCGGATTTTGCACATCGTATGTATATGTATGTGTGTATGTGTGTATGTGCGTATTACACAGCAGAGATAAGGACTCCATAGTTTGTCACTCCCGCAGTATTTACCCACATAGCATAAGATTTCCATAGGACATCCTAATTTGATCAAAATGATCCCATTTTGATCCACATTAAAAAATCATCCATAGGATTACTTGAGGATATCTCGTATAACATAAGATCTCCGTAGAACATCCTGATTTGATCGAATAATCAAAACTCTAAAGAATATAGACGATAAAAAATCATTCGTAGGATTTCCTGAGAATATATTTCTGATTGTCATATGTATATGATCACTAGTTTGTTCGTTTATCGCTACGCGACGCTTCGCTCTCATATTTAAATTTAATAATGAGAATTATATAAAGTTTGCAAAAGGCGACAAATATGATTAAAAATATTTTGCTTCAATTTAATGTCCGATGACACAACCTCAGTGGAGGAACTTCGGATATTAAATTAATTTTATAAATCGGACGAATAAATGTCCGGCAAATAAATCCGGATAATAAAAATGATCCGTTCATCATCTTCAAAGTTTTTGATAAAAATAATTCAGTTTTAAAGAAACAATAAAACAGTATTAATTTTATAGATAGCGCTATCAAGTATATAAATTTCCATTTTAAAAAATTGTAATGTCATTGATTTTATTTTGGTGACACTATTTAAGATTACTATTTTATTGCTTTTTTTAAACTATATTGTTTTTGCATAAAATATTTTTTCATAAAAAGTATTTCGTTCGAGATATTTTAAATAGACATTTAAAATAGATTCGTATATTTAATGATTTCCTCTGGATCAGTTTAGGACAATGAAAAAGACATTTTAAACCTTCAGTGGATATTGTTGGGATTTAATTTTGTTATGTAAGTCATCCCAGGGATATCTATTTTTGGATCTCCTAAGGATAACATGAAAGCGGACATTCAGATATCCTTAGTATATCCTAAGTATGTTCTATGATCCACAGATATCTTTCGGATAATTAAAAGTTTTTGAAGTATATCCGGTGGTCGTACCTAGAATCAACTTTTGCTACGTGGGACATTCCTAAATAATACATCGTTTGAATTTTGTGGCGGTCTTTCTTCGTTCCTGAGATATGGGATTTTTAAATTTTATACTTACTTTCCAGCAAACACCAAGTAACAGTTATATAATTGTTAGTTATAATTTCCTACTCAACAATATAATTGTTATCTAACACATAACAGTTATATAACATGTAACAGTTATATTGTTGAATAGGAAATTATAATTAACAGTTATATGTATAACTGTTACTTGGTGTTTGCTGGATTGTATCATCTTTTCGTTACATTCTAAATATGTTTATATTTTTCTGTTTACATTTACTGAGGTCATTTCTGAATGACTTTCAGAAAGTTTTAGCCGCTTGTTATTTATTAAATAGTTATTAATAGAAAAGTTTCATGAATAGAATATAATTTTACCACTTCATGTATGTTTAAGAAGAAATATATTTAATAGAATATATGTATTTGTAAATTTTGTTTTGTCTTGCAAAGTACATGCGTGGACACCGTGTGTTCCGCCCCCCTCCTATGGGGGGGTTCCACTTTCGGAAGATATAACCTAACCTAACCTGTGTCTGAAGTGTAGGAAATACTTTAATATATAACAATTCGCTTCACATGGTTCATATGGTTCATGAGTTTATATAAGTTTGCAACTTTCTATGCGAAGCCAGGTATATTCCACACTTCAGACACGGGTTGGATTAGGTTATATCTTCCGAAAGTGGTGCCCCCCCCCGTAGGGGAGGCGGAACATGCGGTGTCCACGCATGTACTTTGCAAAACGAAGGAAGTTATATACAAACACTTATTAAAAGTTTAGGTAAAAGAAAAAGAAGAATTTTTATTTAGCGAAACTAAACAATAATTCTATAGCTTAGCGACATGGAAGCGACGAGCAAACATAAACAAAAAATATAAACACACAAGTAAAATATAATATGAAACCGTGATGAGCAAATGTAAACAAAAAATGTAAACACATAAATAGGATATAACGAAAAGATGATATGAAAGTATGAAATGTTAAAAGTGCATATCTCAGAAACGAAAACAGACCGCCGCAAAATTCAAACGGTGTACTATTTAGGAATGTATCTTCTACAACATATGTGAAAATAAAAATTGTTTGAGCTGTGTAACCTAAAGTAAACATTTACCATATTTGTTTTTCGATGATCTTATCTGAATACTTTTATGCACAAAATAATGAATGAAATCAATTGGTATAAAGAAAACATATTCGTTTTTAGAAAAAATATGTAATTTACAATTAACAATTACATATTTTTTCTGTACGACTTGACACCAGAAGCCGATAAAAAAACTGTAATATATCAATTTTTTTGTTTTTAATATAAAACCGGGAGGATCCGACACAATTCTCATAACTTTGGCGCTATAATGTAAAAGTAAATTCCGATAGTATTTTTAGCGGAAAATGTTGGAAAAATATTTGAAAAACTTTACGATCAATAAATATTATTAATAAACAATAAATATCATTAAATAAAATTCATTCTATATTTAATCTTGATCCTTGTTGAGAATGAACTTCGTTTTGTAAAATACATGCGTGAATACAATGGGTTCCGCCTCTCTACGAGAAGGTTCCACTTCCGAAAGATATAACCTAATCCAAACCTATTCTAATTTATAATTAAAATTTGGCTCGTTTTGAAAAGTACATGCCTGAACATCTTTTTTCAAGTCGTAAAAAATATCAACAACATAAAAATCAATTCAAATCATTGTTCCATCTGATTTCAATATAAGAAAGGTTAACAATGTCAAACGAAAACGTATATATAGTCTATATACAGTGTCATGAAATTGCATATTTTATTAGCATTATTTATTTTATTAATAATATCTATTGATTGTAGAATTATTTAATAATTTTTCCATATTCTCCGCTAAAAATACTATTGGAATTTACTTTTACATTATGGAGTTAAAGGTATGGGAATTAACCGAGGATCCTGCTTTGTTTCTGTGTGTACTTTAATCGTAGAGAAGCATTTATATTATTCTGTGCAATTAATAAAAAGATTTCCTTATAAAAAGAAATGACATTTTATCGGTAAAACAGGACAGTCCAGCATCTTAAAATATTAGACCGCATTAAGGTAAATCATAAAATATTAGGTTTTGTGATCGTGCTTTTACCTTTCTGGATCATACGGGATCATGCGATTGGTTACATGACACACCTTTGGCGCCGCGATCTGCGATCCACGATCTCACGTCTCCACTTGAAAAGAATTGTGAAAATCTGTTAAATGATTAGGCGTCAGAATGGAAAACCGTACCATACGAAACTACAGAAACAATATCGACACTAATCGAAAATAGAGACGGAGAGACGAATACGACGGAATTTAGGACGTTAATTAACACGATAGCTCAGCAATGTAATGGAGAAAGGGATGGGACAGAGGTGAGGAGATCGATAATAACGCTGACAGAGATATCCAAGATAATAATTGAAATATAATAAAATAATATATTAAAGACAGTGGAAAATGAAGATGACAGTCAGGAACAGAGATACGTGATCGGTGATTAGCGCAGTATATTTTATTAATTGGCTCGCAGTATGAACTTAGGCAGAAGGTTCTATAGTCCACATCGACGTGTGCGGCAGCGATCGAGCGCGAGCGAGATGGATCAAATTTGCTGTGGACGACGTACTGATCGCCCGAATGAGAAAACAAGACAAGTGATAAAACATCTTCGATTTAATAAAATCGTGACATTTTCGATCCAATTTTCCGCGAAATATCTCGCCCTCGATCTGCAAGACAACACTCGATAATTCGCGAGACGCCGAAACTCAAGCACAAGAACTCGCGGAATCTTGACGAGTCGTGTACATTTATGATAAACGTAGAAGCGCGAGATTATCGATAACACGCAAAATGAACTATCACGCGAGAATACAAAAGAACACGATAAGTTACAATCACGAAATACACGCACAGAAAAAAGGATATTCTTGTTTTGAAAATATATTTAGTTTTAACATGGAAATCTTGAAATGAGATTATATTGCGTTAATTAAAGAAAAATATAATTGCTTGAATAATTGCTTACTTGAATGAAGCCATTTTATATAGTTCAATCAAGAAAAATATATTCTTATGATTTAAGATTTAATTTTCTTGAATGGAAAAGAAACAATGTTAGATAGAAAATAACATTTTTAAATCAAAGATTATAATTTTCTTAAAGTAGAATTAAATAATTATACAGGATGTATCTGAAATGATGCACTAAACTTTAGGAGCGTATTCTAGAGGTCAAAATAAGACTTTTTTTCTATGAACATGGGTCCGCAAATGAACCCCCCTCCAAGCTAGAGGCCCCTAAAGTTTGGGGAAAAAATTGAAAATTGGCTGTATTATGGATTGCCTTATTATTTGACCTTGATTTTGATGTTACCTATTACCCTCTCTTGAGAGATAAATAAATTTGCGTTGCGGGTGTTTGATCAATTTCACACAATTTTTAATTTTAGCTCGGGGGGAGGGGGGTTCATTTGCGGACCCATGTTCATAAGAAAAAAAGTCTTATTTTGACCTCTAGAATATGCTCCTAAAGTTTAGTGCATCATTTTAGATACACCCTGTATATTCTTGACGTGACAATTACAATATTAAAATAAGATTGTAATATTGTTGAAATTTAAAATTAAATTTTAAATTCTTCTAAGAAGATTATAAATTGTTGCGTATATACGAAACAATGAACGCGTTAGTTTAAATATATAAGTTTTGATTTCACACTTATTTTTCTTCTGTGCGGAGACGCGAAATGAAGAATTTGTATGACTGACGACGGCGGTTCCTGGAGAAGTCGCGGCGTACTATATATTCCAAACACAGATGAATCAATCGTCCTACGCGAAACACTAAAGAAGTTATCGAACGCGCTATATATATATGCAAACGAAACCCAAAAATACAATACTAATTAGGGCGACGATCCATCCGAGCGCGACGAAATCAGTGACCTCAAAGTAAAATGGTCGTCTCACCAAGATGTTCCAGAAATTTTGATTCGGGAATGATAACGAGGCTCAAAGTCTGCGTCCTTTTTTGTTATAAGCTCACCGAACAGTGAGGAGCGGAAGGCCCACCCCGTGTAGAAAAACTAATAAGGTTTTAAAAAGACCTGATTAATATGCCTTAAAATTAATTGGGCCCTACTAGGTATAGAACGCTTGGATTCTACATTGCTTGTAACAAATGGTGCTTTAGGGCCTGATAGCGAAATATTATCAGGACCCTATATGGAAATACTATCGGGACCCCATAAGAAAATTTTATATTGTCCGCAATTTGAAGTTTCATAAATATCTATAGGATATGTAAACCAATATTTTGTAGATATCCATACAACATTCAGTGGATATTTATATAGATACATTTACTATTATATTAATATTTATTTCTGCATGGATATTCATTCTGTCTTCTATGATACATATATGAATTCACTATAAAAAAAAATTAACCGTCTGCGGTTAATTTTTGAAGCTCTAGGACTCTTCTCGTAAAAAATAAAAGAGATGCGGCTATAACAGTCTTCGAGCTAATGCGCTCTTTGACCGATAAGCCGTGACTCGAGATCTATGCCGCGGCTTTATATACTGTTTTAGATGGATTCTACTTTCGGGTTAGGCTTTTTCCCTTTCGCCACCTAGCGGCGATAATGTATATATCTATGTATCTAAAAATTTTTTTTATTTTGTATAATGAAAAGAGTATGAAGTAAATAAGATATTTTTAATAAAAATTATTTGTTTTTTATACTTTGTTTATACTTTTTTATACTTTGTATTATTCTTTGTTTTTTAATTCTTTGTTTTATACTTTATGTATACTTTTTTATACTTTGTTTTATTCTTTATTCGTTGCATTAATGTTTGTATTATTAATGCAATATTATTAACTCCTTTTGAGTTTTTTATAAATTGATGCTACATGAATTCTTTATTTTAAAAATGGGGCACAGTTAAAAAATCCTTACAAGGGCCTTCCTAGTTATTTTTATTAAAGCCTGAGTTTCAAAATTAAGGTAACATTAGAAAATCCTTTTAAGGTCCTTGTAGATTAACACTAACAAAATCTCATTTTTTTTTAAAATGTCGAATATATATATATATATATACAGGATGTCCCTTTTTAAAAGGTCCCTCATAACTTTTCAGGATCAACGTTTGAAGGAAAACGACTCCGACAAAAGTTGTAGGGAACAAAGATGCTCCATGTCGGGGTCTCTCACGCATCCTTACGTGTAGAATGACCATCCCCTCATCAATACTTTTCAAGTTCTGTACTTCGCCCTCTTGTCAGGAACCCTTTTGACTGTCAAGAATAAGTTAATAAAATTAACGGCTGATATTTTGCTCAGCGCTAGCGAAATAATTAGGATATTGTAATATTAGAATGATATCCTGATCTGACGTGCTTCTAGCCGGGTGTCCGCTCTCCGTCCTCTAATTTCTATCTTGATCCATTGTCGATTGGATTTTCCGAAATCTGAATCACCGATATTCGCTCAATACCGAAAATAGCGCGAAAATTTCGTGAATGCGCGCAGTGCAAACTCAGGATCGCTTCTTCTCCTCTATGGGAGAACTCAAGCAGGCTCCAAAAAGTTCGACACTCGGTCAGGCTTTTCGCTCCTGTAACGGACGGTCCAAAAAAACGTCACGTCACAGTCTGTATCTCGATTGTGGCTGCTTTCTACTGTTTACTGAATCTAGACTATTAATTCCCGAAGGATGTTTTTTCATAAGTTTTTAATCATTTGCTCGTTCACTTTATTGGATACATAACAAAATTTAACGAACCATAGCTTCTAGTAGAAACCTTTTACAAATTGAAAGACGTGTTTGAAAATGGGAGATTTTTTCGAGATGATATTGATGGAGATTTTAAGTGTTTTAAAAACTTTGTTTTAAAAACCAGGTTTCAGTTAAAGGAGAGTCCGGTATAGGTGAATGAAGTTGAGGCCTTTTATTATCCATTTGAATTTCATTACAATATAAGTATAAAGAGTATAAAGGTCTATTAGACTAATATATATATATATATATATATATATATATATATATATATATATATACAGGGTGTCATGGAGATTTTAGCCCACGAAGTAAGGAGGTAGATTGGCTCAAATTAAAAAGGAAGGACTTGTACTGCTTTGTGATATTCGCAATAATTAACGAAAAATTAAATAAAGAATATCAGCCAATCTGCGTGAGTAGAAGCGCGCGGCGACGAGAGTCGTCCCACTGTAATCTTATACTAGGCGCGCGGCGAAGCGATGGGCGGATCGCTCTCCGAGACATGATGATGGCGTGCGATATATCGCAATACCGCGCCGAAAAATGACCCGTCCTTTTAGTGGCGAGAAAATGATGCGCTATCATTTCCACACCACCTTGCGGTAGATAGCATGGTGCGCTTTTTTTATAGTGGTTTCCCCCATAGGCCTATTCCACTCTCAATTTAAATATTTGTGAAAATTGTTCAAAATGCCGTTACTGTACGCTGAATGTATCGTAAATGTAAAAAATTGATGATGACAGTACCTTCACAAAAATTGATCCGTGGTTGAAAATCCCTCGATAAAATGTGTTACACATGTTGGTAATGATACGGACGTAATCCATTACACGTAAAGCGTGATGTACTGCGTATCGCGAAAAACCAAATTCGTGTGTCACATGACGCACGCTAGTTCCAGGATTTTCATAAAATGCTTCCAGAATCCTTTCTTCATCTCGTACACGAAGACGCTGGACCGGTTATCCTGATATTATGCACGATACCCAGTTTCACATAATTATTGCACAACACGTAAAAACGTCCAGATTCACATTCGATTTTAGACATTTTGAGGGATAAATGGTTTATTAACCTGTCTAAAGTTAGTATCCCTCCAGAGATCCGATGTTTTTTGCAATTGAGTGAGAATTTCAGCCTCCCTCATATCAACATTCCTTTTTTAACCATGGAATTTATCAAGCAGATTGAGTGCAATCTTCTGAAATTTCTCCCAGAACTGAGAGCTCCCATTAGAGAACACTCAAAGTCCATCATCAAGAATATTTCTTCATATTCATACCCAAGAAATTCACAGAACGAGTGGCTTACACGTGCTTATTTGACCACGAAGAATTTCCTCCATAAGAATAAGGATCTCATCTTCACACGAGCGGATAAAGGTAATGTTACCGTTGCTCTTAATAAATCTGATTATTTGGATAAGGTTGAGAGTTTGCTCCGAGATGAGAATACTTATGTAATTATTAATAGAGACCCTACCAAAAAATTTATTTCTGAGTTGAGAGTACTGTTGTCTAGGTGGAAGAATCAGGGCTATATTTCTAATGCTGTTTACAGATCTCTTTTATTTACTGACGGCACTTTGCCTAGAGCTTATGGCTTACCTAAGATTCACAAGACGGGCATCCCATTTAGACTTATTGTTTCTTCTGTAAATAGCCCTCTTTATTCTCTCGCATTGTTTTTACACAAGAACATGATGAATGGTTTTCCCATTGCACCTAGCCACATCAACAACAGTTTCGATTTGGTGGATAAACTGTCGAATATCGTAATTGACAATGACACAAAATTGATCTCACTAGATGTTGTTTCCTTGTTCACGAACGTTCCGATTGATTTGGCTCTCTCTAGCGTCTCGAGCAGATGGTGTTTCATTCGTGACGTTTGTGGTTTGCCTGAGTGTGAGTTTTTGAACGCGGTTAGATTGGTTTTAAACTCTACTTTTTTTGTCTTTAATAACATTATATATAGACAGACCTTTGGTACCCCTATGGGGTCTCCTTTATCGCCTATTATTGCTGACATAGTACTACAAGACCTGGAAAAGAAGGCCTTGAATACTTTAAGATTCACTCCCCAATTATATTTTAGATATGTTGACGATATTTTAATGACGGTCCCCTTTGATTCCATCGACTTGACTCTCTCAACCTTTAACTCTTTCCATGACAGACTTCAATTTACATTGGAATTAGAGGTTGACCGAAAAATTAATTTTTTGGATGTTACTTTATTAGTGGAAAACGGTGTTTTAGTTTTTGATTGGTTTCATAAATCAACATTCTCGGGCAGATATCTAAATTTTTATTCTCAGCATCCTGATTGCCAGAAGAGAGGAACGATTATTGGCCTTGTTGATAGAGTTTTCCTTTTGTCACATCCAAAGTTTCACAATAAGAATCTTGAATTTATCATACATATTCTTTTAGACAATTGCTACCCGTTGAATTTTATTTTTGACGTTTTGAATTGGCGACTTAAATTCTTGTTTAATAAACGTGCTCGTGTTATGGATGAGACAATGGAAAGTTCTTCTTTTTTTCACGGTTCCTTTTTTACCTAATATTACAGAGGGGTTCAGAAGCATCTTTAAGGACTTAAATGTCAAACTATCTTATTTCAGTCTAAATAAACTTAATAAATTCATTAAAGTACATAAAGACCGGGTTCCTATTAACTGTAAAACCAATGTAGTCTACAAGATTGATTGCTCTGATTGCGATGCGTCTTATGTGGGTCAAACTTCCAGAATGTTGAAGACTAGAATTTCCGAACATAGATCCCAGATTAATAGAAATTATGTTAATCGCTCAGTAATTACTAATCATAGACTGCAATATAATCATGATTTTCTTTGGGATGATGCTGAGATTTTGGATGAAATGTCACTGTATAGTAAAAGGCTGATATCTGAAATGCTGCATATTAAAAGACAGAAAAATGGTTTAAATTTGCAAACGGACATAGAAAATTTGCCGTCTGTTTATCATAGTTTTATAAACAGTCTGCCTAAGTATTGATATGTCATACTTAGGTATATGTCATACTTAGGTATATAGGGTATATGTTTATTTCTCATTAGCGTTTTCGACAGTAATCGATCGTCATACATATCACGTTGCCTCTCCAACGATCATATTCTGGCAGAACAATTTATTGTAAGTTTTCCTTTTTTTGTATTTCATATTTTATTAGCGGACTAATTCGGATGGTGCCATTTTTAGGAGGCACTTGTCAATGTTTTCAAATCTTGATTCTGCACTCTTCATTTCCGCCAAATAATAATGTTATTCTTTTAATCTGGAGAGCCAACGGTTGGATAAACGCCTATTAATTTTGCGTTCATGCGTTATCGACACCTCGTCTAAATTAGATTATTGATCTTAATTCATTCTTTTTTCTGTTTTTATCTTTGTAACTTTCTATATTGCTTAATTTTTTTGCGCTGAAGAAGGCTCAAAACAAGAGTCAGAAACGTCCGTTATATTTCGATTTCTATTTTTGTATTTTTTTTTGCTTTATTAAATTACTGTATTTTTAACTATATTTGTTTTATATTCTTTCCTACATTTTGATTGCAATATTACTTGTTTATATGCTCTCTATTGCCTTTTATATTGATATTAATTGATTCTTCGAGAGCTTTTCTTTATGTTTATTCTTTATTTAATTTTTCGTTAATTATTGCGAATATCACAAAACAGTACAAGTCCTTCCTTCTTAATTTGAGCCAATCTACCTCCTTACTTCGTATGGACCAAAATTTTCCTGACACCCTGTATATATATATGTAATATTCAGTTAACGTTTATCTTTCTCTTGAAAGGCATTTGTCTAGTTTATTAGTTTTTTATCTATGAAACAATCTGGAAAAATACTAATTTTTATTTATGTTTTCTAAAAGCACCTACTTAAGAAGTTAGAATCTGAGTAGCAATGGTTTTTTACTGGATTATAGTTTTATCTTTCTTGGGTTTCATGTTGAACGATGTAATAATTTTAATTTTTAAGAGACCACTGTTTTCATGATTCTATCAATCTATTATTTAACGCATTTATTTATTAATAAGAATTGATATCTTCTTCTTTTCCATTGGTTATAATTTCAAAATAATTGCAACTTGTCTGTCAGATTTTTCTTAGTTTATTTCTTAAAAATTATAGATTTTATAATCGAGGTGTAAGATTGAATAAAAAAAAAGAATCGTGGAGTCCACAGAATGTAACATTATCATCTTTTTCATAACAAAATTTTTTCGAGATCTATGAAACCTTATTATATTTATTTGATAGATTTTATATCATTTCTTTGAAAATTTTATTACTTTTATTGCTTTCTTGTGTAAGATTTTTAGTCTGTTAGGTAATTTTTATCTCCTAGATGCATAAAATTAACTCAATGTAAATATTGCTTATCGCAATAATATGTAACGCAGTCGCCTTTCTCGACACTCCGGATCGGCTCGTCGGTTTGAGGATTCGAGAGAAGGAGAGAAGGAGAGAATTAAGCTTGTGCAAACAATGCGGACGTACGGAAAATGAGTCTTTATTTATTTTTGTTAATGTGATTATATACACTATATGTATACAAGTGAAAGCGTGCGTGTATGTGTGTGTGTGTGTGCAAACGTGTATGTCAATGCAATGTGATCGTGTAGATGTGTAGCGCGATGTGTAACTTATTTCTAGGTGGTGTGCTATGTACAAGCGGTCTTTATAACTAGCGGTATTTCTACAGAAGCGTAACGGCGAATACAAGCGCGTGCAAATGGTATTTCGCAGGTAAGCGCGACGGACATGGAACACGTAACTTATAATTACTGTACAGTGCTGTCAAACGACGGAGCTGAGTGTCAAATCAGCTCGGAAAAACCGGAGACCCGGTTGAGCCGAGAGACACCTCAGCTCGAATAGGTAACAGGAAGTCGGAGACACTGGCTGCGCCAAGAAATACCTCGACCCGGACAAGAAGCGAGTCCGAGAAATACCTCAGTTTCAGGAGATCTGATCGGAGCGTTTGTTAGGATCATAGGACGGGATCTGGTGCCGACGTGCCGGCCAAGCCGACTTATATACCCGGTCGTTCGCATTTCAAGTTTCCTCTTCCAGGTGTACTGCTTAAGTAAGACCACTGAATTCTAATACATACTGGAATGAGTCATCAGGAGTGGAGGGCGGTCACTTGGAGAAAGAGACAATCAAATCGTATAGGTATCTCGATCTTCTTCGGTAATACATATTAGAACGAGACAAGTGTATCTATACACTATTTGTGTCCTTTTCTCCAACTTGGCCGCACCCCACCATGCTTAAACAAAGGAATGGCTCGTTCCAGTATGTATTAGAGTTCAATGAGTAAGATGAACGAGTACGAGAGAGACAATGAACAGTCGAACGAGCGAGACATGCGCCAGATAATGTGAGCGAACGAGACAGTAAGTGAGCAAGACAGAGAGAGAGAAAGAGAGATAGAGAGATATATATATATATAGAGAGAGAGAAAGATAAAGATAGAGAGAGAGATTGATTGATTGATTGATTGATCTTTATTAGCTTTCTCAGCTATTTGTAATATACAATCTTAGATTACATTAAATAACATTAAATAAAATATATTCCTTTAACATTCGCTTAAACAGTTCGATCCTTTCATAATGTTTCATTTCGGCTGGTAAAGCATTATATAATTTCACTCCTTTAAAAACATACTTTTTTACGCACTTCTTGTTCTGCGAAATTATATTGCAATATCTCCGGCCTGTTGCGTTTGTCTTTCACTTGCATTTCCTATTTCTAGTCTATTTCTTAGCTGCTCTGTCAGCAAATTCCTTACAATCTTAAAAATAAATAAACATACGTTATAATATAGTCTATGTCTTACGGACATGAATTGCAACGCTTGCAGCATATGTTCTACTTTAGTATACCTATCACATTGTAATATAACTCTCATTGCCCGATTTTGCGCTACTTGCAATTTATCCAGCTGTGTTTCTTCCATATCCATTAACAACGTTGCACAATATTCGAAGTGAAGTGCTATGATTGCCTTATATACAATACATCTAGTATATGCCAATATATAATTTCCTATTCTATTTAAAAAACTCGTCTTTTTTCCTATCTTTTTTAACATATAGTCACAATGATCTTTAAATCGAAGTTTATCATTGTTATAAATATCTTTATTCTGTGTAATAAACAAAAGAATTCGCTCGAAAGAATACGCAGTAATCAAGAGGTTACGCCCGCACACACGCGCCTCATGTAAGCGCGCCAAAAACAAAAAAAATACAACTTGTTGCTTTTCATCACTCCTCCTCAACAACAATTTTTTTTTTATCCATTCATACCACCTTGCTATCTTAAATTTTTTAATCTTATCCACTCTAGTGGCTTAGTTAAAATATCCGCAATCATTATTTCCGTCGGACAATACTTATAACACGTAATACCCGTGTCACTTAAATCCTTTACATAGTTATACTTAGTGCTAATATGTTTCGTTCTTTTACTATACTTATCCTTACTTACTAATTTTATACAACTTTGGTTATCTTCGAATATTACAGTTGGTTGAACTTGCTCTTCGTTAAAATCTTTAAGTAAATTTTGTAACCATACCGCCTCTTGACATGCCTCTGCGAGAGCGACATACTCAGCTTCTGTGGAAGACAGTGCCACGCACGACTGTTTCCTACAGGCCCAACTTATTGTACCTCCGTTAAATTTAAACAAATATCCACTGTTGGACTTTCTATCTTCTACATCCTGTGCCCAATCAGCATCGGAATAACCAACTAAAATATTCTTTTCTTCCTCTTTTTTTGAACCTAATATTAATTTTAAATCTTTTGTACCTTTTAAATAACGAATTATTCTTTTTGCTTCTGTCCAATCTGACTCTGTAGGACAATTAATCTTTCTACTAAGTATCGATACGCTCGCAACTATATCTATTCTAGTATTCGTAGCAACGTATATTAGCGCTCCAATTAAACTTTGGTACTTCTTCTTTTCAACCTTGTTTGACTCATCCTTCATTTTTCTGTAACCTATATCGAGTGGAATTTTGGATTCCTTTGCTTCCTCCATTCGATACGTCTTTAGTAGCTTCTCAATATAACCTGTTTGACTAATACTATAGATTCCATCTTTATCCATTTTAACCTCAATACCTAAATAATAGCTAATGTCACCTAGATCTGTAAGCTCAAAATAGTTACTTAACCTTTTATACATGTTTGATATATGCTTTATATTTTACTTGCTATTATTATATCATCTACATATAGAATTATATAGACTTTATCATCGCTGATATCTTTGGTATACAAACACAAATCTACCTGACTTTGTTTATATCCTTCTTTAATTAAAATACTATTTAACTTTTTATTCCAAACTCTGGCAGCTTGTTTAAGTCCGTAAATGTTTTTATTTAATTTACATACCATGCTTTCTTTCCCTTTTACCTCGAAGCCCTTTGGTGTGTCATAAAGATAGTTTCCTCTAGAACTCCATTTAAGAACGCATTCTTTACATCGTAATGCCGGACTGTCAAATTCTGCTTCCCTGCTACAGCCAACAGTGTTCTAAACGTAGTTTGCCTTACCACAGGTGCGAATACCTCTCCGTAATCCACACCATACTCTTGAGTATAGCCTTGCGCAACCAGCCTTGCTTTGTACCTTTGTATATGTCCTTGAGCATCTATCTTTTCCTTGTAAACCCATTTGCATCCTATAACGTTCTTGTTTACTGGCTTATCCACCAATGTCCATGTACAAGCATTTATGAGCGAATCATATTCTTCTTTCATGCCGTTCATCCACTGGATGCTGTTAGGTGAAGATATTGCTTCCTCATATGTGTCTAGTTCAAACATTCCTTCTCCTCCTGAATAATATGCCAGGTTGCAATATCGATATGGTGGAATACCTTTATTTTGCCTTTGTGATCTTCGTAACTGTTAATCTTCTTGACTGCTGCTCTTCTCCTCTATTGTCGCTTCTTTTTCTTCTTGCCTGTTGTTTTCTGTATCTGTAGTTTTTCTTTCAATGGATCCAATATGCTTTCTTCATCATTTTGTGTTCTTTTGTCCTGCTTCTTTTGAATAATTATTTCTTTTGATTCATTATCTTCATCAAGAAAGTTAACATCCCTGCTTATTATAACTCTGTCTGCCCTCGTATCCAATAAACGATATCCTTTTGCATTTTCTGCATAACCGACAAATATAAATTTCTTTGCTTTTTCATCAAGTTTTCTCCTTAATTCCTTTGGAACGTGCGCATACACCTTAGACCGAATATATGTTGTATATGTGTAAAGACGGCTTCTTCTTGTACCATCTTTCAAATGGTGTTGTGCCTGTGACTTTTGTATACAACCTGTTCTGTAGATAGTTTGCAGTGCATACTGCTTCTCCCCAATATTTGTTTGGTAAGTTTGCGTCAATTAGCATGCATCTTGCCATTTCCATGAGATATCTGTTTTTTCTTTCCGCTGTTCCATTTTGTTCTGGAGCATATCCCACGGTGTACTGCATTTCGATGCCTTCCTTCCGAAGAAAGTTCTTCAAACTTGCATTCACGTACTCTCTGCCTTGATCAGACCTAATAATTTGGGTAACTTCTTGAATTTAGTCTTCATGTTATTTATATATTCCTGGATTTTTTCTGTTACTTCCGATTTATGTTCCATTAGATATACTACGGTATACTTGCTGTAGTCATCAATGAGAATAAGTATGTAACGCTTCTTTCCTGGAGTTACTGTTTCATAGGTCCGCAAACAGCCGTATGTATTAGATCTAATGGTTCTTCCGTATTACTGTATGACTTCTTTGGGAATGACCGCCTTGTCATTTTGCCTTTTATACATGTTTCACAGACGCTTCTAATACCGCAATCTGTTATTTCTAAGCCTGAAACCAAATCCTTTGTTTTCATCTGTTTCACCGCTTCTGGATCCCTATGTCCAAGCTTCCTGTGCCATGTATGTTGGCAATCTTTCCTATGCCTGTTTACTACCATTAAAACCTTATGATCAAACCGCAATCTGTATAAATTACCGCTTAGATCGGCAGTAGCTACAGTAATGTCATCCTTCATTATATTGCACATTTCCTCTGTAAACTTTACTTGAAGGCCCTTTTCCGCTAATTTTCTTACAGATAATAAATTTTCTTCTAGCGTTGGAACATATAACACTTCTTTTACCATAATTACATTTTGTTTACCTTTATTGTCTTCACAGGTGAGATAACCATCTCCTATTCTTTGTACTTCTGCGCTATCACCATTCGCCAATGTTATACTTTCGTTTGTACATGTATTGAGTGTCTCGAAGAAGTTCTTATCGTTGCTCATATGACTAGTGGCTCCAAAATCCATATACCACGTCCGTCTACTGCAGTTGCCGCTCTTGACGCTGAAACAGATGTGTATATCCTTATTTTCGCTGACTGCTTGATTTACCTTCTCTTTTTCTTTTTCTGCTTTCCATTTCTTATATTTTCTACAGTCTTTCTTCATGTGACTTAATTTTTGGCAGAAAAAACATATAACGTCTTTCATATCTTGCTTTTGTGTAGTCTTTGCAGACTTCTTAAACTGTGCCTTAAGCGCTTTGTCGTCACGTTCGTCTGTGTGATCTTTCGCATTTTTTCGTCTTCTATCCTCGTCTAAAAGTTTGCCCTTGACAAGTTCTATAGTTAACTCGTTTTCCGATCTTGTCTCTAACGCCGTTATCAAAGTATTATACGATTCCGGCAGACTACACAATAACAAAGCTATAATCATTTTTTCTTTTAACGTCTCACCTAGCGCAGCAAGCTGATCCACCGAATTGAGCATTGCGTTTAAATGGCTTTCCATATCACCGTTCTCTGAGAGTTTCATGCTACAGATCTTCTTAAATAAAAATACCTGATTTGTCAGCGAAGCTTTCTGATGATAACTTTGCAGCGCTGTCCATGCTTCCTTTGCACTACTCGTATCCCTGATATGCCTTAATTGATCATCCTCGACTAATAAGCCGACCGTGGAACGTGCTTGCCTATCCGCCTTAAGCCATCTTTCGTCCGGTACCACCGGTCTTTCCGTACTGATTGTATGCCACAAGTCTTTCTTTATCAGTAACAATTCTACCTTACATTTCCATACTTGGAAGTTTGTATTATTTAGCTTCGTAATACTAAACCGTGTGTAATTCGTAATACTAAACCGTAATACTAAACCGTTCGTAATACTAAACCGTAATACTAAATCTGCCATTATTACACTTTTATATTGCGCATCCCTGGGCCCATATCCTGTTATAAATATCTTTATTCTGTGTAACAAACAAAAGAACTCGCTCGAAAGAATACGCAGTAATCAAGAGGTTACGCCGCTACGCACGCGCTACATGCTCGACAGTTCGCACAACGCCCGCACACACGCGCCTCATGTAAGCGCGCCAAAAACAAAAAAAATACAACTTGTTGCTTTTCATCAATCATCAATAATTATTCCTAGGTATTTCATTATCTCTACTCGCTCTATCTCAGTTCCATCCAAGCATTTCAATACAATATTTCCCTTCAGTTCTTTTCTTACACTCCTAACTAACTATCATATATTTCGTCTTTCCTGCATTCATTTTCAACTTATTTATATTCATCTATTTTTCTACTATATTAAATGCCATATTCATTTTTGTAACTTTTTTCTAACTGCTCACTACTTTCACCAGCTACATATATTAATGTATCATCCACAAACATTTTTATACTACATCTTTCAAGGAAAATTTTAATTATCATTAATATATACAATAAATAACAAGGGTCTCAGTACAGATCCTCTGCGGCATTTCATATTCAATGGCAATTAATTTAGACCATTTATCGTTGAAACGAACCTGCTGCGTTCTATCATTTAAATATGATTTTAACCATTCTAAAACCATCCCTCTAATTCCATATTGGTATAATTTTTCTATTAATCTTTCTCTATCTATTGTTTCGAAAGCTCGCTTAAGATCCATAAATATTACTCCAACCTTTTTTCCTTCGCTAACTATTAATTTCCATTCATCAACAACAGTTTAAATTGCCGTTTCACACGAATACTGTTTTCTGAAACCTGACTAATGTTTTGTTATAATACTATTAGATTTCAGATATATTTCAATTTGCTTCTTTATCACTAATTCTAACACCATACAGCATACAAAGATTGCATACACATTGCAGCAATCTTTCACAGCAATATTGCAACGTTGCAAATTCACTGCAAAATGTTGCTGCACCATTGTTGTGAGATTGCAGCAACGTTAAAATGTCCGCTTTTAGGAATATTGCGATGTAAGATTGTAGCAATGTTACGGTGCAACGTATTTGTAGTATTAAAACGCGTTTTGCTACAAATGCAGACACCGTTTTAATAAAATTTTAATTTAAAAAATTTTAATTTAATAAATAAACTTTGAAAATATAAAAAATTGTTTAAGAAAGATAGGAAAAGAATGCCTTTAAAAAAATATCTATTAGTGTTTTTTATTAGATGTTTCTTAAATATTTATCTCAATAATATACATACAATTATTTTACATACATTCGACATCAGAATATTTTAATACGCAAATAAACCATTTCCTATTTACCCATTCAATTGAGAAAAATCTGTTTAATATTCTAAAACCCAATGAGGGATCCAGATTATTAAATAAATTATTTGTTTAATAATCTAGATCTAGATCTAGAATCCCTCATTAGGATTCAGAATATTAAATAAACTAAGTCAGTTTATCAGAAATTAAACTGACACAAGACAAGAAATATAATTACTACATTAGTCCTTTGTAGACCTTATATCCACTTTAGATGAATTCGAATACGAGTTAGTTAAATTTGGTGTCGCCGCGTAGCGGCAAGTAAAGAAACACATGTTATACATTTTCGCTATGTTAAAACGTTGCTGCAACATTGTCAAAGTAATATTATAAAATAATGTCTCTGCATTATTTTTGCAACATTACACTGCAGTGAGCAATATTGTAACATTGCAGCAATGTTGATGCAAGTTTCTGTGCTGTATGGGACACTTTCTCATATATTGGTAACATATTAATAGATCTATATTCTTGCTTCTTTAGCTTTTTCTATTTTTGGAATCGGTATTATCGTTGATGTTTTTCAACTCTCTGGACAGCAACCTTCGCTTAAAGAATTATTTATTACTTCAACAAACTCTTCTTTTATTACATTAAACGTTGACTTTAATATATCGCTAGTTATTCCTTCTTCAGTCCCTTTCTTTTTTGACAATTTTATAACAATTTCCTCTAAATTCTCTACATTAATCATATCAAAATTTTCTATATTAAAAAAAAAACCCTGTATTTTCAATAATATAAATAATTCTTCTATTTGTGCCTCTAGACTTATCAATATTTATAGATTTTACTATGTTACTAATACTTTGTACGTAATATATGTTAAATTTATCAGCTACATTACATTTGTTAATGTCGTCTACTATCTCAAAATCTATATTATCTATATCTTTTGTATCCCTTGGTTCACCTCTAATTAATTCTTTCAAGGTTTTCCACATTTTCGTAGAGTTTTCTTTATTACTATCTATCATATCTTCATAATATTCCTTCTTCTTTTTCCTGATTAATTTAACTATTGCATTTCTTTCAATTTTAAACTGAAACCAATTCTGTTCCATATCGTCGTACATTGCCTTATTATACGCTTCATCCCTTTTATTTGCTGTTTCTCTTATATCATCTGAAAACCATTGTTTCCCTTCCCAAACTTTTGGAATTCTAAACTTTTTCTTAGGTGCTATAATGTCCAGTGCCTCTACTATGCTATCAACAAATTTTTTGGCTCTTCTATTTACTTCTAAATCTTGACCTTGTCCTATTCTGTTTTCCACTAGACTAATAAATTCATTTATACTAAATTTACTATAGTTTCTGGCATTAAATTCTCTATACTTACTTTCAATTTTATTCGAAATAACGATATAAAACGATTTTTAGCCATGCATAATCTGTTATTTTAGGTTCATGAATTCCTTGTACTTGCACTTTATTATTAGCAAAAAGTAGATCAATAATTGTTTGACTATCCTTTGTGACTCTCCTTGGTTTATTAACATACTGTTTTATATCTAGATTCAACATTAGGTTTTGCAATTTCTTTGTATAGAACGAGTCTACCATAAAGTCTATATTAAAATCACCCAATACCATACAATCTCCCTTTATTGTTAATTCCTCTACTATATCCTCTAAAAATCTAACAAAATCACCGTGTGATGCACTCGGTGAATGATAAACTACCATTATCATACCTTTATACAATTTTTCTTTTATTTCTATCACAACACACCAGCAATTCGAATCATTTTTTTCGTCAATAATATTTCATACTTAACATCGTATTTTAAAATAGTATAAAATTGCTCCTTTTGTATTTTTATTTTCTGCATCGCATCTAATTATACTATAACCCGAAATATTCATCTCACTATTTTCAATTTCAGCAATCAATCTCGTTTCAGATAATGCAGACAATTGCAGATTTCAATCTCTTCATAATCTGATGAAGAAAAAATGATAAAAGAAAATGATAAAAGAAAAAGTAAATATCAAGAATATAGCTATGGGAATAATGAAATTAAGAAAAGGAAGCAAGGGAACAGTCATTCTGGGTTATGAGACAGAAGAGGAGGTGTATCTCATCTTTATGCGCTAGCAGACTTTGCACATTTGTATATAATATTAACTCTTCTTTCTTCTGTGATTGCTATTTCGCATCCTTTCAGCCGGCTCTCCTCTTCTCCTCCTGTATCGCCCTCCTGAATGTTGAACATTCCAGATCAAGCGCATCGTGCTCATCACTTATCTTCAAGTTGTATGCTTGAATTTTAAACATACAGTTTACACATCTCTTCTTGATTTCCCTGCATTCAAATGCTTTATGCTTCCCGGCACATTTGTGGCATGTTTCATCTCGAGTACAATTTTTCGCAATATGAAAATAACCTCAGCATTTAAAACATCTTTTAACATTAATATGATTAAACACAGGGCATTTATTCCATCTTACATTTAGTTTTCCTTTCCTCAATATTAATTCATGTGTTTTTTTATCTGTTTCAATTATTACAGAACTTTCTTCCTTTTCTCTTTTTCTATTTGCTATCATCATTTTTCTTCTTTTTAATTATACTCTTCACAATTCTCATTTAAAATCCTTCATTTGCCGTCAATTTATTTTGTTTTTTAATTGTATCTATTAAATTATCATCATTCAATTTGATTTCCTCTTCACTAATAATATTGACAATTTTTATCTTCGGTTTTATTTGCGATGACTGTAACCTTGAAATTCTCACCTAACTTGGTTTGTACCATAGTCTTTAATTTTTCCATCTTCTGTTCTGTCTCACAACCTAGAATGACTGTTCCTTTGCTTCCTTTTCTTAACTTCGTTATTCCCATAGACATGTTCTTGATATCTACTTCTCATTTTTTTTGTAGCTTCACTTTCCTGTTACATCTTAGGTTTAATAATTATAATATTTTCTTTTTTCTTCTCTTTCACTGCTTCACTATAGCTTCTTTGTGTTCTTCCAAGGGGAGCGTTAGCGCCTCCTTGTATCATTCTTCTAAAATCTTCCATCCACTCTTGTTTAATATTTCCCAATTCTTCTTGTACTACTTCCTTAATCAGCATCTTAACTTCTTTCTTGCATGCTACTTCATCTTTCATTTCTTTCACTGTTCTTACAATCTAATCTATTTTTATTTGAATCATCATAAATTATAGTTTTATAGTCTTATCATACGGATGATATGCTTGTTTGTAATATGTTTTCACATAACATTCTTTAAAAGTATTAGAATTAATTTTAAATAAAACAGAGTAGATGAATCTGATAGATTTTTGACGCTGAAAACAAATCTGGCCGCAGGATTTTTCCAGCACTTTTTCGAGTAATTTATAATTAAATCGTCTATAAATGGCAATTTCGGCAAGTTTCATGAATTTATTACGGAAGAACCTAAGTTTTTGAAATATTTCTGCCAATAACATCATATAATACTAGTCTTCACTTTTCAAATCCATTTTTAATTGCCGCTGTAATTTTTTTTGCTGAGATATACAAATATGGTTATAAGAAAGTTTATGTTAAAAAAAATTTACATAGCCATCAATAAGACAGATCCACCATCTTGAAATTTAAAAAGGTTTACATATGTCAGGTTCACACAGTTGTTCAAAAAAGTTCTTTAAAAATATATCTAATACAGTTGTTACACATTTTGATAAATTTTTCTAAATTTTATACCTTTTTATTATGTCCGCCATATTGAATACGCTATTTTTCAAAAAATGACATACGGCGTTCCAAAATTTATGTTTTTACTCAAATTTTTATTGTGATAAGACAGAGAGATAATACGGATGAATTGGAGTGATTTATTGGATCACTATGCATGACCAGTTTTATAATTCGTATATATCAACGAAAAAAAATCATGCGGTAGCAATCGAAAATGGATTTGAAAGGTTAAGACTAATACTATATGATGCCATTGGCAAAAATATTTCAAAAAATTAGGTTCTCTCATAATAAATTTATGAAAGTTGTCGAAATAACCATTTTTGGACTATTTAATCACAAATTACTCAAAAACCTGACGTGCTGGAGAAATTCTGTGGCCAGATTCGTTTTCAGCGTCAAAAAATCTAGCAGATTCATTCATACTCTGCTCTTTATAATTAACTAAACCTAAAATTTTACAGGCCTGTGTTATTATTATTATTATTATTATTATTATTATATTTTTTTTTAATTATAAAGGCATATTACGATGTATTAAAACATGGTAAGCATAAATGCAGCTTATCAGGATAATCATCATAGAATGTTAATACTTTTATGGTACGATTTCTTGTTGATTATGTAACAAACTTTTTAAAATAACAAATTTTGCAATGTTACTATTTTTTATAAACTTTGAAAAGAGGATTATCGAAAAATATCTTTACGCTGCGTAGGTCGTATACGACCCACGGTATAATAATTGTACTATACATGATGTTTAGACATCAATATACAATTTTACAAAAAAATTTTTCAAAATTCTCATTTAAATAGTGAAAATTTCACAATGGCTTGAAAGTTTATAGTGGAGCGTATGCGATCACGTAGCACGGAACATGTTAATAGAACCAACTGATAATTTAACTTTCAAAATAGTTTGTTGATGTTTTTTTACGATATTTGAAATTTCTTTTTGAATTCTTTCTAACCTTCGTAATGAGATATTCGTGCAAGGGTCTTTCATTCTCCGGAAATTGAACAAGGTTGAGCGCGAAAAAGCGTTACAAAATGGATCAAATTGGTCCCGACAATCGAAAGTATATTAAACGTAACAGTCCATCAGAGTCTCATTGTCAGAGAGATTTCATCTTTGCCGAAGTGTAATTCACAAAGCATGAGATCCGATAGAGCACTGAGAGAAAAGTGTTTGGTATTTACAACTATAATTGCATAGTTAAATAATTATAGTTGCAATTATCATTTTTATAGTTATTGTTACTATAATGTTCGTAAAAACAACTTTATACGAATAGTTCTGCCAATCAAGGTAAAAATTTTACTATAAATTATGATAATGTGAAATATTAATATAGTAAAATATCAAGTAACATATGGTAAATTAAATAACTATTTTTTATAATCTACACAATCACAATTATGATAAATGTAACTATATTCTTGACATTTGTTTTACTATTTATTATTTTCCAATCTGTTTACTATATAAAAGGTAAACTATATAACTATAAAAGGTAAAAAAAATAATCATATATATAAACATTTCTGTGACTATATTAACAGTTCATTTAACTATATTTTTAACTGCAAATTTATACTATAAATATCATTGAAATTAAAAAGAGATATGTGACACGTGTTTCTTCGTTTGCCGCTACGCGGCGACACCAACAATGACTAACTCGAATTCAATTTTTCATGAAATGTGTATAAAGGACTGGTACTAAGACGAAGTATAAAGTATATTTTTTTTCCTCTTATGAGTAGTAATGCCAGAAAGAGGACGTTGCTCACACGTACATTAGAGAGTCACATACATGTGGTGCACAGAGCGCTCTTCCTAGCATCATTGTTTATCAGTTTATATAATATATATTATATAATTAAATTCTTCTTAATAAAATATAGTACCGGAAACTTTTTTTATAATTGAACGTTCCTTATAAACTATAAAGTTATGAGAACCACATACATTGTTAACTTTTAATTATATATAAAAAATATAATATTTTACTATTAATATAAGTACAATTTTACTATTAATAATTTTACTATTCTATATATATATATACATATATATATATATATACAGGGCGATCCTGAAAAACATTATGTCTTTAAAATGACGTATTCCTGACACCATTCTAAGACAATTTTTCCTTTACCAAAATTTGATTTGAAGCGTAGTTTTTGAATTATGAGCAAAAATAGTTAGTAAATCACGCGTCGGGTACAGAAGGCAGGCAGGAGCGGCGCGGCGTGCCGCGAGCGCGGGCGCAGCTGACCGCCCGACGGGTGATTATCACCGCATGAGTCGCTAACTATTTTATCTTATAACATAAAATTATGCTTTAAATAAAATTTTGGTAAAGAAGAAAATGTCTTAGAATTACGTCAGAAATACGTGTTCCTTAAAATAACGTTATTTTAATAATGAAAAGTTGTTCCGGATCGCCGGCCGTCCGACGTTGCAATCAGCTGATTGCTACACGCGATGTGTGTATGGCGGAGTGTGTGCGTAAGAGAGAGAGAGAAAGAGAGAGAGAGAGAGGGAGGGTAGGAGGGACAGACATTCATACACACGCACGCACTTTTTTCTCGCTCTCTTTCTCTCTTTTACGCAACACTCATACACTCTCTCATTCAGTCTCTCACTCACACTCTCTCGGTCACTCACTCACTCACTCACCTGCTTACTCACTTGCTCACTCACCTTGTAGCAGCGTAGCGAATCTTCATGCTATGTATTGTTGTTATCTGCTGCACGGTTATGATTGCTAGAGATGCGCGACACATCGAAATTTTTTCGATTATTAATCTCACACTCGATTGACACAATACAGATTACACGATAACGAGTTTACTGTTTATTCACTCACTATTGATTTATCGATACCAAAAATTACTTTCAAAGAAACGCGAATGCAAACAACACATGACTCGACGCGAAGCGACGGACCGCGGAGACTGCGCGACCACAAGAGTTATGTTGCCAGAAACGCGACACGCGACATCTAACAAACGACTTGCGCGTGGCGCGTGATTGACGCGAGATAAGACGAACGATCGGCTAAAACCTTCGCATTGCGAATGCGGTAGAAAACATGAAACGTATAATGACATACTTAAAAAATTAATTATTTATTATAAATAATAACTATTTCTAATTATAATAAATAATTATTATTTATTATTTTTAATAATTATTTAATAAATAATAATTTTTGGTATCGATAAATCAATAGTGAGTGAATAAACAGTAAACTCGTTATCGTGTAATCTGTATTGTGTCAATCGAGTGTGAGATTAATAATCGAAAAAATTTCGATGTGTCGCGCATCTCTAGCAATCATAACCGTGCAGCAGATAACAACAATACATAGCATGAAGATTCGCTACGCTGCTACAAGGTGAGTGAGCAAGTGAGTAAGCAGGTGAGTGAGTGAGTGAGTGACCGAGAGAGTGTGAGTGAGAGACTGAATGAGAGAGTGTATGAGTGTTGCGTAAAAGAGAGAAAGAGAGCGAGAAAAAAGTGCGTGCGTGTGTATGAATGTCTGTCCCTCCTACCCTCCCTCTCTCTCTCTCTTTCTCTCTCTCTCTTACGCACACACTCCGCCATACACACATCGCGTGTAGCAATCAGCTGATTGCAACGTCGGACGGCCGGCGATCCGGAACAACTTTTCATTATTAAAATAACGTTATTAAGGAACACGTATTTCTGACGTAATTCTAAGACATTTTCTTCTTTACCAAAATTTTATTTAAAGCATAATTTTATGTTATAAGATAAAATAGTTAGCGACTCATGCGGTGATAATCACCCGTCGGGCGGTCAGCTGCGCCCGCGCTCGCGGCACGCCGCGCCGCTCCTGCCTGCCTTCTGTACCCGACGCGTGATTTACTAACTATTTTTGCTCATAATTAAAAAACTACGCTTCAAATCAAATTTTGGTAAAGGAAAAATTGTCTTAGAATGGTGTCAGAAATACGTCATTTTAAAGACATAACGTTTTTCAGGATCGCCCTGTATATATATTAATAGTATTGTATTAAATTGTACTTATATTAATAGTAAAATTTATTATAAAATTATATTTTATATATATATATATATATATACAGGGTGGGCCATTTTAATCTATGCACCCAAATTTCTTTGTACCTAAGACAGATACGGAAAAATGATTCAGACAAAAGTTGTTTGGTTTCGAGGGGGCCATAAGATGGTATCATTGGTTTGACCTTGAAGAGTTATTTGAAGGTCACATGAAGGTCACCTTCAATTTCTTAAATGGAACCTACTATTTGTCATTGCATATTCTTATAGCTTATCTCGAGAGCTTTCCAAAACACTATAATTAAGTACTTTTTTGTTAAGTACTTTTTGAGTTATGAGGCTTGAAATAATTTCTTAATTTTACATAAACCGTAAAATATCTTGTAAAATATTCATTTTTCGATTATCTTACCTTAATACTTTTATGTACAAAATAATGAGAGGAATCAATTGGTGTAAAGAAAACACATAGTTGTTTTTAAGAAAAAATATGGAATTGTTAATTGCAAATTACATATTTTTTCTTCAAAACAACTATGTGTTTTCTTTACACCAGTTGATTCCTCTCATTATTTTGTACGTAAAAGTATTAAGGTAAGATAATCGAAAAATGAATATTTTACAAGATATTTTACGGTTTATGTAAAATTAAGAAATTATTTCAAGCCTCATAACTCAAAAAGTACTTAACAAAAAAGTACTTAATTATAGTGTTTTGGAAAGCTCTCGAGATAAGCTACAAGAATATGCAATGACAAATAGTAGGTTCCATTTAAGAAATTGAAGGTGACCTTCATGTGACCTTCAAATAACTCTTCAAGGTCAAACCAATGATACCATCTTATGGCCCCCTCGAAACCAAACAACTTTTGTCTGAATCATTTTTCCGTATCTGTCTTAGGTACAAAGAAATTTGGGTGCATAGATTAAAATGGCCCACCCTGTATATATATATATATAAAATATAATTTTATAATAAATTTTACTATTAATATAAGTACAATTTATTACTATAGTATATAGTTCCTTTTACTTTCATTTTAGTTGTTAGCATCATATTTATAGTACCACTTACCATGTAAAAATGACAGTTATGTGTGTACCAACCATACGTATAGTTGCATGAAAATATTAATTTCACAATAACAATAATATATTATTGGATTTACTATAAATCACACTGTTAAAATAACTATATAAATGTAGTTGCCGCCAAAAATAACTATGTTTTATAGTTAAATTATGATAACTGCAAACATATTTTTCTCTCAGAGATTCCGCGGTACGCGAAAAACCGCACGTTACAACGTGATAAAATTTAAACAACTCAATTTATAAAACTCAAGATTTTATTTATACAGAATATTTATATAGAAATTACATATCTAAATTTAACATTTCAAATAGATGTAAAAAACACAACAAATTTCGCTCATTCGAATACTTATTTGTTTATTTTTAAACAATTAATTTAAAATCTGGAATTCTTTGCGTTGTCCAAAAATTAAACTGATAAAAACACGAATAAACATGCATAAGTGTGAATTGTTATTTAGTATAATTTGAGTTTAAAAGCTCTTTTATTTTTGCTATTAAATAATTTAAAATTTTTTTAAATAGAAGAAAAAATATTTCGAATATTTTTAAAATTTTTTACATATTTGAGTGCATTATTGTAAATTATATTAAAAAGTCATAAAATTTGTGTATAAAAGATTTCTTGATACTTTCTACTGCCAAACATTTCTTTATACATTTTATCTCGATGATATCCATTCAAAGAATGTCGGTTTTATCGGTTGTAAAAGAATGTTTCAATCGTTATAATGAAATAGAACATTTATAAAAAATATGTTTCTTATTTATACTATACAACAAAGGTTCATAAAAAATCAGGAGATAGGATATATTTATTGGATAGTTATAAGTTATGTGAAAAAAACAACTACAATCAATCATCAATTATTGTTTTTTAAACAAAAATTATATTTTTTAAATTCATGTTATGAAAGTTATTGAAAATTCATATTTACGAATTTAGATTTATGAACGAATTCATATCTATGAGTTCAAATTTGGATTTTCATAGTATACGATATTAAGAATCAAATAAATTTAAAGAAGAAGAACGATATCATTAATCTTCTATTTTAAAAATGTCTGCATTCATTTTTTTTCGAGAACAATATATCAAAAAAAAGAAAACAAAATTTTTTAGCATTTTTCATTCATTTTTACGTGTATGAAAAATTATTTTTAATTTTACTTTATTATAACTTCTGTGTTTATATGTGATAAATTGATAAATAAGAAAATCAATATATCCATTGTAATACGCATAAAGTATGAATACTTTCTAAGTACATATATTTCTATTCGCAGTATACAAATTTATTTTCTATATTATACGTGTATATGCACTTTTTTATAATTCTTCATAATAGAGTACGCAACATCGATAAATATGCCAAAGAAGTTTTGATAACCTATATTAATATAAAAATTTAATATTATATATATTTTGATTTAAAAAATTATTTAATTAAGAAATTTATAAACTTAGGAAAGATTCATTTTTAAATTGTCTCAAATCTAAAAAGAATTTAGAAAATAGAAACATTTTTACATAGACAAAAATTATATGTACATTGTAAAGAAATAACATAAATTCTATTGTAGAGTAATATAAAGAGTTCATTTCTGAAAAAAATTTAAGACAATTTAATATAAACCTTTCTTATATAAATATGATATTAAAAATAACTATAAAATAAAGATATAAGAAGCATAAAGTCAAATAACAATTGAATCAAGAGAAAGACATAAAAAGATTTGATTAAACTTCAATATACATATTAAGATACAACAATATATAAATTTTCGGTTTCCAATCAATTTTTTATTTATTTTCAGCAAAATGATATCGAAAAATAAAAAATATTGTGCATAAAATGGTCAGCTTCACGGATTTCTTTATCTTGATTTTAATATTGTTAGTCATTATCTTGAGTTAGTCTGACTCAAAATTATACAGAGGTCATACTTGAGAAATTATAAAGCATTTGAATAGCATTAAAATATAAAACATTAAAAATAAGAAATAAAAAAAATATTTAAATAAATACGCCACACAGAAAAAATCATCTAATATCTAATAAATATTTAATGTCTATATGAGGTCCATATTCTCTACAGATAACTAGTAGATGTATATATATCATTCACATATCTATATCCACTAAGTAGCTACCAAAGATATCCACTAAATATACACATAGTATTCCACATATCTACACAGAGTTGGGAAGTAACGCGTTACTTGTAACGTCGTTATCGTTATCGTTACTTTTTTTCGGTAACAATCATTACTTTTTTCTGTTTGTAACGGTAACGGTAACGTCGTTACATTTTTACAGTAACGGTAACGAATTTAACAGTTACTTTTATCGTTACTTTAATTCTGTAATCCTGGATAGTATCTCCTTAGTAATTGAAAAATCTATTCCTATTACAACAGTTTGCAAATATTTTGGAAAATTATATACATGCATGATGTTTTTCTCTGTATTCATAAATCTAAATTTTCTAAATTACAATACATGAAAAATTGAATATGAAGAACATCAATGATGGAATAATTTATAATTATCGAATATATAAAAGTAATAATTATATTTTAAAATCAATTACAGTAAATACTATAAAATAATAATTATATTTTAAAATAAATTAATTTAATTGTTGTATTATAAAAAATAACGAAAAGTAACGAATCGTTACTTTCTTAGTAACGGTAACGATAACGAGTTACTTTTCAAAATTAGTAACGAGTAACGGTAACGAGTTACTTTTCACGAAAAGTAACGGTAACGGTAACGCGTTACTTTTTTGAAGTAACGTTCCCAACTTTGTATCTACATTCACACACAAAAAATATGGAGCACTAAATTTTAGCACAATTTTTTACAAACATCTTTTAATAGCAATAAATCATCGTATTGAGACGAAACAAAACTCAAATTAAAGCTTGAACATTTCTTTTAAAAAGCAAGAAACACAAATTTGAATAACAAAAAATGTTTTACAAAATGGCGGACGTTGAAGATAGACTTTGAGAAATGAGAAACAAATTTTTTTTAACTGGTACAAAAATTTTACAAAAATTTTTGTTTCCTGATACAAAATGTATGGGTTTTTAAAAACTCATTCATTTCCTAATAAATTCATATTTTAATCAATTTTCTACTAGATCTTTTCTGATGAAGTTATATCTCGTTTTGAGGAAAGATTTAAATCTGACCGTCTCTACATGAAGCATCTTGAGTCGAATTACACTTTAATTTTTTTTTTTGAAAAAGTTCCATGATAATTTGCTTCTGAATTGCAGATTTTACAAGGAAAGTTTCATTTTGTAACATTTTCTTCAAAACGGTATAACTTTATCAAAAAAGATCGTAGAAATTGATTAAAATATGGATTTGTTAAGAAATAAATAAGCTTAAAAACATTTTTGTACCAGAGAACCGATTCTCCTGAGCAATGCAACAATTACAAAAAAAATTTGTTTTCTATTTCTCAAAGTCCATCTTCAGCATTCGTTATTTTGTAAAACATTTTTTATAACTCAAATTTAGTTTTTTTAGTTTTTAAGAGAAATGTTCAAGTTTTAATTTGAGCTTTATTTTATGTCAATATGGTGATTGTTTGCTGATTTATTGCTATTAAAAGATGTTAAAAAGTTTTGCTAAAATTTAGTGGCTCGTTTTTTTGCGTGTTCTGAGTGTATATCCACAAGTAGCTACCAAACCCACACGGAACAAAAACCTCTAATGGATGTCCACTAGACGTCTACCACGGAGATTCGAAACCTTCATTAGATGTCCATGAAACGTCCCGTAAACATCTATTAGACATCCACAGTTCCGCATTTCATACCTCCATTCGACATCCATTAGACGTATTCATAGATGTCATATGTACGTTATATGGAGTAATTATAGATATTGAATGAAGCGTTCATGGATGTCATATGTACGTTATAGGGAGTAATTATAGATATTTTGTGGAGCTCTTATGGATGTCAGATATACGTTATATGGAGTAATTATAGATATCTTGTCGAGCTTTCATGGATGTCATATGTACGTTATATGGAGTAACAAATAGATAATGAACGGATCATTTTTGTTTATTGGCCGGGCATTTACTTGTCCGACTTATATAATCGATTTAATATCTGAAGTTCCTCTATTGAAACTGTATCAGAAATTAGATCGAAGTAATACTTTTAATTTTATCTATCGCCTTTTGCAAGCTTTATATAATTCTCATGACTAAAACTCAAGTACGAGAAAAAGAGCGCACCATAGCGGTAAACGAACGAACTAGCGCGATTACTGATTTTACAGTGAAATTTTACTTCCACTGACTATAATTATTAGTGAGATATAAGATAAAGTAACAAAAAATAATATTTACCAATACTAGGAAAAATAATTAATAAAAATTATTTATGTTAAGAGAAATGTGTACACATCTATCATACATCCATAACCGACGTCTAATGGACATCCATGATGAATTTACAAACGACATCTACCGTGGAGATAATATGGATTTCTATTAGAGATCCATTGAACATCCACCGTGGAGATAGAGGTCATATGGAGGTATGGAGGTTATATGGACCTCCAATGGATGTCATGTTCCGTGTGGGTAGAGACATAGTTGTATGTAGAAACCTGCCATATATTCATAACAGATGTCCAATAGACATCCATGATGGATTTGTAGATGACATCTACCTAACCATGGAGGTAATATGGACTTCCATTGGAAATCTATTCAATATCTACCATGGACATAGATGTCGTATGGAGTTCTGGAGGTTGTATGGACGTCCAATGGATGTCAAGTTCCGTGTGGGAAGATATCCAGTGGATATTCTTATACATCCACGAGCTTTGCGCCTCGCCACTAAGTGGCGAAAATGAAAGTGCCCGAGAGTGGGATCTATCTAAGGCAGTATATAAGGCCGCCGCACAGGTCCCGCGAGTCATGGCTTATCAGTCAAAGAGCACATTAGCTCGAAAACTGTTATAGAAGCCATCTCTTCCTCTTTTGCGAGAGGAGCCCCAGAGCTCCAAAAATTAACCGCAGACGGTTAATTTTTTTCATGACGAATTCCGTCATATATGTATCATAGAAAATAGAATAAATATTCATACAAAAATAAATATCAATATATAATAATAAATGTATCTATATTAATAATAAATGTATCTATATGTATCCATATATTCACTGAATGTTGTATGGATATTTATAGAATATTGGTTACATATACTGTAGATATTTCTGAAACTTCGAATTGCGGACATTTGGATATCTACATCTCTAATAACTGTTTTCCATGTATTTGTGGATAGTTCCTTAATGCCATTAAGAATATCTAATGGATATCTAATACCAATTATTTTCTGTATGGGACGTAGACGCGAGAAGGACGAAAGAGACTTTTACCTTACACCGCAACTCCAAAAAAATTCCAACTTAATCGAAATTTAGATAAATATTTATTTTTATTTATTTCCTACTAGCAATAACTTTGATCTGATCTGACATACAGGATGATTCTGAACAAACATTTGTCTTTAAAATATTAAATTCTTGAATGAATTCGGAGACGATTTTTCCTCTTGCAAAATTTTATCCGGAGCTTAGTTTTTAAACTATAAAGGAAAATAGTTAACTAATTACGGAACGAGTACGAGGTAGGCAGGGACGGCGCGATATAAGCGATTACGTGGGGCGCTCGCCACGATTAGCTGATTGCTATACGCGATGAGTGTAGCAATCAGTGTGTGTGTGTGTGTGTGTGTGTGTGCGTGTGCGTGTGCGTGTGCGTGTGTGTGTGTGTGTGTGTGTGTGTGCGCACATTCACACACACACACACACACACACAAATCGCGTATAGCAATCAGCTGATCGCGGCGAGCGCCCCACGTAATCGCCTATATCGCGCCGTCCCTGCCTACCTCTTGTACTCGTTCCGTAATTAGTTAACTATTTTCCTTTATAGTTTAAAAACTAAGCTCCGGGCAAAATTTTGCAAGAAGAAAAATCGTCTTAGAATTAATTCAAGAATTTGATATTTTAAAGACAAATGTTTGTTCAGAATCACCCCTGTATATTATCAAGGTTATTAACCTGATTAATCCTCAAAAAGTTTTAGCCGTCACTCATTGTTTGTTAAAAAAATATAAATTATAAAAGAATTAAAAGTATAAATTATAAACAAAAAGGTTTCACGATTTATGTGTACTTTTTGGACAACATGTATAATAACATGTATAAATCTCCTATCACACTAAAAATATAAGGTGGTGTGAGATGTACCTCGCTTTGCGTGAAAAGTTGCAAGTTCATGTGGAACCATACAATAATAGACTTCGTTTCGCATTGACTGCAGGGATGGTGTAGGATGGACCTCCATTTTGCGTGGAATGTTGTAAACTATATGGAATCGTACGATAATAAAACCAATAAGTATACAATATAATTTCACATGAGTTTTCGATTTTTCGCAGGACCCACTCCACACTATTTCTGCTATCAGTAAGAAACGAAATCTATTATTGTACGGTTCCACATAGGTTTACAGTTTTCCACGCGAAACATGGTCTATTATTGTATAATTCCACATGGATTTTCCACATGAAGCACGATGTTATTATGATGTTATTATGATGTTTATATGTTCTACAGCATATTTACAAGCATAAAAATCATATTCTTATGGAAAAGTCTCTCCCTCGCCGACATCTCCATTCATCAAATAAATGAACCTATTAAGAATTCTATTAAATGCACATGGTATCAGAAAATTATGTGAAATTCGTGAAAATTCTTTCGTTTATAACTTTTCAATAAAAATGAGTGACTGAAACTTTTTGCGTGTTACTCGGGGACATGACCTTGACAACATATGTCAAAATTATTGAAATCAGAAGATTTCTGATAAGTAGAAACTTATCATTTCTATTTACATTTTCCAAATTTCAATGCTTTATAACTTCTCAATGAAGTATGATGCATTTTGAATTAGGATGACTTAGAGCGCTGACTTTAATAACGTATACTAACGTAAGCTCAAAATTGTCCATGAAGTTGCTCATTTTATATATATAATTATCAAAAATGTATTTAAAAAGTGCACAATATTCCACAACAATACGGAAAATAATTAGATATCTACTAGATATCCTTCATGGGCACTAAGGATATCCATGAATATACGAAAAACAGTCATTAAAGATGCTGTAAATATCCAAATGTCCGCAATTCGAAGTTTTATAGATATCTACAGGATATGTAAACCAATATCCGGTAGCCATAAAAAAAAATTAAGCGTAAATTAATCGTCTGCGGTTTATTTTTAGAGCTCTGGGGCTCCTCTCGCAAAAGATAGAAGAGATGGCTGTTATAACAATCTTCGAGCTAATGCGTTCTTTGACCGATAAGCCATGACTTACGGGATCTGTGCCGCGGCCTTATATACTGCCTTAGATGGATCCCACTCTCGGGTTAGGCGCTTTCGTTTTCGCCACTTAGTGGCGAGGCGCAAAGCTCGTGAATGTATATGAATATCCACTGGATATCTTTGGTAGCTACTTGTGGATATACACTCAGAACACGCAAAAAAAACGAGCCACTAAATTTTAGCAAAATTTTTTAACATCTTTTAATAGCAATAAATCAGCAAACAATCACCATATGGACATAAAATAAAACTCAAATTAAACAGTCCTTCTAAAAAAAATCAAATTTGAGTTACAAAAAATGTTTTATAAAATGACGAATGCTAAAGACAGACTTTGAGAAATAGAAAACAAATTTTTTTTTAAACTGCTACATTGCTCAAGAAAACGGCTCCCTGGTACAAAAATGTTTTTAAGCTTATTTCTTAACAAATCCATATTTTAATAATAATAAATTTTCTACGGTCTTTTTTATTAAAGTTATACCGTTTTGAAGAAAATGTTACAAAATGAAACTTTTGTTAAAGTTATACCGTTTTGAAGAAAATGTTACAAAATGAAACTTTCTTTGTAAAATCTGCAATTCAGAAGCAAATTATCACAGAAAACTTTTTCAAAAAAGAAATTAAAATGTAACTCGACTCAAGATGCTTCACATAGAGATAGACGGTCAGATTTATATCTTTCCTCAAAATGATATAACTTTATCAAAAAAGATCGTAGAAAATTGATTATAAAATATGAATTTATTAGGAAATAAATAAGCTTTTAAAAACCCATATATTTTATCAGCAAACAAAAATTTTTGTAAAATTTTTGTACCAGTTAAAAAGATTTGTTTCTCATTTCTCAAAGTCTATTCAACGTCCGTCATTTTAAATTATTTTTTGTAAAATACTTTTTGTAACTCAAATTTGTGTTTTTGCTTTTTAAAAAAAATGTTGAAGCTTTAATTTGAGTTTTGCTTCATCTTAATACTATGATTTTTCGCTGATTTATTGTTAATTGAAAGATGTTAAAAAATTGTGCTAAAATTTAGCCCGTATTTTTTGTGTGTGAATGTAAATATGTGTATATCTAGTGGATATTTCTGGTAGCTACTTAGTGGATATAGATATATGGATGTTATATATACATCTATTAGTTATCTATAGAGGATATGGACCTCATATAAACATTTAGACGTTTATTAGATATCTATTAGATAAATTTTTCCGTGTGGGCATAAATTTGCAATTTTCTAAGCGAGGTATATCCCACATTTCAGACACGATTTGGGTTAGGTTATATCTTCCGGAAATGGAACCTTCTACAGAGGGGCGAACACACACTCACAGTATCCACACATGTACTTTGAGAGACGAAATGAAATTACATATGAACACATATTTTATCAAATATATTTCTTCTTAAACATACATGGCGTCGTATCCTATTTATTAAATTCGTTATTAATCTTTTAATAAATGACAAGCGATGTTAAACTAAAACCTTCTGAAGATTATTCAGAAAGATGACCTCCGTAAATGTAAACAAAAAAAATATAAATACACATGTAAGATATAACAAAGTAAGTATACAAATAAGTATAACATTTCAAAATTGCATATCTCAAGAACCAAGACAGAGTGTCGCAAAATTCCAATGGCATATTACTTAAGAATGTATCCCCTACAATATATGTCGAAATGAAAATTATTTATGTTATGTAACTTAAAGTAAACATTTATTTAAAAATCGCTCGAAATTCAAACAGCAACTGTGTCTCATGTTCATTAAAAGTCTCAAAAATTCTTAGTTACAAAAGTGAGATACTAACAAGGGAAGGTCACAGTTAGAGGCGTGCAAATCTGCTCTCACTCCCACTCGTTCTCGACAGCGAGACTGGATTCTCGAGACTCAGATTATCGGGAGCGCTGTTATCGAGAATAGAGGCTCGAGAACGAGCGAGTCCCGAGTCTCGATGCTCTATTAGACGGAGTGGGGGTAGATTTCTATAAATATAAGAAAAAATGTAATTTGCAATTAACAATTACATTTTCTTTTCGAAACAATTATGTGTTTTCTTTATACCAATTGATTCCTCTCATTATTTTGTATATAAAAATATTAAGGTAATATAATCGAAAAATGAATATTTTACAAGATATTTTACGGTTTATGTAAAATTAAGAAATGATTTCAAGCCTCATAACTCGGAAAATACTTAATGAAAATTAACTTAATTATAATGTTTTGGAAAGCTCTCGAGATGAGCTACAAGAATATGTAAAAGCATATAGGATGTCCTATTTAAAAAGTTGGAGGTGATCTTCACGTGATCTTCAGGTGACTCTTCAAGGTCAAACTAATGGCACCATCTTATGTCCCCCTTAAAGCCATATAACTTTTGTCTGAAACATTTTTCTCTAAATTGCTTCGTTTCCGAGATATAAATTTGTAACACTTTACGTGGGCCGCCCTGTATATATATGTATATAAATATCTATATAAATATATAAACAAATACCTCATACATGTAGTGTGTGTAATAAATGTATGTGGTGTTAGAAAATTACGTTTCAATCACTAAACATTTTTCATTGAATATCTCAAAAAGTATAAGAGACTGCCAAGTAAATCAAACAGAAAAATCAGCATCCTCACCCCTACAACATATGTAAAAATCAAGATTATAGGCGAGGTGTCCGTTAATGTAAATAATTACTATATATTATAATATTTAATATTTAAAATAGGACATCAGGCTCCAATTGTCTTAACTTTGACATATGTTATAAAGATCATGATTCTGAATAATCTTCAAAAGATTTTACCCGTCGCTCTACATCTAATCTTGACCCTCGTTGAAAGTGAATTTTGCTTCATCTTATAAAGGATATGCATAGACACAGTAGGTTCCCTACGGGGAGATTCCACTTCTGGAAGATATTCTAATTCAAATTTATTTCTGATATACAACTAAAATTTGACTTGAATAACGTTACATAGTCCATAAATTGCATCGTGTTTTCGTATTATACAAAAGGAAGTGATTATATTTAAAAATATAAAAAAATAAGCTATTTGATTTCTTGCTTTCTTTTCCTTATAATGATATTTTTATGTGTCCATGGAACAATCTCAAACGCGCGTGACACAATCGATCAGCACATATTCACACGCGGCATTCGCGCACTCGTAAATAATAACACGATTTTAAAAAGAACAAAGAAACTTTAATAGCTACTAATTGTAAGATTATACACAAGAACTCAGGAAATTCGTAAAATACGTCGCGGATAAAAGTACAGCTTGACAGCTGGACCAAATTTCGATGATCGTCGTTGTTTGGCAGTAAACAATCTCTTGACTACGAGATCCGGCAACGGTAGGGCCGTAGCAACTTGAGTGCGTAACAATATGTTTGTTTATTCTCATATACAGGGTGTTCTAAAAAGGTATATCAAAAATTTAAGGAGATATTCCTCACACCTGAAGGATGAAAAAATGTTATATGGACATAGGTGCGGAAATGCTTATTTCAGGAGTTATATTGAAAATACTGTTAGCTGTATTACTTACACAAGGAAAAATTTAGGATTAATTATTGTAGACGACAATCGTTTAATTAGGCTTATTTACATTTGGTTTTAATGTGACTTTGAGTATGTTACAATAAATGTTGAAAATGTTCACCGTCCATGAATCGATGCGTCGACGTGTCACTGCTTGTATTCAGGAAAATGGTGACCATTTACAAACATTTATTGTAACATACTCAAGGTCACATTAAAACCAAATGTAAATAAGCCTAATTAAACGTCTACAATAATTAATCCAAAATTTTTCCTTGTGTAATACAGCTAACAGTATTTTCAACATAACACCTGAAATAAGCATTTCCGCATATATACAGGGTGATTCTAAATAACTTTATGCTTTTGCAAAAACATAATCTTGACCGAATTCTAAGACGATTTTTCCTTTGGCAAAATTTCGTCCGAAGCTTAGTTTTTGAATTATTAAAGGAAGTAGTTAACGTATGACGGGTCGAATACAAGAAGCAGGCAAGGGTGACGCGATTCACCGTCAGACGCGGGTGCTTACGCGGGGCGCCTGCTGCGATCAGCTGGTCGCTATACACATACATACACACATGCGAACACATACATTCTCTCTCTGTCTGTCTGTCTGTCTGTCTGTCTGTCTGTCTGTCTGTCTGTCTCTCTCTCTCTCTCTCTCCCTCTCTTTTATTCGCTCACTCACCTGTAATTTTTTTTTTTTTTTTTTTACAAGAGAGGGGAAAATGCATTTTATGCATACCCACCGGTCGATCCAGTGAGTTATGTGGGACTCGAGTACCAAGTCGAATTACCAACTCGGTACTCCCTACCCACTAAAAACCCCTCTCTTTTCACGAATTTCCTTTGACACACTGTCCCTCTGACTTCCCGAGATCTGTTTTCACATAACGTCAAAAAGTAGTTATTATTACCTTGTTCGATGACTTTTGATGTATTGCTGTAATTGCTTGAAGGAGAAATGAATTTTCCGATAGATCGTACGTTCTCAAATTTAACGTAGATATCACGTTGCAAAAGACAAGAAATCCACACTAAATTATCAACTGAAAGTTTTTCTCCTTTCATGAACTGTATTCTTTTATAAACTTTAACGTAATCACATTTATTTACTCACTCGATGAGACGAGAAATTTACTAATGACTCTCACTAATCACTATTAATCACTGTCGAATAATAACTGTTGGCGATTAAAAATCATTCGATGAAAGAAACACGCGCGGACACGTTACTACACGACGCGACGACGCGACAATGCGACGATAATTACTCGGCGACTGCAAGCAGTTTTTTGTCATGGTAGGTTGCGGTAGGTTAAGATACTACTGGCGCAATCAAACGCAATCATGTGTTCGATTGAAGAATGCGGTAAACATAATAAACATTTAACATATTAATATTATTATTATCATGAATGTGTGTGATATCCATACATCGTATATCTATTTAAAAATTAATTAGAATAAATAAGTGTTTTTAAAATATTTATTACTTTTACTATTATCATATAAAATATTAATATTAAATATTTATTTAAGATAATAGTAAAAGTAATAAATATTTTAAAAACACTTATTTAATCTAATTAATTTTTAAATAGATATCATACGATGTATGGATATCACACACATTCATGATAATAATAATATTAATATGTTAAATGTTTATTATGTTTACCGCATTCTTCAATCGAACACATGATCGCGTTCGATAGCGCCAGTAGTACATTAACCTACCGCAACCTACCATGACAAAAAACTGCTTGCAGTCGCCGAATAATTACCGTCGCATTGTCGCGTCGTCGCGTCGTGTAGTAACGTGTCCGCGCGTGTTTCTTTCGTCGAGTGATTTTTAATCGCCAACAGTTATTATTCGACAGTGATTAATAGTGATTAATGATAGAGTCATTAGTAAATTTCTCGTCTCATCGAGTGAGTAAATAAATGTGATTACGTTAAAGTTTATAAAAGAATACAGTTCATGAAAGAAAAAAAACTTTCAGTTAATAATTTAGTGTGGATTTCTTGTCTTTTGCAACGTGATATCTACGTTAAATTTGAGAACGTACGATCTATCGGAAAATTCATTTCTCCTTCAAGCAATTACAGCAATACATCAAAAGTAATCGAACAAGGTAATAATAACTATTTTTTGACGTTATGTGAAAACAGATCTCAGGAAGTCAGAGGGACAGTGTGTCAAAGGAAATTCGTGAAAAGAGAGGGGTTTTTAGTGGGTAGGGAGTACCGAGTTGGTAATTCGACTTGGTACTCGAGTCCCACATAACTCACCGGACCGACCGGTGAGTATGCATAAAATGCATTTTCCCCTCGTAAAAAAAAAAAAAAAAAAAACCACGGGTAAGTGAGCGAATGAGAGAGAGAGAGAGAGAGAGAGTGAGAGAGAATGTATGTATTCGCATGTATGTCCGTGCATAGTATAGCGACCAGCTGATCGCCGAAGGCGCCCCGCGTGAGCGCCCGCGTCTGACGGTGAATCACGCCACCCTTGCCTGCCTCTTGTATTCGACCCGTCATACGTTAACTACTACCTTTAATAATTCAAAAACTATGCTTTGCACGAAATTTTGCCAAAGGAAAAATCGTCTTAGAATTCGGTCAAGATTATGTTTTTGCAAAAACATAAAGTTATTCAGAATCACCCTGTATATATATACAGGGTGACCCATTTTAACTTAGGCAGCCAAATAACTCGAAAAATAAGCAAGATAGAGAAAAATGTTTTAGACAAAAGTTGTATGGTTTTGAGGGGGCCATAAGATGGTATCATTGGTTTGACCTTGAAGAGTCATTTGAAGGTCACGTGAAGGTCACTTCAATTTTTTTAAATGGAATACCCTATATATTTTTATACATTCTTGTAGCTTATTTCGAGAGCTTTCCAAAACACTATAATTAAGTACCTTTCCGTTAAGTACTTTTTGAGTTATGATGCTTGAAATAATTTCTTAATTTTACATAAACCGTAAAATATCTTATAAAATATTCATTTTTCGATTATCTTACCTTAATACTTTTATGTACAAAATAATGAGAGGAATCAATTGGTGTAAAGAAAACACATAGTTGTTTTTAAGAAAAAATATGGAATTGTTAATTGCAAATTACATATTTTTTCTTCGAAACAACTATGTGTTTTCTTTACACCAATTGATTCCTCTCATTATTTTGTACATAAAACTATTAAGGTAAGGTAATCGAAAAATGAATATTTTACAAGATATTTTACGGTTTATGTAAAATTAAGAAATTATTTCAAGCCTCATAACTCAAAAAGTACTTAACGAAAATGTACTTAATTATAGTGTTTTGGAAAGCTCTCGAGATGAGCTACAAGAATGTACAAAAATATATAGGATGTTCCATTTAAAAAAATTGAATTGACCTTCACGTGACCTTCAAATGACTCTTCAAGGTCAAACCAATGATACCATCTTATGGCCCCCTCGAAACCATACAACTTTTGTCTAAAACATTTTTCTCTATCTTGCTTATTTTTCGAGTTATTTGGCTGCCTAAGTTAAAATGGGTCACCCTGTATATATGTACATATATATATATATATATATATATATATATATATATAATACTAATAAAATAAAATATGTTAATAAAATGTTATTGAATTTTAATCTTTCTTTAAATGGAAATTTTAAACATTATTTATTTAGCTATGTAATTAAAATTTGAATTTTTTGGAAACTAAACGTTTTTCTGTACGTTCATATATATATGTAGTATTTGAGTAAGGGCTATGTACTTGCAAAATTTTATTAAAATTGGAACAAGAGATACGGAAAGTCTAGCCAACAAAAATTCTGGGCTTCCTTGACAGGTATAAATCTAAGGAGGAGGAAACACAAAGCAAATCAGCGATAAATTTAGGGCAGAAAGATATAAATTCCTCTTGCAAAACAATATAAACTTTCCGTATCGCTCTAGGTTAAAACGGATTTCTTTGGCACTTGATGCTGAACTCTAATAAAAGTCTCTTTTTGAATAATATTAATCAAAATCCCAATAAGTAAATTGTTATTATTAAAATTACGATTCAACTCTAACCTGTTGTTAATAATAATCGAAAACAAATATATTAAATTTTCTTTTGCATTTTTTTGCTTCTTATATCTTCATTTAGAGTCTTATCCTTTTTTCTGATATATTCCTTATAACTATATTATTTAATTATAACTATATTTGTGTGATAAATTATTCTTATGAATTTTTATGCTTAAAAACAAATATTGTTTCGAATACTTACATCTGTAAAACTGTTCAAAGAGAATACGTAAAATCTGGCAGCTGTTAAATATAGCATGATTTGACCATGAATCATACATATCAGTAAACATTTTTTGCAATTTAGTGGCATTTCATACCAATCGCATTGGTAATACGCATCTTGAACATTTATACTCTAAATGAAAACAATGGAAATAATTGAATAATACAGATATTATCTGAATATAAAAATACTTATCATCAATAATGTAAAATGAAAGATACAAATCCTATTAATATTTTAGTAAATCTATATTTGATTATATGTATGTCAATTTTAAGAAACTTATATTAAAAAGATATGTTATATTGAAATCAATTTAAACCAAAATTGAAGGCTCTAATATTTTACAAATAGAAGAAACGGATTAATTGAAAGTCAAGCGCAATAATCGAAGCGCAATTTATTTTCCTTTTAAATATGATTTATTAACTATTTATATTCGTATGTTTCAATCTCTTAATTTGAATCATCAACAATTCATCAAATAATTCATAAAAGTAATGCATAAAGTAATAATACATACATCGACTATAAAATTGAAAATACACATAAAAATACACATAAAATTAAAATAAAGAGTATATATATATATATATATATATATATATATATATATATGTATATATATATACAGGGTGTCCCATTTTATTTTTGTCAGTCAAATATCTCGATATTACTTCGTTAGAAAAAAATATTTCAGACAAAAGTTGTATGGCTTGAAGGGGGCCACAAGATGGTGTCATTAATTTGAATAGTTACTTAAATAGTTACTTGAAGGTCACCTTCAATTTTTTAAATGGAACCGCCTACTTTTTATTGCATATTCTTGCAGCTCATCTCGAGAGCTTTCCAAAACACTATAATTAAGTTAGTTTTCATTAAGTACTTTCCGAGTTATGAGGCTTGAAATCATTTCTTAATTTTACATAAACCGTAAAATATCTTGTAAAATATTCATTTTTCGATTATCTTACCTTAATACTTTTATGTACAAAATAATGAGAGGAATCAATTGGTGTAAAGAAAACACATAGTTATTTTAAAGAAAAAATATGTAATTGTTAATTGCAAATTAGATATTTTTTCTAAAAACGAATATGTGTTTTCTTTACACCAATTGATTCCTCTCATTATTTTGTACATAAAAGTATTAAGGTAAGATAATCGAAAAATGAATAATTTACAAGATATTTTACGGTTTATGTAAAATTAAGAAATGATTTCAAGCCTCATAACTCGGAAAGTATTTAACGAAAACTAACTTAATTATAGTGTTTTGGAAAGCTCTCGAGATGAGCTTCAAGAATATGCAAAAGCATATAGGGTGTCCCATTTAAAAAGTTGGAGGTGACCACGTGACCTTCAGGTGACTCTTCAAGGTCAAACTAATGGCACCATCTTATAATTTATATATTTATATTGTTGCGTTCGCTGAACGATATATATCAAATGCGCACGACACAACCAATCGGCACTCGCGGATCGCGTTAAATAACAAGACATTCTTTGGAGTAATGGAAAACTTTAATAGAACATAGAACACAAATAATGAATTATAACAGGAATTGAACTCGATAACGATTCGTAAACTTAACCGCGTCCGAATAGCTTGACAGTTATCTTTTGACTCCAGCTGACCATCGTTGTTGAGGAACAACATTTTGACAACGCGCACGGAAACGATCTTTTTCTGTCGACGTACTTCTCGCCGATAGAATATAACGAGTGGCGAATACATCCGCAAGGAAAGGATGCGGGGACGCAACGCACTATATTTATATATAATTATATATATATATGTATATATGTATTAGAGGCGTGCAAATCTGCACTCCCGCTCGTTCCCGACAGCGAGACTGGATTCTCGAGACTCAGATTATCGGGAGCGCTGTTATCGAGAATAGAGGCTCGAGAACGAGCGAGTCCCAAGTCTCGATGCTCTATTAGACGGAGTGGGGGTAGATTTATATCCCTACTCCGTCTAATAGAGCATCGAGACTTGGGACTTGCTCGTTCTCGAGCCTCTATTCTCGATAACAGCACTCCCGATAATCTGAGTCTCGAGAATTCAGTCTCGCTGTCGAGAACGAGCGGGAGTGAGAGCAGATTTGCACGCCTCTAATATGTATATATATATATAAAATATAAATTTTTCCTCTATACACATACGAAGGATTTGTTTCTCGATTTAACATCATTGCTTATTTCTATCCAACCTGTTGAGTCAGTTGATCACCAATTAAACAGTATCCAAAAAGCATAACAAGCGCAATAACCGCAAAAAATATAAAAGTGCAACAAGTTGCCATTTCTGAAACCTGCAAATTCTAACAAATATCAACAATTATTTAAAATACAGAATATTTCCTAAATCGAGATTTTTTGATAATTATTTTGTTAACAATTTGAACTCAATCTCTTCCTAACAGAAAATTTACTGTAAACTACTATTTTTAATCATTAATTACATGAAGAATATGAATGCATTTATAGAATATAAATGCACTTATATTCTTATTGAAGAAAAATCCTCTCTAAATTAAAAAAAAAATAATGTAGTAAAAATCACGTTATCAATTAGAAATTAAATTAGACAACTTCCTAAAATATTATTAGACTGTACTTTGTAATAGTGCTATTAATTAAAATTTTCATAAATTAGGTTATTTTATAATAATAATAAAAAATTTAATAATAATAATACATACTATTATGACATAGTACATTGAAATAGCCAATACAACACTATTGCCAAGAAGTTCATCCAAAAGAATTAAATTGAAAATATTATCCACAGATTTCGCCATCCTTTCATCGGCATAGTATTTCAATAAAATCATACGAATAAAGAAATAAATTAAGCATAAGAAAAGATATATAACTGTGTATTATTAAAATTATATTATAAAAATATAACTATAATATTTTTACCATATTATTTTGAGATGCATTCGAACAAAACTACGAATTCTGTTTACAACTATATCTTGTGAGTATGTTCTGACATTTTTGATGCGGTATGATAAAATGGATAATTCGCCACAAATGTGGAACACTAAAATAACTAATAAACAAATCGCCGCCATATGACAGATAGATGCATAAAACATCGGGAATAGATATAAATACATTATTATATATGTATAACTATTAGTAATGTCGAAAAATGTATGGACTCTGTAGGGTAACATAAAAGATTCTGTATCGTTATATAACACTGAAAAAACCATTAAGAGAATAAAAAATATTGCCTATAGTAAAAAAGTAAATTTATGTGTACTATATAATATAGTGTACTACTGTGATCAAAAAGTATCAGGACTGGTCCAATAAAAAGTAAACTATGAATTTATTTATCCAAATTTATTTCGTTCTTTCAAAATAATTTCCTCTCACTGCAATACACTTATGCCAATGTTTTTTCAATTTTCGAAACATATTTTATAGTCGATTTCAGATATAGCCTTCAGAATACGCACGATTTCTTTTTTATCAACTCAAAACACCCATACAGCACAGAAGCTTGCAGTAGCATTGTTGCAACATTGCACATTGCAATATGCAACAAAGATATTACAAAGACATTTTACAATATTATATTAGCAATATTGCAGCAACGTTTTAAAATAACGAAAATATACAGGGTCCAAAAGTACCGGGACCCTTGAATTTCGATAAATATACATTTTCGTGAAAAATGTTTCAAACAAAGTAAGGCTTTAAGTTACACATTACATAATAATAGTAGTATGACCTCGAATAGTACCGTCAAGGTCACATAAAAATCACTTTGAATTTTTTAAATAGAATCCCCTATTTTTCATATTCTTGTAGCTTACATCGAGAAAATCCTTTCCAAAACACTATAATTAAATTATTTTTCATTGAGTACTTTCCGAGTTATGAGGCTTGAAATAATTTCTTAATTTTACATAAACCGTAATATATCTAGTAAATCCAGGTAACACATATTCGTTTCAAAAACGTTTCACAAATGTTTCTTTGAAACGTTTCATAACCGACTCTTGAAAACGTTTCTGATTAGTTAAAATGTCCACTTGAAAAACGTTAATTGACATGTTTCTTTTCTGATAAAAAAAAACGTTTAAAAATGTTTAAAATACATTTAAAATACGTTTTTCCTTTTATTTATTAAACGTTTGTTTTCTCATGGACTTAATAAAATAATGCAATAATTCATACACACTTTCTAAAAGTGAATCAGTATATTATCAGTGTAAACAGTAAATAGAGTCACAAGGCCACCTTGAATTTTTGAAATGGAACCCTCCACTTTTTATTGCATATTCAAGGTGGCCTTGTCGTGACCTTGGCGACGCCATCCAAGGTCAAACACATGGCCCCAGTAAATAGACCTTTTTACACCCTACAACTTTTGTTTGAAACAATTTTTTTGTAAAACCTATTTTTTGTGATATTTCGAGGTCCCGACTTTTTCGAACATTCCGTATGCCGTAGCGATGTAATTACACGTTTCCGACCCCAGGTTCATTTGCAAAAAATGATTCTTATGGTGCCCCCGACAATCTCTGAAAATTTGTCGATTGAATTTCCGAACACCCTGTATATACAGGGTGATTCTGAACAGACGTTTGTCTTTAAAAAGATAAATTGTCGAGTTTATTCTAAGACGATTTTCCCTTTACCAAAATTGTCTACGAGGCTTAGTTTTTAAATTATTAAATAAAATAGTTCGCGAATTACGGAACGAGTACAAGAGGTAGACAGGGACGGCGCAACTCACCGTCCGATACAGGCGATCATGTGGGGCGCGCGACGCGATCAGCTGATTGCTGCACACAATGAGTGTAACAATCAGTGTGTGTGTGTGTGTGTGTGTGTGTGTGTGTGGGGTGTATTTATGCACGCGTATCCACACATGCACCGTACTCTCTCTCTTTCTCTCTCTCTCTCTCTCTCTCTCTCTCTCTCTTTCTCTCTCACTCTCTCACTCACTCACTCACTCACTTATTCTTACCTTAATAATGAGATTCTTCATACTGCTGATAAATAGCAGTGCCCAGTGTGTTGCACGATAATAATCGTCGTCGACGAGACGTCGTTTCTTCAACAAGCAGTCTGACACAAATAAGCGAAGTTTTTTCTTTCATCACTTTCGACACTTTTACAAATTTACTCGCGCACTTAATCACTCACGATTGATAAAAGGAGGAATTTACCAACGGTTACGGTACGAATTTAATAAACGGTTAACGCATTTAATTATTAATTACACACTCGATTAAAGAAACGCGTTAACAGAACGCGATACTCGATGCAAAGCGCGCGACGCGACGACCGACGACAAGCAGGTCAGGTTAATACTAGCGCCTCTAGCGCTGCCAAACATAAACGTGTAGCATTACGCGCTAGTACTAACCTGACCTGCTTGTCGTCGGTCGTCGCGCGCTTTGCATCGAGTATCGCGTTCTGTTAACGCGTTTCTTTAATCGAGTGTGTAATTAACAATTAAATGCGTTAACCGTTTATTAAATTCGTACCGTAACCATTGGTAAATTCCTCCTTTTATCAATCGTGAGTGATTAAGTGCGCGAGTAAATTTGTAAAAGTGTCGAAAGTGATGAAAGAAAAAACTTCGCTTATTTGTGTCAGACTGCGTGTTGAAGAAACGACGTCTCGTCGACGACGATTATTATCGTGCAACACACTGGGCACTGCTATTTATCAGCAGTATGAAGAATCTCATTATTAAGGTAAGAATAAGTGAGTGAGTGAGTGAGTGAGAGAGTGAGAGAGAAAGAGAGAGAGAGAAAGAGAGAGAGTACAGTGCATGTGTGGATACGCGTGCATAAATACACCCCACACACACACACACACACACACACACACACACACACACACACACACACACACACACACACACACACACAGATTGTTACACTCATCGTGTGCAGCAATCAGCTGATCGCGTCGCGCGCCCCACATGATCGCCTGTATCGGACGGTGAGTTGCGCCGTCCCTGTCTACCTCTTGTACTCGTTCCGTAATTCGCGAACTATTTTATTTAATAATTTAAAAACTAAGCCTCGTAGACAATTTTGGTAAAGGGAAAATCGTCTTAGAATAGACTCGACAATTTATCTTTTTAAAGACAAACGTCTGTTCAGAATCACCCTGTATACAGGGTGACCCATTTTAATTTAGGCAGCCAAATAACTCGAAAAATAAGCAAGATAGAGAAAAATGTTTTAGACAAAAGTTGTATGGTTTCGAGGGGGCCATAAGATGGTATCATTGGTTTGACCTTGAAGAGTCATTTGAAGGTCACGTGAAGGTCACTTTTTTAAAATGGTTAATTTTTTTAAATGGAATACCCTATATATTTTTGTACATTCTTGTAGCTTATTTCGAGAGCTTTCCAAAACACTATAATTAAGTACCTTTCCGTTAAGTACTTTTTGAGTTATGATGCTTGAAATAATTTCTTAATTTTACATAAACCGTAAAATATCTTGTAAAATATTCATTTTTCGATTATCTTACCTTAATACTTTTATGTACAAAATAATGAGAGGAATCAATTGGTGTAAAGAAAACACATAGTTGTTTTTAAGAAAAAATATGGAATTGTTAATTGCAAATTACATATTTTTTCTTCGAAACAACTATGTGTTTTCATTACACCAATTGATTCCTCTCATTATTTTGTACATAAAACTATTAAGGTAAGGTAATCGAAAAATGAATATTTTACAAGATATTTTACGGTTTATGTAAAATTAAGAAATTATTTCAAGCCTCATAACTCAAAAAGTACTTAACGAAAATGTACTTAATTATAGTGTTTTGGAAAGCTCTCGAGATGAGCTACAAGAATGTACAAAAATATATAGGATGTTCCATTTAAAAAAATTGAAGTGACCTTCACGTGACCTTCAAATGACTCTTCAAGGTCAAACCAATGATACCATCTTATGGCCCCCTCGAAACCATACAACTTTTGTCTAAAACATTTTTCTCTATCTTGCTTATTTTTCGAGTTATTTGGCTGCCTAAGTTAAAATGGGTCACCCTGTATATATAGGGTGTAACTAAAAAAGCGCTCACGGAGCAAATAGCGTTGTTCCTGATTAAAAATTGAGTCGAAAAGTCTTGAGTCATTTTTTTCTATAAGGCTTAATAAACAGTAATTATTAAGTAAAGTTGCTCCAATAAGTACTGACCTTTAGCTTCCTTGTCGAAACGCTTTTGGCGAAGGTGGTCTCATTGTAACATAATGGCGGCGCACGGCGAAGTGGTGATTGGAAAGAGGAGGAGCCTTCGCCGCGCGCCTACACACTCATCGTTCCTCCCCTCCCTAATCACCGCTTCACCGTGCGCCACCATTATGTTACAGTGAGACCGCCTTCGTCGCCGCGCGCTTCTATTCACGCGCATTGGCCGATCTTCTTTAATTAATTTTTTGTTAATCATTGCGAATATCGTAAAACAGTAGAGGACCTTCCTTCTTAATTTGAGCCAATCTACCTTCACACTTTGAGACCGCGAAAAATTTCCAGACACCCTGTATATATATATATATATATGTATATATATTATATACATATATATATATATACACAAGGTATATATATATATATATGTATATAAATATATATATATATATATATATATATATATATACAAGGTATATATATATATATGTATATAAATATATATATATATATATATATATATATATATATATATATATACAGGTTATCCCATTTTAACATGGACAGTGAAATATCTCAAAAACTAAGCCCAGCAAACAAAAATGTTTCAGACAAAAGTTGTATGGTTTCGAGGGGGCCATAAGATGGTACCATTGGTTTGACCTTGAAGAGTTATTTGAAGGTCACGTGAAGGTCACTTCAATTTTTTTAAACGGAACACCCTACATATTTTTACACATTCTTGTAGCTCATCTCGAGAGCTTTCCAAAACACTATAATTAAATACCTTTTCGTTAAGTATTTTTTGAGTTATGAGGCTTGAAATAATTTCTTAATTTTACATAAACCGTAAAATATCTTGTAAAATATTCATTTTTCGATTATCTTACCTTAATACTTTTACGTACAAAATAATGAGAGGAATCAATTGGTGTAAAGAAAACACATAGTTGTTTTTAAGAAAAAATATGGAATTGTTAATTGCAAATTACATATTTTTTCTTCAAAACAACTATGTGTTTTCTTTACACCAATTGATTCCTCTCATATTTTTTCTTCTTTCTGAGATAAGCTACAAGAATGTGCAATAAAAAATAGGGGGTCCCATTTAAAAAATTCTAGGTGACCTTGCTCTGACCTTGTCGACGCCACCCAAGGTTAAACTCATAGCGCCAGTAAATAGATCTTTTGAAATCCTACAACTGTTATCTGAAACATTCTTTTCTGAAATGCTTAGTTTTCGAGATATTTCACCGTCCCGGTACTTTTTATACACCCTGTATATATATATATATATATATATATATATGTACAAATTATATATTTTACCAGATGCGGTTTGCATGTGCGCTCTGGTTATTAAAATATTTATTTTAGAGACGATTCGTGAGCTGATTATTCAAAAAAAGACTCAGAATTAAATTTTTAGAGAATTTTAATTCGTGTGCTGGTTATTCTGAAAAAAATCCAGAGACGATTTAATTCGTGTGCTGGTTATTCAAGAAAAATCCAGAGGCGACTTATTCGTGTGCTGGTTGTTTTTAAAAATATCTTCTTGCAGAAGCGGTTTGCATGTGCGTTCTGGTTATTAAAAAAAGATATTTTATACCAAAGACGGTATAACTGTGTACTGATTGTTTTTAAAAATATTTTGTAACGATGCACCCCTTGCACCCCCTTAAAAAGCATCGTTTTCCTGGCATGCGATCCCTCGGAAGCTGCCGCCCGGCAGAACACCCGCCGGGCATAGGCAGGGGCGCGGTGCGCCCACCTTTTTTTTAAAACAAAGACACAAACGGCTTTAAGCCGTTAGGCTAAAACCAGCCGAACACCGCCGAGCGTAACCGATGTGGCCCGAGCCGCCGGCCGGCGAAAGCCCGCGTTCGGCGCACCTCCCGAACCCCTCCGAACGGGCCCGACCGCACCGTTTCCGAAAACCCGTTCGGAAGGGGTAATACCGCCGCGTGCCGACGCGGGCAATTAGCCGGTATAAAAAGGCGACATTTCGGCAGCTAATCACCCATTTTCCGATTCCGCTCACGCAAGTGAAACGACTCCGAAACATAGACCGCTTCTAAGAAATAGCCAACACTCAAGATCCGGAGGTAGAGAGAACTCTTCCTCCATCGAGCACTCTCGATTCTTGATACGGCTCATTCCATCTAATCACTCTCCGACCGAAAGTACGAATCAGAGCGAACTCAGGTTCGATCGAGGGATCTCGAAATCTCGGTCAGAATATCCAATCGCCTAACGCCGTTGCATAATAACCACGTAGAGAGGAGAACTACCTCGGACGAGACGTTCTCGTCGACACGGCGGAAACATCCTATCTCCCGGAAACATCCTATCTCCCGGAAACATCCTATCTTCCCGGAAACATCCTATCTCGAACTAGAAATTATCCGCACATTTCCGAGAACAACACGCTTACAATCCGCGATAATATGCGGGTGCAAAATACTCGTTTGTTCGTTCGCCCGCACCCGCATATTATCGAGATAAACTTCATTACATTCACGCGACACAAGCACGCACACACACACACACACAACTCGCTGCGCTTACACGCATACATACCCGCCTGCGACGCGCCGCGTGTATACCCGTACACCCACGTTTGCGACTCGTTGCGCTCCCCGCACACACACAACACGCTTACAATCCGCGTAAAAAATTAAAAAACGGGGCTAGACCGATCGCCCAGACGCGCGACAAAAACGAGACACGCGCTACGTCAAACGGTCATTGACCGCGCTAAATTGTAAACACACGCGGTATACGCGCATTCTACGGTGCGAACCCACGTCGAAGCGTGGGGTTAATTGTGCAACTCGCTGTGTTTACACGCATTCGCACAGCACTGTCACACCGTACAATCACACCGCTGTATCAGATAATTATACATTTATATTGCACATTCGCATCGCACATCTAGACTATACGAGCACAACGCACCCCGTGCATTTGTACTGCGCATTCACGGCTTGCATTTACACACACACACACACACACACCCTCTCACTTTTGTTTTTGTACACATACAACACGTGAATAAACCATTTCTTTTATTTTCTGACTTGAACACCGAGAGTAATTTTTAAGCTTGCTTAAAAGAAAACCGAATCCTGATCCCGGCTGCGATTATCCGCTGGCGTGCACGGAGGTCGTCCGTGACACACTAATCCCATATATTTCGCTTCGTTCACAAGCACCGTATCCATTATGGCCTATAATAGATTTTACAAACTTTCGTGCTGGTGTATCACAGATAAAATTGTGAATTTTTAATTTAAATTTTGTTTCATTAATTATTAATTCAAATTAAAACAAGAAAAGGCTTAGGACCGTGGCGTAGGGTGGTAGTACGGAATGACAATTCAAAAAATTAATAATTCTAAGACAGAACCACGAATGTTAAAAAGTAAATTTAATAAGGAAAAATGTCTGTCAGAGAAAATATTATTTAAAAACAGTTAATAGACAAACGCACGTTTCGATCTTCTACAAATCCTTTTCAATGTCGTACAAAATTACAAAGGTAAACGCTGTAGCTTAAAACAAAGAAAGTCAGAAAGATCTTAACAACAGTTAAAAAACGCAAGAAATAACGGTCGATATTACACTCGGTGGAAAACGCATATATTAATAAAATGTAAAAAAATGAATGGCTATAAAATGCTGTAAAGAGAGCACAGCTTACCTCGCTATCAAACTTCAAAACGCTAAATGAGATCGGAGAGAGAAGACGTCTGATTTTTAACTTCCCTCGATGAATTCGTCCGAAAATAAAAAATTAAACGATGTCCAAAAAATAAAAGTCGTAGTGATAAGTCGTAATGATAAAATTGAAAGATATAGTTCAGTGATAAGTCTCTCTAAAATCCAATCTGTCAAGGCGCGTCAACGAAATTTTGAAAGTAACGGATAACGAGGTTTGGCAGCCTGTAAAAAGAAAGAGAACAAAGAGCAAGCACAATCGAGACAACACTTTATGCCAAAAATAACACAAAACTTATCAACAATTTAAAAAGTTTTTAAAACTGCAATTGAAATAAATAATAATTCAGAGAAAATTGTCAAACGCAGTAGAAATACGTGCTGGCCTGTAAGCAAAAATCAGGTCGAGAAAGCCAAGACAAAAATAATGAAAAGATGTGAAAACGAGGTCGAGACAAGACTGGATGTGGCAGAAGAAAGTAGCGAAGGAAAGGAGTAAGGAAGGAAACCCAAAAAGGAACAAAAAAAGAGGGGGGAAGGAAAGATGACGTAAAATTAGGAAGAAGATGCAGGGGAGCGGGAGGTTTTGAAACAGAAAGACATTTATTAATGATAGGGAGATAGGAATCATCCAACAAAGAAGTATCACTTTGGATATTTAAACCATTTTTTTGTTGGCAAATATGCAACATCTCAGAAACAAGCCTTTTTTTGTAAGAAGGTTCTTGGTCTAATATTGTCGTATCCTCCCAGTTGAAATTATGCCACAACAACCTATGCATCGAAACTACTGTAAGATCATCAGACGATTTGTTAATATTCGAACGGTGTTTTTTTTAATCTGGTAATTAAACGCCTACCCGTCTGCCCTACATACGATGCGTCACAGTCATTACAGGCAATCTTATAAATAACGTTAGATTGATTAAATTTAGGCAGTGGATCTTTGTGTAATAAGCTCATTTAATTTATTATTAATTGAATATGCTAATTTAAGACTGCTATTGTGTAAAGTCGTATAAAACCTTCTAGGGATGCCTTTAATGAAAGGAATGACAAAAAAACGTGGATTATGGGATGGAGGGGAAGTGGGAGGTAAGCTACAGTTGCTATTAGAAATAAGAAATTTAAGTCTGCGGAAAATAATTCTATGTATGAAATGGATAGGATAATCATTTTTAAGAAGGATGTTAATAATATAGGAAAGATTTTTTTCATGAAATTTCTGCTCGTTCTCCTGACTTGATACCTCTTGATTTCTTTCTCTGGGGAATGATCAAGGATATTGTGTACCGAGACGTCCCAACAACACGGGAGAATATGAAGGAACGTATCATCAATGCGTGTGCAAGTGTTGCTCCGGAAGTGATAGGCAGGGCTAGGCAATCCTTCATTATGCGTATAGACAAGTGCATTCAGGTTGATGGACAACATTTTGAGCACATGTTAAAATAAATTAAGTGAAAAAAAAGTACTGACTTTGCCACTACAACTTATTCTCCTTGAATTTCCACCTCCATCATTTAATCATAAATTTTTGAGCCGAAGGTCATTCGAAGGTCATGTTATTACACATGGTTGAACGCGTTTCGATGTCAGCTTCCTCGTAGTGAGCAAGAAAATAGGTAGTCCCATTTAAAAAAACATTGCTACCACCGAAATCTCAGAAGATATGACCTTTGGATGACATTCAAAAACTTATTTTCCCTCTTCAAATGCAACAACTTTTCCATATGACATTTTTCTGTATAATCAATAATAACCAAATTATTCGGGGTGGCAGAGTTAAATGGACCATCCTGTACACACACACACACACACACGCACGCACGCACGCACGCACGCACGCACGCACGCACGCACGCACGCACAAAACCATATACAGACATATATAGTGTAACATATAAATATCATATACATACATATATAGTGTAACATATACATATAAAATCATATACATACATATACAGGGTGTCCCTGAATGGTCTGTACAAACTTTGTGAATAAATTCCAGGGACCTAAACAAGCAGAAAATGTCCCATAAAAATGGGGTCGGAAACGCTTGCTTCTGGAGTTACGACGGTTCGAAGTTTTCCTGCAATAGCTGGAGAAATTATCACGTCAAATCGCATTGGTGTTACAAAACTGTGTTTAACAACATGAATGAATCAAATTATTAATTTGATGAACTGGCGGATATCCATCTAGTGTATGGCCGTGCCGGTGGAAATGGACGGTTCGCCAGACAATGCGGCGACGTGCGTAGGCTTCCTTGGAATCTAACGGAGGCCATTTCGAGCATTTGCTATAGCAAGTGTACTGTCCTGTTATGTCCGTGGCAAAACCGAGAAAATAAATAAACACAGTTTTATAACACCTATGCGATTTGACGTGATAATTTTTCCAGCTATTGCAGGAAAACTTCGAACCGTCGTAACTCCAGAAGCAAGCGTTTCCGACCCCATGTTTATGGGACATTTTCTGCTTGTTTAGGTCCCTGGAACTTATTCACAAAGTTTGTACAGACCATTCAGGGACACCCTGTATAGTGTATGTATGTATACATCATAATAAAATCGAGTTGCATGAATGTTATTCCTATGAATGTTATTTCTTTTGAAAGATATGTAGGAAAGCATGTAGCCCGTATGAACAATGTTGTGAAATTGTGTTCAAACATGCGATAAAGGACACAATACGTCAATGACTTCGTTTACACGGCTTCTAACTTCAATTTAGTAACGCTGATGTTATAACTCCTATTTAAAGTGAGTTGTGTTTATACGTTCAAGCTTATCCTATCCCCACCAAGCTAAAATAACTTAATAACTTTCGAGTGAAGTGAGTCCAAGAAATAATACCAATGAAGTTGTTCGTTTTAATCTGTTGGGGATAAACTATTAGAAGGAGTAAGCGATGAAAAGGGTTGAATAAAACGTAGAGAAAACACGTGTAGCTTCGTCGAGAAATCGTTTAACAGTACCGCTCGAGTAACGTACATGAGTGGGATGCCTTTCCCTTATTGCACTACACGTGCCACGCGCATGCGTCAGACTCGTGAGTTGGACATTTCGTAAGGTTGCTAGATGCGCGAAAACTTAAATTCTAACAGAAGTGATACTAAATTTGCAAACAAGAGAGAGTTAAGATGTTTAATTTTTACGCATCTTGGTATTATTGCCATCGTTACACTGCGGCCGTTTACACATCTTTTTTACGTTGATGTAGTTAACGCGACGTAGTTAACATGACGTAGTGTAACGCTAAGCCTTTTCACCGAACGATTTTGAGTTACTACATTGATGTAATAACTTCATCGTAAAAGAGTGTTTACATGGCATCTAACGTCAGTAGTTATAACATCAATGTTAGAACTTCGGTGTAAATCGAGTCGTGTAAACGTAGTCTATGTTATACTGTTATCTATACGCTCAAATACGCTTAGATACGCGTGTGAGATGATAGAGCAGTAAAAACACACATGTCCAATTTCAACACAATACAAAGTGCTCTTTTTAAGTTGCTCTATGCATAAATCATACATAAATATTAGTATCAGTAATGACAGAACTAAAATTATCGATATTATCGATAATTTTGTCGATAATACTGACAATTTTAGTTCCGTTTAGATGAGGACGCTAACCCGTCGGAGTTCGGCCGCGGCTCCAGCATCCTCTTAATACTTTTATGTACAAAATAATAAGAGAAATCAATTGATGTAAAGAAAACACATAATTGTTTCTAAAAAAAAATATGTAATTAATTTGCAATTAACAATTACATATTTTTTCTTCGAAAAATGAATGTTTATTGAAAAATGAATATTTTACTAGATATAATATTTTATGGCTTATGTAAAATTAAGAAATTATTTCAAGTCTCATAACTCGAAAAGTACTGAATGAAAAAATACTTTATTATAGTGTTTTGAAAAACTCTTGAGATAAGCTACAAGAATATGTAATGAAAAATAGGGGGTTCTATTTAAAAAATTCGAAGTGATTTTTATATGACCTTGATGGTACTATTCAAGTTATACTAATATTACTATGCAATGTGTAACTTAAGGCCCTACAACTTTTGTTTGAAACATTTTTCACGCGAAAATGTATATTTTTCGAAATATTCAGGGATCCCGGTACTTTTGGAGCGAACTCTATATAATAATTGTAGGGGTTTCTTCGCTTGCCGTTACGCAATAACACTAAACTTAATTAACTCGTACTCAATTTTTCATTAAATGGATATAAAAGAGTGATACTAACATAATATCCAAAGTATTTTTTCTCATATCAGTTTAAGACTTCTGATAAACTGACTTAATTTAAAATAATTTGTTGAATAATTTGGATTCCTTGTCGAGATTCAGATTAAACAGATTATTTGAAATTAAACACACAAATGGGAAATAATCCATTTTTACCTGTATTAAAGTATTCCTATTGCCGAGTGTATGTAAAATAGTTGTTAAAAACACTTTTAAAAAACACTTTATAAATAATAGACGTTTTTTAAAAGCATTTTTTTATCTTTCTTAAATATCTTTTTATATTTTCAAAATTTATTTATTAAAATTAAAGCGTTCTGCATTTGTAGTAAAATGTGTTTTAATTACAAATACATTGCACTATAACATTATTGTAATCTTACATTGTAATATTTCTAAGAGTGGACATTTCAACGTTGCTATAAGCTTGCAGTAATGTTGCAGAAATTCATTTCATAACTTCTATGCAATATTACAATGTTTTAATGTTAGGTCTATGCAATGGTTTTGCAATCTTTTGATGCTATATGGGCGATATCTATGAAGCGGTAATTTCAGCCGAGAGAATAGGAAAAAAGTACACGATTCTATATTAGGAGAATACAAGGCTTGTAAAATGGTATTCGTTGAATTTTTGATCAAAAAATGACGAATAAGAACAAAAATGTGAGTGGAGTCATTATCGTGGTGCAAAATTCATGAATTTTTTCGCCATTTTTTCGCTTCCGGCCGTTTTTACTATTTCTGTACATGAAATTTCATTCCGAAGACAAAATTTTATGCAAATTATTTCCTCAACAAAATTCGAAAATATTAAAAATTGCCAGAAATATTCTTTTCAATCACAAAACAACGGTTTATTTGTAAACTAACAATGGTAATGACGTGAAATTTTCGACAGATATCAGAAACAGATCTAAAAGAAACTACAAATCTAAAAAAAAAGTTTTTCCGAAATAGTTAAAGCGCACTATTTAAATTAAAATCAGTCCGGATACTTTTTGATCACAGTAATATATTTAAACAGTACATAATGACTAAGGATCCATTTACACTTATCCATGCCATATCCGTACCGTATTCATCATCATGTATGTTTGTGCATAAATATTACATTCGATTCCGTATGATTAAATATAAATATTTATAGTATCTATGCCGTTAGTATGTGTACCGATAAGAGCTGCTAGATTGCAAACGCAACACGCAGCAGCACAATTTTTATCCCCATCACTTTCACACACAAAGGTTCTCATCCATGTACATTGACCTTCGATACGGAGAAAAATAAATTATCTTCTGTCTCCTTCTCTCTTGAGAAGATCTATTGTATCTTATAGATACAATAGCTATGTCATCGAAATCTCGAGCTAGCGAATTGGCGATACAATATGTGCGATGTTTATTATCACATATAACCTAATTAATTCCTCTTTTTATAAACTTTCATATATTGTATAAGAGAATATAACGTACAAAAACAAATTTTACATATTTTTATCTAAATGTTATCGATCCTTGGCCAATATGTACGCTTTTTTATTAAAAAAAGATCTTTAAAGAAATCATTATAATAAAATAATATTTAAATTTATATTTATTTAGTAGAATTGTATTTCTTATTATTAAAAATTAAATCAAAATTGGCATAAGAGTCACAGCGCGGTAGTTGAGGCGCAGAGGAAGAAACACTTATTTCTTATTGATTGTTGTTTATTTCAAATCTAAACACACATAAATAACGAACGTCTCGTTTCGGATCATCTTCGATCCTTCCTCAGCGCGATTAATCATATAAAAAACAAACTATTGCATTGTAAAAAAGGAGAAAAGTTTATCTCCTCCTTGTCGCGCGGATAACGCGAAACTGCATCGCGCGGAGATCTAACAAACCTGCTGCTTCCAAAAGTTCATCAAATGTATTAAAATTTTTTGTGTAGAATCGCAGTAGATCTAACAAATCAAGTAAAAAATTAAATACCGATATTACATGTGAATTCTTTTTTACGTTTAAAATTGATCATTGGAAGCATGATTCACCAGATTCCACGCCTTTTTTTTCAATCCGTGCACAAAATGCCACTAAGTACAGCGATGCCAAAATGGACACGCTCGCACCCGACAACGTAGCAGAGGGAAAAGGGACGCAAGCGGAACCTAACCTACGCATACATATACAGGGTGATTCAAAATAACCCCAGTGTCCTTGAAATGACACATTCTTGAATCAATTCTAAGACGATTTTTCCTTTGGCAAAATTTCGTCCGAAGCTTAGTTTTTGAATTATTAAAGGAAGTAGTTAACGTACGACGGGTCGGATACAAGAGGCAGGCAAGGGTGACGCGATTCACCGTCAGACGCGGGTGCTTACGCGGGGCGCTTGCTGCGATCAGCTGGTCGCTATACACATACAGACACACATGCGAACACATACATTCTCTCTATCTGTCTGTCTGTCTGTCTGTCTGTCTGTCTGTCTGTCTGTCTGTCTGTCTCTCTCTCTCTCTCTCTCTCTCTCTCTCTCTCTCTCTCTCTCTCTCTCTCTCTCTCTCTCCCTCTCTTTTATTCGCTCACTCATCTGTAATTTTTTTTCTTTCTTTTTACGAGAGAGGGGAAAATGCATTTTATGCATACCCACCGGTCGATCCAGTGAGTTATGTAGGACTCGAGTACCAAGTCGAATTACCAACTCGGTACTCCCTACCCACTAAAAACCCCTCTCTTTTCACGAATTTCCTTTGACACACTGTCCCTCTGACTTCCCGAGATCTGTTTTCACATAACGTCAAAAAATAGTTATTATTACCTTGTTCGATGACTTTTGATGTATTGCTGTAATTGCTTGAAGGAGAAATGAATTTTCCGATAGATCATACGTTCTCAAATTTAACGTAGATGTCACGTTGCAAAAGACAAGAAATCCACACTAAATTATTAACTGAAAGTTTTTCTTCTTTCATGAACTGTATTCTTTTATAAACTTTAACGTAATCACATTTATTTACTCACTCGATGAGACGAGAAATTTACTAATAACTCTATCACTAATCACTATTAATCACTGTCGAATAATAACTGTTGGCGATTAAAAATCACTCGATGAAAGAAACACGCGCGAACACGTTACTACACGACGCGACGACGCGACAATGCGACGATAATTATTCGGCGACTGCAAGCAGTTTTTTGTCATGGTAGGTTGCGGTAGGTTAAGATACTACTGGCGTTATCGAATGCGATCATGTGTTCGATTGAAGAATGCGGTAAACATAATAAACATTTAACATATTAATATTATTATTATCATGAATGTGTGTGATATCCATACATCGTATGATATCTATTTAAAAATTAATTAGATTAAATAAGTGTTTTTAAAATATTTATTACTTTTACTATTATCATATAAAATATTAATATTAAATATTTATTTAACTATTTTATCTATTTATTTATTTATTTATTTATTTATCTATTTCACCTATTTATTTTTAACTATTTATTATCAATGACCGATTTTCGATCATTGATAATAAATAGTTAAAAAGAAATAGGTGAAATAGATAAATAAATAAATAAATAGATATAATAGTTAAATAAATATTTAATATTAATATTTTATATGATAATAGTAAAGGTAATAAATATTTAAAAACACTTATTTAATCTAATTAATTTTTAAATAGATATCATACGATGTATGGGTATCACACACATTCATGATAATAATAATATTAATATGTTAAATGTTTATTATGTTTACCGCATTCTTCAATCGAACACATGATCGCGTTCGATAGCGCCAGTAGTATCTTAACCTACCGCAACCTACCATGACAAAAAACTGCTTGCAGTCGCCGAATAATTATCGTCGCATTGTCGCGTCGTCGCGTAGTGTAGTAACGTGTCCGCGTGTGTTTCTTTCATCGAGTGATTTTTAATCGCCAACAGTTATTATTCGACAGTGATTAATAGTGATTAGTGACATTAGTGATTAGAGTCATTAGTAAATTTCTCGTCTCATCGAGTGAGTAAATAAATGTGATTACGTTAAAGTTTATAAAAGAATACAGTTCATGAAAGAAGAAAAACTTTCAGTTAATAATTTAGTGTGGATTTCTTGTCTTTTGCAACGTGATATCTACGTTAAATTTGAGAACGTACGATCTATCGGAAAATTCATTTCTCCTTCAAGCAATTACAGCAATACATCAAAAGTCATCGAACAAGGTAATAATAACTACTTTTTGACGTTATGTGAAAACAGATCTCGGGAAGTCAGAGGGACAGTGTGTCAAAGGAAATTCGTGAAAAGAGAGGGGTTTTTAGTGGGTAGGGAGTACCGAGTTGGTAATTCGACTTGGTACTCGAGTCCCACATAACTCACTGGATCGACCGGTGGGTATGCATAAAATGCATTTTCCCCTCTCTTGTAAAAAAAAAAAAAAAAAAAATTACAGGTGAGTGAGCGAATAAAAGAGAGGGAGAGAGAGAGAGAGACAGACAGACAGACAGACAGAGAGAATGTATGTGTTCGCATGTGTGTCTGTATGTGTATAGCGACCAGCTGATCGCAGCAAGCGCCCCGCGTAAGCACCCGCGTCTGACGGTGAATCGCGTCACCCTTGCCTGCCTCTTGTATCCGATCCGTCGTACGTTAACTACTTCCTTTAATAATTCAAAAATTAAGCTTCGGACGAAATTTTGCCAAAGGAAAAATCGTCTTAGAATTGATTCAAGAATGTGTCATTTCAAGGATACTGGGGTTATTTTGAATCACCCTGTATACGCGACCCGCTCCCGCGCACTCAACCCCCTCCCCCCCCACTCCGCCAGCGCATCCAACATGCGCATTACGACGCAACGCATCGATTGCACACAAACATACGAACCAATACTTCACACTCTCGATAACTTATCTATTATCGTCGCAAATGCATAATACAAGCCCCTCCATATTACTCTGCAAGTTCAAGCTATTTCTTTGTCGCTTAAGGGGGGAAGACCCTCCAGACAACAGGTTTTTCAATAATTTTTTACAAAAAACTGAGAGTATTTATTACATTGAATGAAATTACATATTGACATTGATGTTCAAATGTATACACACAAATTTTTTTATAAGAAAGAAAACAAAATGGCGGCGCTACAGCTGCTCAAACTTGGCTCCTTCAATTTGCGCTGTGGAATGCCCAGCCCCTTGTAGTCAACTGAAATCAACCAATCAAAAGTTTTTCATTAAAATAAGTTATTTCGCTTTGTATGTACCTATTTTTAACGAAAAAAAAAAAAATGAAAATTTGAACACAAAAAGAAAAAAATTACACTTTTTTTTTAGAAACAAGTTGTTAAAAACAATATTTTTAGTAATAATTATTACTAAAAATATTGTTTTTAACAATTTGTTTATAAAAAAAAAGTGTAATTTTTTTCTTTTTGTGTTCAAATTTTCATTTTTTTTTTTCGTTAAAAATAGGTACATACAAAGCGAAATAACTTATTTTAATGAAAAACTTTTGATTGGTTGATTTCAGTTGACTACAAGGGGCTGGGCATTCCACAGCGCAAATTGAAGGAGCCAAGTTTGAGCAGCTGTAGCGCCGCCATTTTGTTTTTTTTTCTTATAAAAAAATTTGTGTGTATACATTTGAACATCAATGTCAATATGTAATTTCATTCAATGTAATAAATACTCTCAGTTTTTTGTAAAAAATTATTGAAAAACCTGTTGTCTGGAGGGTCTTCCCCCCTTAATAAATAGCATTTCAACAACGAGTCTTTTGCCCAACGAGGGCTCTCTGTCCAATATCACAGGCTCTTCCCAATTAAAATCATGACCAAATTCGAGTTTATGATTAGTTAGGACCGAAAGTTGTGACGTATTTCTCCGGATATGATTTCGGTGTTCAGAAATCCGTTTTTTTAATTGTCTGCTAGTCTGACATATGATGCATCGCGATCATTGCACGAGACTTTATATACCACATTGTTATACGAATCCTATGGCATTATGTCCTTATGGACTCTGACAAAATTGTGAAGCTTATTCAGGCCGAAATAAGATAATCCCGTGTCATGATTACGAAGGATTCGCCTAAATTGTTCTGAAAAGATTGGTATGTATGGTATTGTGAAATATGAGGAGGGTTTTTTCACAGGGTGATCCTCACTATGCTCCAGACTTGCTCGACTCCGGACCAATAGCAACTTCAGACGCTCTCGTATTACATGGAAAATGTAAAACAAAGGATAGCCATTGTCCAAGAGAATGCCGACAATCAGCTCAAAGTTTTTTGGTGGAATCTAGGATGCGACAATAAAAAAGCACGATCTACCAATCCTACGATTGTTCTCCTCTTATGGCACAGTAGATGATTTGACTTAGATGAACTTTTGGAAGCACTGCTTCCAAAGCAGCAGACTTGCTACATCTCCGCGCGATGCAGTTTCGCGTTACCCGCGCGTCGAGGAGCAGATAAACTTTTTTCCTTTTTTTACAATGCAATAATTTGTTTTTTATATTATTAATCGTGCTGAGGAAGGATCAAAGACAATCCGAAACGTCCGTTATTTATGTAGTGTATTTGAAATAAAGAACAATCAATAAGAAGGAAGTGTTGTTTTTTCTCCTACGCCCCAACTATCGCACTGTGGCTCTTATGCCAATTTTAGATTTAATTTTTATTTATTTATTTGAGCCAAATTCCTAATTATTAATTTTTTTATTATTATTTTGTATTAATTTGTATTATTTCTTTTATTATTATTTTGTATTAATTTGTATTACTTCTTTTATTATTATTTTGTATTATTTTATATAAGATGTACATCTTGTTGCTCAACGGAAATCGCGAGAAAGTGATAGTCTCTTTTGTTAAAAAGGAAATGTAAAAAATTTAATAACTAAATAATAATAAAAATAAGATAAAAATAAAATATTAATAAAATAATAATATAAATATAAATATAAATAATAATATAAATATAAAAATAAATAACAACAATAATCAAATAAAAATAATAATAAAAATTATTATGTGCCAAAATACTTTACAAATGTATTAAAATATTTTTAGTCACATTAAATATATAAATATACATTTAAATATATATTTAAAGACATATATATATATATATATATATATATACCTGTATATATACATGGGTGTCGCAGATCACCCGTATCAGCCGAATATCTCAAAAACTGAGCGCGGCAGACAAAAATATTTCAGACAAAAGTTGTAAGGTTTCACGTAACGCATTACATGGCAATATCAGTATGACCTTGAAGAGTGTTGTCAAGGTCACGTAAAGGTCACCTTGAATTCTGTAAACGGAAACCCCAATTTTTTATTACATATTCTTGTAGCTCATCTCGAGAGCTTTCCAAAACACTATAATTAAGTTAATTTTTATTAAGTACTTTCCAAGTTATGACGCTTGAAATTATTTCTTAATTTTACATAAACCGTAAAATATCTTGTAAAATATTCATTTTTCGATTATCTTACCTTAATACTTTTATGCACAAAATAATAAAGGGAATCAATTGGTGTAAAGAAAACACATAGTTGTTTCGAAGAAAAAATATGTAATTTGCAATTAACAATAAAAGTATTAAGGTAAGATAATCGAAAAATGAATATTTTACAAGATATTTTACGGTTTATGTAAAATTAAGAAATGATTTCAAGCCTCATAACTCGGAAAGTACTTAATGAAAACTAACTTAATTATGATGTTTTGGAAAGCTCTCGAGATTAGCTACAAGAATATGCAAAAGTATATAGGGTATCCTATTTAAAAAGTTGGAGGTGACCTTCACGTGACCTTCAGGTGACTCTTCAAGGTCAAACTAATGTCACCATCTTGTATCCCCCTCGAAACCATACAACTTTTGTCTGAAACATTTTTCTCTAAATTGCTTCGTTTCCGAGATATAAATTTGTAACACTTTATGTGGGCCACTGTATATATATATATATATATATATATATATATATATATATATATATAATAGCTATTGTGTGTATCCAAAAATATATATAATAGATAAGATATAATAGATCTTCTCACAAGAGAGAAGGAAATAAGAGATAATCTATCTTCCTCTGTATACCGAAGCTGGCCGAACGTCGAACGCACACGAACGAGAGCTTATACTTTAATGTGTGAGAGCGGGGGGGGGGGGGGGCGCTGTGTGCTGCAGCGTCTACAATTTGGCAGCTCTGGTACCGACATCACCAATATCGTTGACGACGATATTTTCATAGAACGGAGATATTTAAGATTTTTATTTTATTATAAATACGCTTTCACGTGTAACGTTTAGGATTTTGAATCTTATGGCTCAGTCCGCGTGCTCTTCTAAAATATTATTACTCAAAAAATGGACAATAAAAAATTAATTAAATTACTGCAATAATACATCAAATTATATAATCTTTCTATCAAAATATCTTGATAAAAATCATGAAGAAACTTCAAATTATTATTATAGCTAATGTCATCTTATGACATATTTGCTATACTCATGAAATTACATACGTCTCAAGACTGACATGTCTGTTTCACGGATGCGATCCGGATATATGTAAATATAAACCTAACCATTTCCGATTTTGCCGATACGATACGGATACGGAATTGATACGGGACAAATAAGTATGGATTATTTTCTCTAACGAGAGCAGTTAAAATATTTATGTTTCCATTAACGATACGACAAAGATCAAAGAGCAAAAATTGTTCAACTCAAAGGGACTAACATTTTGATAAACAAAAAAATTTTTTTATTGATACTCTTTATGAGATTTCAAAGTTATCGACATTTTTTAAAATGAGATGGCATATTTTTATTAACGTAGTGATGTAGCTTATAAAAAAACGAATTCAACTATATAGAATATGTTTACCTTCAAATGACTTTGAATCACAAAAATCATATTTAGAGAAAGAAACTATTTATTGTATCTATTGTATATTTTAATACAAAGATGTACTTTTTTTACAGAAGGGTGTTCAAAATGACCACCATTAATCTCTATATATTTTCGAATTCGATAATTAAACAATTGTTTTATATTTTCGAGTAATTTCGGTGTGATTGCGGTGCGTGCACATCGAATTCTTTCTTACATGTCTTTTGATGTGGTGGAGACATCGCAACAAACTTCGTTTTAGATGTCCTCACAGAAAAAAATCAAGAAGCGTAAGACCCGGTGATCGAGTCAGTCAATAAATTCTTTCATCATTTCCAAGCGATCAGGAAATAACTTTAAGTGTTTTTCGTGCAATAAATGCATTATATGTCAGACAATCATCATGGAACCACTAATCCGATGTCTTAATGGATCCGTCACATCAAAAGACGTGCAAGAAAGAATTTACCGTAATCACACCGGAATCATTCGAAAATTAGAAATAACCATTTAGTTATTCAATTCAAAAATGTATAGAGATTAACGGTGGTCAGTTTAACCCTTTCATACCTCTGGCACACATATGTGCCACTTACGAAAAAATCATAATTTGTAAACAAATAATCTTATCAATTTTTATCTTGGCTTGTTTTAAAGAAGAAAAATTTAAGCTACATGTAAAAAAATGGTGCACTTTAAAATGTATTATTTGCAACAAAATATAGTTATATAAACTTTACAGAAAATTAAACTTTTAGATAGTGAGGAATAATTGTATATTATATCGAAAGTCATTGAATTGAATAAAAAATTAGTTAAAAGGCTACAAGGACCAACGCAATGGTGGAAATATGCAAAAAATAATAAAACGGTTATTACAATAAAATAACCATATGAAAATGTTTATTTAATTTGAACATGACAAACGCCGCGTTTCAATCCAATTCGGATCCTTTTCAATGTCGACTAACAAAGTGAATAATAAACATTAAGATAAAATTAAAATTAACGGTCATAGGAGAAATGTAAATAAGTTTCGGAACAACGCAAAGTCAAAAAAAGTCAAAAAATCGGAAGCAAATATATGTACAATAACGGAAAATTTAAACCGTCAATCACAAAAAAGGAAAGAACGCATCGCATTAACGTATCGCCACAGAAAACCCGAAAGCTCGTACCGCATACCACCAGTATACCGTTAAAAACGAGATGATCCTCTCCAAAAAAGCCGGAAGGAAAACCCACATACAGGTCCATGACCATTTCCAAAAGAAAAAACAGTCAAAGATGCATAAATCGATGACCAGTTGGAAACTTGATGGTCCAAATATGTGCGAGTAAAAGCTTAAAAATATGACACTCTAAAAAAGAAAAACAAGACAGAGCAATAATTTAACAAACAATCCGGAAACTACTTAAGAGAATCCTTCATATAAAGCAAGAGTAAAGTTAATATAATAAAATCACATACCGGTCTCTAAATTTGAAAGTGATCTCAAATCAAAAAATCGAACACAAAGGGAGAGCAAGTTAAGCACAACTTAACGTTCCAATCAACAGAACCGAACTGAGGCACATGGGGATCACATATAGCCAAGAACGCGAAACATCAAAAAGAGGGGGGGGGGAGAGAGAGAAGGGAAAGGAAGGAGAGGAACAAAACGTCACAGAAGGAAAGAAGACAGAACGAAGGAAAAATTTCAAATAATCACTGCGAACATTTTTTTATAATGGGCAAATACATCTTATCCAAGAATTCGGTATCGCTCTGAATGTTAAGGCCATGGTTCTGACCAGAGATATGTAACATCTCATTGAATTGATGCTCTAATTATGTTTAAAGTTTTATTTAAATTTAATTACAATTTTATTATAATAAATATTATAATAATTTATATTGTAATGTATGTGTCATCGAGAGAGAGAGAGAGAGAAGTGTGCGCGAAATAAGACGACGCGTGCGACGAGCCTTCGAAAGAGCGCAGCTTGCAAAAAAAATATACGATAACGCCGAAGTGAGCATGTGCGTGTGTGTATATTTATGAAAAATGCTATATATTTGAAAAAATAAAATCCAAACTCATTTTTTAAATATGTCGATTATTCAACTTTTCACGTCCGCTATCCTGAATCTACTATTTTGAATTTAAATTTTGATAGTAAATTTGGAATCAGCTCCAAAAACCTATAAGACTGTTTTCATACGCATCTCTTTTGGAAAAGTCGTAGAGTTAAACATCTTCTATAAAAATAATGCTATATCTTTGTACGGTAAATGTTTACTTTAGGTTACACAGCTCGAAAAATGTTTATTTTCACATATGTTGTAGAGGATACATTCCTAAGTAATACACCGTTTGAATTTTGCGGCGGTCTCTTTTCGTTTCTGAGATATGCACTTTTGAAGTTTCATACTTTTATGTCATCTTTTCGTTATATCCTATTTATATATTTACATTTTTTGTTTACATTTATTCATCACGGTTTCATATTATATTTTACTTGTATGTTTATATTTTTTTGCTTACGTTTGCTATCTCTAATTAATATTCTAATATAAATATTCTAATAAAAAAAAGGTAAACAATTTAAATTTATATAGAATTTAATACAATTTAATACAATTAAAAAATATCACAAATGTATGTGTACACACACACACACACACGCGCGCGCGCGAACCACCCCGCCGGTAGGCAAAGTGGACCTCGCTTTACAACTTACAGCATATATCCATTGTGATTGAACTCTTCGCAATGTGTCCTCTACCGGCGGGGTGGTGGCGGGAGGGGGGGGGGGCGAAGGCCCCCCTTGCATCCCCCGCGTGTGTGTGTGTGTGTGTGTGTGTGTGTGTGTACACGTACATTTGTGATATTTTTAAATTGTATTAAATTGTATTAAATTCTATATAAATTTAAATTATTGGGCCCTTTTTATGCATAATTACCTATATTTCTTCTTAAACATACATGATGTGGTAAAATTATAATCTATTCATAAAACTATTTTGTTAATAACTATTTAATAAATAACAAACGGCTAAAACCTTTTGAAAGTTATTCAGAAAGATGACCTCGGTAAATGTAAACAGAAAAATATAAACATATTTAGAATGTAACGAAAAGATGATACAAGTATAAAATTTCAAAATCGCATATTTCAGGGACGAAGAGAGACCGCCGCAAAATTCAAACGGTGTATTACTTAGGAATGTATCCTCTACAACATATGTGAAAATAAAAATTTTTCGAGCTGTGTAACCTAAAGTAAACATTTACCCTTTGTACTAAAATATACAATAAATACAATAAATAGTTTCTTTCTCTAAGCGTGATTTTTGCGATTTAAAGTCATTTGAAGGTAAACATATTCTATATAATTAAATTTATTTTTTTAAGCTACATGAGTGTGTTAATAAAAATATGCTATCGCATTTAGAAAATGTCGATGACTTTGAAATGTCGTAAAAGATAACAGTAAAAAAAATTTTTGTTTATCAGAATATTAGTCCTTTTGAGTCGAACAATTTTTGTCCTTTGATCTTTTGTTATATCGTCAAAGGAAACAGAATTCCAACTGTTCTAATTAGACGAAATAGAATCCTATATAAATGAACCTTAATAATATAATAACTTTAATTATATATAATTTTTTAATTATATATCTTAATAATATAACAATATAATAACTATTTTTATCTATTATTTTACAACAACAGATTTTTAATCATAATATCGATTTAATTCTTTGTACTCGGAACTATCTCTGCTAGACTTACGATGTCCCCTCAGAGAGGACATCCGAGTGCAAAGAGTTAATATATCGATTTATTTTTAAAATCGAATAAATTTAAACATCTTTTATAATCCTTATCGTTTAAAAAATCTATAAATATCATAAATACAATATATTTATACTTCTCTTATAATAATTAGTTTAATAAATTTCGTATACCTTGATTACTGGTTGAGAAACGCAAAAGAGGTCTAAAATACAATAACATGACCGTAATGAACATGCCGATGATCGACCCATATGTGAATATCTTGGACGTGTAATTGTAATTATAATAAATTCTTTCCTCTTCAGAATTTTCAAATTTGCGTTCCATTATATCTTTTTTAACCGCATTGATTACATGCTTCAGTAAATTACTACAACGAATCAGCCACACTACCGTAAATGTCATAGTGTACGCTACTGTTTCCACAAGATTCATCACCATTAACTCGAGATTACCAAAAACGTCATAAAGATCAGTATACGCCATAATAAGATATAGCATATAATATGATATATAAATTGCGAAACGAATATATGTCTGTTTGAATGGCCATATTCCTCCGATGGAGAAAATACGTTCTAAGTGAATAAACAAATCTTCAATATCGCCGATGTTGGTCTGCAACATAATTTTATAACAGAAGTTGTTGGACACAAAGAATGAATAGAGATCGCATTAAAAGATATACAGGGTGTAACTTAAAAAGCTCCCATTAAACAAAGTGTTATTCCTGATTAAAAATCAAGTCGAAAAGTTTTGAACCATTTTTTTCTATAATGCTTAATAAATCAATAATTATTGAGTAAACCCACCGACCTTTAGTCGAGCGGGTTGACCGCATGTCAGTGAGCGGCGCGCCTGGTAGTATACACTCACGAACATTATCAGACGTCGTGCGCCCAGCTTAAAGGTCGGTACTGATTGGTACGATTTTACTCAATAATTACCACTTTATTAAGCATTATAGAAAAATATAGTTGCGAACCTTTTTCGACTCGATTTTTAATCGGGAATAACACTTTGTTAGGAGGAGCTTTTTAAGTTACACCCTGTATATATATATATATATATATATATATATATATATATATATATATACACAAGGTGAGTCATTTTAAGTTATCCACCCCAATAACTTTCTTATTTTTGATGATAGAAACAAATGTCTCCAAGCATGTACTTTGCAAGATAAAACGAAGTTCACATGGATTTGCAACTTTTCACGCGAAGCAAGATTCATCTCAAACTACATTTTAGTTTTAAATTAGAAATAAATTTAGGTTAGGTTATATTTTCCGAAAGTGAAACACACTATAGAACACACTATATCCACGCATGTACATTTCACCTTGACTCTTAAAACGTACATAATGTCTAAAAATTGCAAATAATTCGTAAAATTTTTTCGTTAATAACTTTTTAATAAATAGTGAGCGACACTTAAAACCTTTTGATACTTACTCAGGAGAGTGAGCTTGACAACATATGTCAAGATTATTAAAATCGGTGAGGTCGTCCATAAAGTGCATAATTACCAAAAAAATTTGTTTTCTATTTTTCAAAGTCTATCTTCAGCATTCGTCATTTTGTAAAACATTTCTTGTAATTCAAATTTGATTTTTTTAGGAGGACTGTTTAATTTGAGCTTTATTTCATATCAATACGGTAATTTTTTGCTAATTTGTTGCCATTAAAAGATGCTAAAATATTTTGCTAAAATTTAGTACTTCGTTTTCTTGAGTGTGAGTGTATATCCACCAAATAGCTATCCAATAGATATCCACGAGTTTCACTCTTCGCCGCGTGGTGAAAAGAAAAATGCCTAACCCAAAAGTGGAATCCATCTAAGACAGTATCTAAAGCCGCGGTACTGGTCTCGCGAGACATGGCTTATCGGTCAAAGAGCACATTAGCTCAAAGACTTTTATAGCCGTATCTCTTCTGTCTTTTGTAAGAGGAGCCCCAGAACTCCAAAAATTAATCGCAGAAAGTTAATTTCTTTTTATGGCGAATTCCGTCATATATATATCATAGAAGATAAAATAAATATCCATGCAAAAATAAATATCAATATATAGTAAATGTATCTATATTAATAATAAATGTATCTATACAAATATCCACTGAATGTTGTACAGATATCTACAGGATTGATTTACATATCCTGTAGATATCTATGAAACTTCGAATTGCGGACATTTGGATATCTACAGCATCTCTAATGACTATTTTTACGTATATTCATGGTTATCCTTAGTGCCCATGAAGGATATCTAGTGGATATCTAATATCAATTATTTTCCGTATGGATAGGCTCATTGAATATTGAGTTGGCAAGCGAAAGACCAGATATTGCGGAATTATAAGTACATTAAAGGGAAAAGCGACTCGAGGAAATTAATCGGAGAATTTTTGAGATTATGATCGGTAACGATTATAGCAAAGAAAATTTAAGGCGAAAAACTGATACTACTGAATAAAATATCAGCAGGTGAAAATTGCGGTGACTAATGCAATTAATCCGACTCAAGCAGTGACTTCTCCAGAGGATGCAGGGAAAATGGTACAAATCTTCAGAGACAATGCGCGTATGTTCAAACTGCCAAAGATACAATTGCTGAAAGGACCCCACAAAACCAATGGAAAAGTGGATCAAATTGGCTGAAATTTTAGTATGATGAAGTTCAGACTGTCCTGATCAAAAGTCTCAATAGCCGCAAGTTCAGAAAATGCCCAGTTTCCGAGATACTTAAACTCAAAGTGTTAAATTCGACGATGACAATTCATGAATGAAAAGCCCTATTTGAGAACTATTATAATTATAGCTGACCTTTATTATTATAATTGACCTTTGAAGGACCGGAATGTGGTCAATAGTTAGAAGAAAATGAAATGAAAGTAAAAAAGTATAAAAATATAAGAAAATAAAAAAATGAAATGTTATCACCTTTCGTAAAAAAAAAATCTGCTTGGAACAATCTGGAAGTCAATTCGTCTTGAAAAAGACGGATTTCAAATGATCATCGAACTATTGCGTTTTTTTAACTTAAGGGAGATTTAGGAAAAAATCTACCTCTGAAGCAAGTCGTCTTGAAAAAGACGAATTACAATCGAATTCTGAATACCAGTGTGAGGAAAAACGGATTATTAAGAACTTTAATTATTCTGAATATATAGTCGAAAATAAAAAATAATATTTTTCTGTTCAAGCTACAAAAGGGCGAATTATTTGTCTGGAAACAAATCAAGCAGGGGAAGAAATATCGTTCTGCGAATAGGATGGTTTTGGAAAAGACGAATTGTGCGATTAATTCGCACTCAGATATCTCGAAAAATATCGGATAATTGATAATATGAAGTTGAAGTGAATGGAACAATATCTATCACAGATAAAAAAAGCACAATAACACTATGTGATAGAGCACATTCTTAGCTACAAAAAAACGTACTTTTAGATATTACTTTGATATATCGTTGCCATACACACTTATATATGAATATATTAAATGCATGTATATCTTCAAACATGCTGACCATCCTAAAACTGTCTGATACATATCAGAAGAACCTTCAGACGTGTAGCATAGCTTTGAAAATAGGGCTTTTTCATTCATGAACCGTCATCGTCGATTTCAACACTTTGAGTCCAAGTATCTCGGAAACTGGGCATTTTCTGAACTTGCGGTCATTGAGACTTTTGATCAGGACAGTCTGAACTTTATCATACTAAAATTTCAGCCAATTTGACTGGACCCACTTTTCCATTGGTTTTGTGCGAGGTCCTTTAACAGAGATCTCAAAGAGTGGTTACAATTTGGTTAAAACTTGTTTAAGCACATTCATAAGGATCCAGATGAACTAAAAAAGACAAATTTCAATATACAATGTTTCTGATACAAACAATGAAAGATTCCAGAGCGAGGATATTAGTCAACAGTTTTCTACCAACAGCGGCGAATTACAATAAGGCTATTACCAGCTAGAAATGTTTTGGTAAAGAGAATCTACTTGTCGAAGTCTATAGTCTAAGAGCTGGCTACAGAGCGAGCAACATGCCTCTGTCCACGAAATATCTTACCTGGAAAAGGTTCGATTGCAATCGGCAAAGTGAAAGCCCGACCGTCAGAAGGCAGTCTGGAAGCTAAATGCGTGGGCGGGCGACGGAACGTGCAGATTTCCGGACAAAAAAAACTGTCAATTGACACCGCTAAAAATTTGCATAGGTATCGAGGAGCATGAGAGAAAGTAGAAAAAAAATTGTCAGAAGGATAAGTAGAAGCTAAAGGGTTGTCAGAAGTTGCCAAAGTTGCGAAAAATCTCGGAAAATTTACATATTAAGAAGAACTTCTGACAATTTGCATTTGTATTGTTTACATATAGAATAAACTACGTGTAAAGTGTCAGAAGGCAAAGTGGAAAAGATCATGAGAAATTCGGGTGCAAAGTGCGAGAGCGTTTTGCGGCGCGCGTATTCGTTTGCTGTCTCTCTTTCTCTCTCTCTCTCTTTCGATCCTTCGCTTGATTTTTTTCAAAATTTTTTACTTTGCTACAGGGAAAAATAAAATTTATTTCTTTTAATTTCTTATAAAAATTTATATCTTCTCAATTGACTTCTGACATTTTAAAAATAGTTCCTTTAGTCCTTTATGAATATTCGGATAAATTGTCAGAAGTGCTATAAAGTATGTGAAAATCAAGACAGTGTGAAAATCAAGAGAAAAGCGATCGGTCCACTGAGCGCGGCGCCGCGCGCCGCAAAACGCTCTCGCACTTTGCACCCGAATTTCTCATGATCTTTTCCACTTTGCCTTCTGACACTTTGCACGTAGTTTATTCTACAGGGCGATCCTGAAAAACGTTATGTCTTTAAAATGACGTATTCCTGACACCATTCTAAGACAATTTTTCCTTTACCAAAATTTGATTTGAAGCGTAGTTTTTGAATTATGAGCAAAAATAGTTAGTAAATCACGCGTCGGGTACAGAAGGCAGGCAGGAGCGGCGCGGCGTGCCGCGAGCGCGGGCGCAGCTGACCGCCCGACGGGTGATTATCACCGCATGAGTCGCTAACTATTTTATCTTATAACATAAAATTATGCTTTAAATAAAATTTTGGTAAAGAAGAAAATGTCTTAGAATTACGTCAGAAATACGTGTTCCTTAAAATAACGTTATTTTAATAATGAAAAGTTGTTCCGGATCGCCGGCCGTCCGACGTTGCAATCAGCTGATTGCTACACGCGATGTGTGTATGGCGGAGTGTGTGCGTAAGAGAGAGAGAGAAAGAGAGAGAGAGAGGGAGGGTAGGAGGGACAGACATTCATACACACGCACGCACTTTTTTCTCGCTCTCTTTCTCTCTTTTACGCAACACTCATACACTCTCTCATTCAGTCTCTCACTCACACTCTCTCGGTCACTCACTCACTCACTCACCTGCTTACTCACTTGCTCACTCACCTTGTAGCAGCGTAGCGAATCTTCATGCTATGTATTGTTGTTATCTGCTGCACGGTTATGATTGCTAGAGATGCGCGACACATCGAAATTTTTTCGATTATTAATCTCACACTCGATTGACACAATACAGATTACACGATAACGAGTTTACTGTTTATTCACTCACTATTGATTTATCGATACCAAAAATTACTTTCAAAGAAACGCGAATGCAAACAACACATGACTCGACGCGAAGCGACGGACCGCGGAGACTGCGCGACCACAAGAGTTATGTTGCCAGAAACGCGACACGCGACATCTAACAAACGACTTGCGCGTGGCGCGTGATTGACGCGAGATAAGACGAACGATCGGCTAAAACCTTCGCATTGCGAATGCGGTAGAAAACATGAAACGTATAATGACATACTTAAAAAATTAATTATTTATTATAAATAATAACTATTTCTAATTATAATAAATAATAATTATTTATTATAATTAGAAATAGTTATTATTTATAATAAATAATTAATTTTTTAAGTATGTCATTATACGTTTCATGTTTTCTACCGCATTCGCAATGCGAAGGTTTTAGCCGATCGTTCGTCTTATCTCGCGTCAATCACGCGCCACGCGCAAGTCGTTTGTTAGATGTCGCGTGTCGCGTTTCTGGCAACATAACTCTTGTGGTCGCGCAGTCTCCGCGGTCCGTCGCTTCGCGTCGAGTCATGTGCTGTTTGCATTCGCGTTTCTTTGAAAGTAATTTTTGGTATCGATAAATCAATAGTGAGTGAATAAACAGTAAACTCGTTATCGCGTAATCTGTATTGTGTCAATCGAGTGTGAGACTAATAATCGAAAAAATTTCAATGTGTCGCGCATCTCTAGCAATCATAACCGTGCAGCAGATAACAACAATACATAGCATGAAGATTCGCTACGCTGCTACAAGGTGAGTGAGCAAGTGAGTGAGCAGGTGAGTGAGTGAGTGAGTGACCGAGAGAGTGTGAGTGAGAGACTGAATGAGAGAGTGTATGAGTGTTGCGTAAAAGAGAGAAAGAGAGCGAGAAAAAAGTGCGTGCGTGTGTATGAATGTCTGTCCCTCCTACCCTCCCTCTCTCTCTCTCTCTTTCTCTCTCTCTCTTACGCACACACTCCGCCATACACACATCGCGTGTAGCAATCAGCTGATTGCAACGTCGGACGGCCGGCGATCCGGAACAACTTTTCATTATTAAAATAACGTTATTTTAAGGAACACGTATTTCTGACGTAATTCTAAGACATTTTCTTCTTTACCAAAATTTTATTTAAAGCATAATTTTATGTTATAAGATAAAATAGTTAGCGACTCATGCGGTGATAATCACCCGTCGGGCGGTCAGCTGCGCCCGCGCTCGCGGCACGCCGCGCCGCTCCTGCCTGCCTTCTGTACCCGACGCGTGATTTACTAACTATTTTTGCTCATAATTCAAAAACTACGCTTCAAATCAAATTTTGGTAAAGGAAAAATTGTCTTAGAATGGTGTCAGGAATACGTCATTTTAAAGACATAACGTTTTTCAGGATCGCCCTGTATATGTAAACAATACAAATGCAAATTGTCAGAAGTTCTTCTTAATATGTAAATTTTCCGAGATTTTTCGCAACTTTGGCAACTTCTGACAACTCTTTAGCTTCTACTTATCCTTCTGACAATTTTTTTCCTACTTCCTCTCATGCTCCTCGATACCTATGCAAATTTTCAGTGATGCCAATTAACAGTTTTTTACGCGCGCCGCAAAATACTCTCGCACTTTGCACCCGAATTTCTCATGATCTTTTCCACTTTGCCTTCTGACACTTTGAACGTAGTTTATTCTATACGTAAACAATACAAATGCAAATTGTCAGAAGTTCTTCTTAATATGTAAATTTTCCGAGATTTTTTGCAACTTTGGCAACTTCTGACAACCCTTTAGCTTCTACTTATCCTTCTGACAATTTTTTTCCTACTTTCTCTCATGCTCCTCGATACCTATGCAAATTTTTAGCGGTGTCAATTGACAGTTTTTTTTGTCGGGAAATCTGCACGTTCCGTCGCCCGCCCACGCATTTAGCTTCCAGACTGCCTTCTGACAGTTGGGCTTTCACTTTGCCGATTGCAATCGAACCTTTTCCAGATAAGATATTTCGTGGACAGAGGCATGTTGTTCGCTCTGTAGCCAGCTCTCCGTCTACTACGTCCGAGAGATGCTCAAGTTAGTATTAAGTCAGTGAATGAAAACAAATAATCATACTCCTTTCGATTTATGATAAACTTGACACAATTGCGAGCTTTAGAGTCGCTAGAAATCACAATAGATATGTGTGCTGCGATGCTATACCCATTGGTTGAATTGTCATTACCAGAGGACCTCTTATGTATATGGAAGAGGAATACAAAAGCAATTAATTCTTCTACATCGAACCAACATTTAAATAAACTAATGTCATTTCTGCAAACGGAAGTAATGAGCGAAGAAGGAATCGCCATGGCAATAAGTGGTTATGGATTAAACAATGAGGATCAAACAATCAGGAGAAGAAAGTAAAGAGTGAACAGAAAGAAATTGTTATCGCAGTCTTCTCTCAACTAAACAAGACAAGAAACTTTCTTGCATATTTTGTGGACAAGATCATGAAAATGCGTCATGCGAAAAGACTAAAAAAATGTCCTACGAAGATAAATGCAAATCGTTAAAACAAAAAATGCTTGTTTTTACAGAAAACTTGTTTTACGAAAACGGGACACAGTCACAAATATTACAGATATAAAGACAAATACGCATGATGCAGTAAGAGACACGTATTATTTATGTGTCGTAACACGATATCGAATGCTCTTGTAAAAGATAGTCAAGCGGAAGAACCTTCCAAGACAAAAGAAAAGACAATCTACGCCAGCTAATATTTCACTCACAAGCGAAATATTTTTATAGACTCTTCATGTGAAGTTGTTTAGTCAAGATAAAGAGCAAATAGTCAGAGCAATTTTTGATAATGGATCACATAGATCATACATCCTTGACTATTATGCTGAGAAGATTCGAGGTCGTAAGCTAGCAACAGATTGTGCATACGTTATTTGGAGGTTCAAAAACTCCACTGCTACACAAAGGTTACCAAGTTAACATAAGAAGCATTGACGGATCATATTCTTATAATTTTGTAGTTTTAAATCTAAGAACGATATGCAAGAAAATTCCTTCTATAAGCAGAGAATCATGGCTGCAGGAGCTGCTGCAAGAAGGAATATAACTCACAGATGTTAACACAAAAGATGAGCCCATCGCTATATTAATTGATGTAGATATTGCAGGAAAGCTTAATAGGCAAACAAAAAGAGGTTAAATGTGGAGTCATAGCAATAGAGACATTACTCGGATGGACATTAATTGAGAAAGTGGATACAACCGCAACAAAAGGAAGACACAACTTTCATGGTCGTATCTATGTTTACATGTCAGGAAAACGTTGCAAATTTGTGGAAACTGGATACATTAGGTTATTACAGATCCTATTTTGAAGAAGACAAACGATATTCATCAAACAGAGATTAAAAAGAATTTTCGACGTATCATCAAGATGACCAATATGAAGTATTACTTCTTTGGAAAGAAGATTACATACCACTGGCAGACAATAAGAGTTCGGCTATAAACCGATTTGACCACTGAAAGACTTAAAGTTCAAAATCTATATGCGTATTAACAGACTCAAAGAATGGTCAGAAAGCATTATTGAGAAGGTACCGGACGAAGAAGTAAATAACAATGCCTACTATTTACCTCATAGAAGTGTTGTCAAAGAGAATAGCACTACGAAAATAAGACCTGTGTTTGACGCATCTATTTCTGGTGAAGACCCACCATCGCTCAATCATTGTCTTGAAACGTATCCTAATTTAATTGAACAAATCCCGAGAATTTTAATACGCTTCAGATGACGTAAGATAGGAATAATTGCAGACATTCGAGAGCGCTTTCTTGCAAATAAGCGTTTCATCTGACGATAGAAACGTATTGCGGTTCCTTTGGTGGAAGAAGACTCGTTTGGAAAAAATAGAGATATACAGACATCGGCGAGTGGCTTTTGAAGTTTCCAGCAGCCTTTTCTTCTTAGGAGTAACGATCGAATATCATTTAGATAGAGTATTACAACAAGTAGAAACGGAGGCAGAAATGGAAATCATTCGACAGTTGAAGATATCATTCTACGTGAATAATTGCGTAATCAGTGTTAATACGCACAACGAGGCCGTAGCATTCGAAGTTACCGCAAGACAAATCATGAAGGAAGGCAAATTTAATTTGCGAGGCTGGGAGTACACGGGTCAAGAAGAAACACATAAGTTTACTTCCATACTCGGGTTATTTTGGGATAAAGAGCAAGATGTTTTGAGGTTAACACCTTTGTGGGAATTTCACATAACGCCGCAGGTCAATAAGAGAAATATATTATCTATAGTTCAATGAATTTGGTCCCATTGGCGTGTTTTCCCTGATATCCTTAAAGCCTAAATTATTGTTACAGAAATTTTGATCATACAAAATTAGTTAGAATGAAGAAGTAAAGAGAAGATATTAAAGCCGATTTCCATAATTGGTTTAAAGTCTGAAGATATTAAAGCCGATTTCGATAATTGGTTACAGCAGCTTCACTAGTTAAAGGAATTATATATTCCATGATACGCCTTTCGTCAAGATACTCTGTCTTTTCATGTGTTCGTAGATGCCAGCTAGGATGCATACGCAGCCGCCGTTTTGCGAGGACAGAAACTCAAAAAAGCGTATATGTACAACTCATTCAAGCAAGATCCAGAGTATCACGTATAGAAAGAATAACAACGTTTAGAATTACTGGGTGCTACTATAGGAGTAAGATTATGGCGTTCAATAAAGGAAACAGGAGATTTTGAAGAAGAAAGAAGTTTCTTTTGGTCTGATTCTATTTGGTCTGATTACAGTTGTAGCTGCATACAGAAAACAAACTATGGAACACGTTTGTAGAAAACTGAATAAAAGAGATACGTTCATTCTGATCCTAACAAATGGCACCCTATATCTGGATCCATGAACTCGGCTGATCTACCTTCAAAAGGATATGAAGCTAAATACTTAGTAGAATCGCAATAGTGGGAAGGCCCAGCTTGGCTGAAGCTTCCAACAGATCGATGGCCCTTATCCGATAACATTGAGAACGAAGAGGAAATTGACAGTGAGATTAAAATATCAGCATACCGAAAGAAACTTCATCTAATAACACTATAGCAGTCGGGATACATATATCCATCACACAAAAAGAAATAGGATAATATATGAAAGGACAATCCAGATATCTAAGGATAGTGCAAACTATGACTTGGATTCGTCGTTTAATGATTAATTGCCAAGCTCAAAAAACTGCAAGAATCTCACGAGAATTAACTGCAAAAGAATTCATCGATGCGGAACTTGTAACCTTAAAGTTAACACAAGGAGAATCGTTCAACGAGACAAAATGAACCACGATTCAATACTTTAGATTTTAAGGATTACTTTAAAATTTAAGGATGAATATGGATTACTATGTCTAAAGTCGCCTACAATCGTGATGATAAATATAACTTTCGATGTCCAATTGTATTGGATCCTAAACATTCTTTAGTTAAAAGGTTGATCGAGTACAGGCATCAACAACTCAATCATGCGAAAACTCAGGCTGTAATGAATGACCTGCGAGAAACATTCTGGATTCTGACCTGTAAAACAGCAATACGATCAGTAATAAATAATTATTGAAAATACGCAAAAAATACAAACTTAAGAAAGCAAATACTAGTCTCGGTTGTTACCACATGAGCGTGTTACAGAAGTTAATATTTTCAAAGTTTCAGGGATTGATTATATCGAACCTTTATTTCTTAAAAAAGCACAAAAGGCTTGTATTTATCTATTCACCTACGCTGTTTATAGAGCGATCAATTTAGAGCTTACGACGTCTCTTTCCACAGAAGCCTTTTTGCAAGTTTTACAAATTTATCGCGCGACGTGGAAAATCGTCCATAATTTACACAGCAACGGAACAAAAAATGACCGCAAAAATCGCCCGTTTCGTGGACCTCGAGTTTTGATACGATTTTGGTGGTAAATGATTGTATATCATCAAACATTCATCTCCTAAAAATTTCGAATTGAGCATACCTTTTATTGCTGAGATATGAAGGGTTGAAGTTGATATTATTCACGAATGAAGGGTACGCCATTTTACACGTTCAATACAAGATACTTCAAGGTTATTCACAATTTTGACTTAAACGTCGATTTGAGGTCACGATAAATTAGTCTTCTAACAGATAAACAAATCTTATCTGAAACATTTTTTTATATGAGAAATAACCTTTATATGAGAAATAACCTAACCTAACCTCGAGGTATTTTGTGTTGAACGGATAAAGTGGCATACCCTTCATTGATGTATAGTGACCAATTTAACCCCTCATATCTCAGTAATAAAAGGTATCTGAAATTTTCAGAGGATTGATGTTCCATGATGTACAATTATTTACCGCCAAAATCGACTCAAACTTCGATGTCCACGAAACGGGCGATTTTAGGCCTGTTTTTGCGGTCATTCTTTTGTAGGAGCACGTAATTCATTCCAAAAGATTAACTAGAAAGAGATTCAACAATTCAGTGCAAGTCAAAAAGTAGACTGACGTCTTAACTCCCCTTCAGCAGCTTGGTGGAGAGAATGGTGGGAGCGTCTAATAAGAATAAGAAGCAAAAGACCTATTGAAACGGACATTGAAGGAAGCGTGTCTGTCCTACAAAGAAATAAATACCATTTTATTCGACATCGAAGCTGTTATTAACTCTCGTCCGTTCACTTACTTGGCAGAGGATCCAACATAACTACACCGTTAATACCAAAGATGTTCCTACGAGAAAGTCTTCAGAGTAATGAAGTAGAGTATCAAATTCGGACAAAATATATGTCAATCTGAACAAACGGATGCGATATTGTCAGAGCTTGGCTTTACCCCTCTCCCGCCTACCCGTTTACTTAAAAGATGATGCGTGCATGTGTTCTTTAAGCAAACGCGTGGGCGGGAGAGGGGCCCTCGGCCCTGCACCCGCACCCCAAAAGAACTAACCCGTATCCGAGGAATATATGAGATACACTTCACATTTAATGCATATTTTTATTATGTAATTTAATTGTTAATAACTTTTTAAGAAACAATGACTGTCAACTAAAACTTTTTGGAGGTTACTCGGGGTCTATGACCTTGACATAAAGACAAGATTAAGGTCATTAGTAAGGTTGCTGTTCTTCTAGATATTTATCAAATATACTAATAAATATAAACAAAAATTTAAAAGCTAAAATAAAATCAAATATAAAAATCGAAAAACAAAAATTACTAAATGTAATAGTTGTCATTTCAAATTAAACACACGTTAAACATAAAAAAATCTCATTGATTTACAACTTTTCATAATATTGAATAATCTTTAATTAATAGAGCATTTTAGAATTTAACGCTATACTATCGCATTAATAATAAAATAATATATCATTTACAAAGAGGAAATTGATTTTGAAATCTTTCCTATTTTCATCAATAAAAAGAAAGTAATCATACTAATCATAATAAACATTATATAATTTCACTTTTCAGACAAAACAACTTTTTCATGAGCAATATGTTTGTACATAGTCAGTCTGATAATAAAAGTAAAGACAGAATAACAAATCTTTGAATTTGTTTCACTACACGCGCACATTTCTTTCCAGCTCAAAATATTTTAGCCATTCACTAATCTAACAATAAATTGCATACTTTGATTCACGTATCCTGCTTGCAAACTCTAGTAATTACATGCAAAGTGGAAATAATTTTCAATCATATTTATTATTTTGCTTATCAAATTTTAGTAAATGTTTGCTTTAGGTTACACAGCACGGACAATTTTTATTTTGACATATATTGTAGAGGATACATTTCTAAGTAATACACCATTTGAATTTTGCGGCGGTCTCTCTTCGTTCCTGAGATATGCAATTTTAAAATTTTATACTTATTTTGTACCATCTTTTCGTTATATCTTAAATATGTTTATATTTTTTGTTTACATTTATCGAGGTCATCTTTCTGAATAACTCAGAAGGTTTTAGTCGGTTGTTATTTATTAAATAATTATTAATGAAAAAAGTTTCATGAACGTAAATTTACGACACCATGTACATTTAAGAAGAAATATACTTAATATATATTTGTATGTAACTTTGTTTCGTCTTGCAAAGTACATGCGTGGACACCGTGTGTCTTTACGGGGGGGCTCACTTCCGGACGATATAATCTAACTTAACCTGTGTTTGAAGTGTGGGAAATACCTCGCTTCACATAAAAAGTTGCAAATTTATCTGAAAAGTGTGTTTATATTTTTTTCGTTTACATTTACTCTTTAAATGAAACGCGTAAGCGGGGGAGGGACGCAATCCCTGCACTCTCACTTCATAAAAGACTAACCTAATCCAACCCACATCCGACGTATGAGATATATCTCGCATCACATGTTCATATAGTATAGTACCTTCATATTTTTAATTGTTTAACTAATTTTGATTTGTTTAATTAATTTTCGTTTATTTAAATCAGATATTATGTGTGTGTGTGTGTGTGTGTGTGTGTGTGGAAATTTATATATTATTTCAAATAAAAATGCAGGCGCTTCTCTTATTTATTCCTCTCTATATGTATTTCTAAAGTATTTAGCAGCAATACTCAACCCAAATCAGCACCAAGTCGACTATTAGTTGACTGTCAGTCGGCAGAATAAGTCTAAAGTCGACTTCAAAGTCAGACTGAATGTCAACTTAAAGTCGACTAACAGCCGACAAATGATTCGACTATAATCAACTGTCAGTCAGCTAATAAGTCGACTTAAAAGTCAACTTTATGGCGATTATAAGTCAATTTTCAGTCAATTTAATATCATGTCCATTAACTACTAAATTTTTATTTTAATATCATTTCTCAAAAACTTGATTGATTTAATTCCCAACGAAAAATAATTGGTATTAGATATCCACTAGATATTCTTCATAGGGTTAAGGATATCCACAAATATATGAAAAATAGCTATTATAGATGCTGTAGATATCCAAATGTCCGCAATTCGAGGTTTTATAAATATCTACAGGATATGTAAACTAATATCTTGTAAATATGTATCTTTGTACATTCAGTGAATATTTATTATACAGGGTGTGTCAAAAGTCTGGATACACTCAAATATCTCGTAAACGTTGCATTTTAGAGAAAAATATTTCAGACAAAAGTTGTAAGGCTTAAAAAGACGCATTCAACGGTAATAGCTGTTTGACTTTGAATAGCGTTGCCAAGGTCAGATCAAGGTCAAATTGAATTTTTTAAATGGAAACTTTAATATGGAATTGTTAATTGCAAATTACATATTTTTTCTTCGAAACAATTATGTTTTCTTTACATCAATTGATTCCTCTCATTATTTTGTACAGAAAAGTATTAAAGTGAGATAATCGAAAAATGAATATTTTACAAGATATCTTACGGTTTATGTAAAATTAAGAAATGATTTCAAGCCTCATAACTCGGAAAGTATTTAATGAAAACTAACTTAATTATAGTGTTTTGGAAAGTTCTCGAGATAAGCTATAAGAATAAGTAATAAAAAATAGGGGTTCCATTTAAAAAATTCAATTTGACCTTGATCTGACCTTGGCAACGCCATTCAAGGTCAAACAGCTGTTACCGTTGAATGCGTCCTTTTAAGCCTTACAACTTTTGTCTGAAATATTTTTCTCTAAAATGCAACGTTTACGAGATATTTGAGTGTATCCAGACTTTTGACACACCCTGTACATAAATACATTTTTTATTACGTATATATTGATATTTATTTTTGGATGGATATTCATTTAATGTTCTGTATATAAATACGTATATGATGGAATTAAAAAAAGAATTAACCGTCTGTGGTTAATTATATGGAGCTCTGGAGCTCCTTGCAAAAGCTAGAGGAGATGCGACTATGATAGTCCGCTCTCTTTGACCGATAAGCCGTGAGACTTGTGCCGCGGCTTTATATTACTGTCTTACAAGGGGAGGGCGCGATCTTCGGAACACCGATTTGAAAAAAATTGTAACTGTGTATAGTACTCGACTAAAGAAGTATTTGAGGAAAGCGACAGGACGCAACGCTCAGCCGTTTTTGAAAAGAACCAACTTAAAAATATGCTATAGCTTGTATACCGGTGAATTTAGACCGATCACCGAATAACCGGCGCTAAAGCACAAGACTACTTCGCTGCTGGTCACATGTTCGATCCCGGCCTGTGGTAGTTCCTTTTTTCGCAATATACGAAAGGCACGAAAGGCAATTTAATTTATTTACGATACGTCGTTAATTTACATTCAATTTCGTAAAACCTTACAATTTTATATATTTTACTCGATATTAACCAAAAAAATAAATTAAATAATTACGCAACTATTTAAATATAATTATAATTTAATGTAAAATTGGAAAAAATTTTTTTCGTATTAAATTATGATTATTTAATAAGTGGCGTAATTATTTAATTTATTTTTTTGGTTAATATCGAATAGAATGTATAATATTGTAAGATTTTATGAAATTGAATATAAATTAACGACGTATCGTAAATAAATTAAATTGCCTTTCGTAATGCAAAATAAAAGCAAAAAAATAAAATTATTTATTAAATTAACTTTATTTTATAAAAATACTGCAGGTTTCGCGTTAAAAAAAATGAAAAAAGAAACTACCACAGGCCGGGATCGAACATGTGACCAGCAACGAAGTAGTCGCGGGCTTTAGCGCCGCTTACTCGGTGATCGGTCTAAATTCACTGGTATACAAGATATAGCATATTTTTAAGTTGGTTTTTTTCAAAAACGGCTGAGCGTTGCGTCCTGTCGCTTTCCTCAAATACTTCTTTAGTCGAGTACTATACACAGTTACAATTTTTTTCAAATCGGTGTTCCGAAGGTCGCGCCCTCTCCTTGTTAGATGAATTCCACTTTCGGGTTAGGCGTTTTCCTTTTCGCCACCTAGCGGCGAGGCGTGAAGCTCATAGAAGTATATGAATATTTCTATTTATCCATTGGATATGTTTGATAGCTACTTGGTGAATATACACTCACACTAAAAAAAAACGGGCTACTAAATTTTAGCAAAATGTTTTAATATCTTTTAATGGCAATAAATCAGCAAAAAATCACCGTATTGATATGAAATAAAGTTTAAATTAAACAGACATCTTAAAAACTAAAAAAACCAAATTTGAGTTACAAAAAATGTTTTACAAAATGACGAATACTGAAGATAGACTTTGAGAAATAAAAAACAAATTTTTTTTTAAACACATTTTTTTTTAAACTTTTGCATTGCTCAGGAAAATCGGCTCCCTAGTGCAAAAATGTTTTTAAGCTTATTTATTTCTTAACAAATCCATATTTTAATAAATTTTCTGCGACCTCTTTTCATACACTTATACTGTTTTGAAAAAAATGTTATAAAATGAAACTTTCCTTGTAAAATCTGCAATTCATAAACAAATTATCATGGAAAACTTTTTCAAAAAAGAAATTAAAGTAATCGATCCAAGATGCTTCATAGAGATAGACAGTCAGATTCAAATCTTTCCTCAAAACAATATAATTTTATCAAAAAAGATCGTAGAAAATTGATTAAAATATGAATTTATTAAGAAATAAATGAGCTTTTAAAAACCCATATATTTTTGTACCAGGAAACAAAAATTTTTGTAAAATTTTTGTACCAGTTAAAAAAAAATTTGTTTCTCATTTCTCAAAGTCTATCTTCAACGTCCGTCATTTTAAAATATTTTTTGTAAAATATTTTTTGTAACTCAAATTTGTGTTTTTGCTTTTTAAAAGAAATGTTGAAGCTTTAATTTGGGTTTTGTTTCATCTTAATGCGATGATTTTTCGCTGATTTATTGTTATTGAAAGATGTTAAAAAATTATGCTAAAATTTAGTGGTCTATATTTTTGTGTGAACGTAGATATGTGGATGATATATATACATCTACTAGTTATCTATAGAGGATATGGATCTCATATAGACATTTAGACATTTATTAGATATCTATTGAATAAATTTTTCTGTGTAGGTTTTATTATACTTTAATTATATAATATTGTTACATATAATACAATTAAAGAATAATGAAATTAAATCAACCAAGTCTTTAAAAATGCCTAATTTAATCGACTTTTTGCTTTGCCGAAAGGAGATTTTTAATTTTCTGAAAATGATCGACCTTAAGTCGACTCATAATCGATAGTTAAAGTCGACAATAAACTGTATTAGAAATAGTTGACTAAACGTCGACTTAAAAAGACGACTTCAAGTTGACTAAAAAATGTCGACTATCAGTCGACAAATAGCCATTCGTGCTGTGCGGGAATGTATCACATAAAATCTTCAAACTTAAAATAATAAAAGATTTTGTCGTACTATCTGATAATTTTCCTCGCAAGGAAGTAATTTATAACACTTTAGTAAAACTTTATATAAATCACCATGTATAAATTCTATCGAACGTAAAGATTGCTTTTTTTCTAGCGTTACCAAATATTTTGTATCATAAGATATTAATTTCTTACTTTCATGATGAATTGAATTATGATTTTTAATCAACTGGTCACTCGTAACTGCGTTTCGTTTTGTCATAAACCACCGTCAGACTATATGCCACAATTAATCAGTGCATGAAACATAAATCTAAACATTGGACATGTATTTGTATAATGTTCATTTTTTATATTCGATATGCTTGATATTTAACATTACAACATAATAACCTAATAGTTGGTCCGCTATTAGGCTGTTATTAGCCATAATTTTTCTTAGTGCACATCAATTATCTTACTGTCTCATACTGTTTCAATTAAAAGCAAACCTCTACTTTTATTTCTTATCTTTTATACCTTTCATTTTCTTATGACCGAAATTAGAAAAAATTAGTAAAAAAAACTAATAACAACAACTGTAACAACTGCAAGTACTTTTAACATTAGTATAGATAGTTATTAAATCTCTCAATTGTTCCAATAAATACTTAGCAATATTATCCACGTAATTGTCTTTGTAAATTTCATAAGATGCAATTATTTCTTTTGTCAATTAGAAATATTTTGATTAAAATGATTGACGGAGCTTAGAGATTTTGTATTTATCAGTATATTGCTTGATAGATTTATGAATAGTACATATATATGTTTATAGTAATCAAAGTCTATTATTAATATAAAATAATCAGAATAGAAGCGAAGATATTAAGTACATAATTATATTTTCTATATTCTCTGTAATTAAAAATTAAAAATATGGTTTTTTCGTCAAAATAAAAGTTTAAAACAGTAAATTAAAAAAAATATCCATGTTTCGATTTAAAAAAATTTTTGATATTTTTCTTCAATGTAATGTTAATTTAGAACTTACCTATTAAAATACCACATGTTAAAATATGTTAAAATTTGAATAATAAAAATTATTTTTGTTTAAAAAAATTAGATTTTATATAAAATTACATACATGAGATTTATTGCGATTCATTGCTAATAATATAAAAAGAATCTTTTTAAACATAGTATACACACAATATGAATATTTATCTATGTGTTAGTTTATTTATTTATTTCAATATTAATATATATTATAAGCTGTCCTAATTCATACTTTACAAACTTTGCTTTTAAAAGTAAATGAAATATTAATTATTTATCAATTATGCTTTTATAAGATATTTTATTTATAGTCTCGATATTAATTAATATTAGGATTCTGTAGTATTTAAGTAAATGTGTACATAGATAGAGAGAGAGAGAGAGAGAGAGAGAGAGAGAGAGAGAGAGAGAGAAAGAGAGAGATGTATGTATTATATTTCGATTTACATTTAAATACTATATGTATGTGTTATTATTGCAAACTGATTTACTAATTGTATAGTTGCTTTACTAACAAGGAGAATAGCAAGTAGTAAAATCATCCAATTTTGACGAACTTTAAATATGTTTCAGAGCCCTTTACTTTATAGGCATATTTTACGCCGCATTTATGTCTGTAACCATACGAATATTATTTCCATTTAATAAAAACTGTAAAATCACATTTAAATTTTTGTTCATTTTTATATTTATTCGGAATTCTCTTCCAAAGTTTACATACTTTTGGAAGATAATCATCGAAGAAATATTTGAAACATAATGTCGCTTTACATCGAACACATTGAATAAAACTTACATCTTTTAATTGACAACGGCACGGTTTCTTTAAAATTGTTAATATAAAATATTAATATAATTATTAATAATATAATTATTAATAATAATAAAAATAATATAATTATTAATATTAATAATAATAATAATAATACAATTATTAATATAAAATATTAAATTTAATAATAAAAATAATAATTTTTTTAATGAAAATTTCTTACGAATACTTGAATATTGCATTGTGCCACTTGTCTATGAAGTAGTGGAGGCGGGGGCGTAGCTTTAAAACATATTTAAAGTTCGTCAAAATTGGTAATTTCACCACTTGATACTCTCCTTGTAAGCTTTGTTATGTCCGATAGACTTTATGACTCTTTTTTCTTTTCAAGTTGAAAAACTGCCAAAGATAAATTTCAAAAACCTCTATTTAAGAATCGATTCCTTCTAGAAATAGCAATAGCACCCGGAAAAAATGTTACCATGAAATATATATACGACTAATCCGCAGATGTAGCAGATATCCGAAATCAAGAGATACATAAAGTAAGAGTAGTAATACGACGAAATATATATATATATATATATATATATATATAAAATTCTAGAAAATTTCCCTACATATATACAGGGTGCGCCATTTTAATTAACGCACGCAATTATTTCGGAAACAAAGCATTTTAGAGAAAAATGTTTCAGACAAAAGTTTTATGGTTTCGAGGGGGCCATAAGATGGTATCATTGGTTTGACAATAAAGAGTCATTTGAAGGTCACGTGAAGGTCACTTTAATTTTTTTAAATCGAACACCCTATATATTTTTGCACACTCTTATAGCTTATCTCGAGAGCTTTCCAAAACACTATAATTAAGTACCTTTTCGTTAAGTACTTTTTGAGTTATGAGGCTTGAAATAATTTCTTAATTTTACATAAACCGTAAAATATCTTGTAAAATATTCATTTTTCGATTATCTTACCTTAATACTTTTACGTACAAAATAATGAGAGGAATCAATTGGTGTAAAGAAAACACATAGTTGTTTCGAAGAAAAAATATGTAATTTGCAATTAACAATTCCATATTTTTTCTTAAAAACAACTATGTGTTTTCTTTACACCAATTGATTCCTCTCATTATTTTGTACATAAAAGTATTAAGGTAAGATAATCGAAAAATGAATATTTTACAAGATATTTTACGGTTTATGTAAAATTAAGAAATTATTTCAAGCCTCATAACTCAAAAAGTACTTAACGAAAAGGTACTTAATTATAGTGTTTTGGAAAGCTCTCGAGATAAGCTACAAGAGTGTGCAAAAATATATAGGGTGTTCCATTTAAAAAAATTGAAGTGACCTTCACGTGACCTTCAAATGACTCTTCAGTGTCAAACCAATGATACCATCTTATGGCCCCCTCGAAACCATAAAACTTTTGTCTGAAACATTTTTCTCTAAAATGCTTTGTTTCCGAAATAATTGCGTGCGTTAATTATTTCGGAAACAAAGCATTTTAGAGAAAAATGTTTCAGACAAAAGTTTTATGGTTTCGAGGGGGCCATAAGATGGTATCATTGGTTTGACCTTGAAGAGTTATTTGAAGGTCACATGAAGGTCACCTTCAATTTCTTAAATGGATCCTACTATTTGTCATTGCATATTCTTGTAGCTTATCTCGAGAGCTTTCCAAAACATTATAATTAAGTACCTTTTCATTAAGTACTTTTTGAGTTATGAGGCTTGAAATAATTTCTTAATTTTACATAAACCGTAAAATATCTTATAAAATATTCATTTTTCGATTATCTTATCTTAATACTTTTATGTACAAAATAATGAGAGGAATCAATTGGTGTAAAGAAAACACATAGTTGTTTTTAAGAAAAAATATGGAATTGTTAATTGCAAATTATATATTTTTTCTTCAAAACAACTATGTGTTTTCTTTACACCAGTTGATTCCTCTCATTATTTTGTACGTAAAAGTATTAAGGTAAGATAATCGAAAAATGAATATTTTACAAGATATTTTACGGTTTATGTAAAATTAAGAAATTATTTCAAGCCTCATAACTCAAAAAGTACTTAACGAAAAGATACTTAATTATAGTGTTTTGGAAAGCCCTCGAGATAAGCTACAAGAATATGTAATGACAAATAGTAGGTTCCATTTAAGAAATTGAAGGTGACCTTCATGTGACCTTCAAATAACTCTTCAAGGTCAAACCAATGATACCATCTTATGGCCCCCTCGAAACCATAAAACTTTTGTCTGAAATATTTTTCTCTAAAATGCTTTGTTTCCGAAATAATTGCGTGCGTTAATTAAAATGGCTCACCCTGTATATACAGGGTGACCCATTTTAACTTAGGCAGCCAAATAACTCGAAAAATAAGCAAGATAGAGAAAAATGTTTTAGACAAAAGTTGTATGGTTTCGAGGGGGCCATAAGATGGTATCATTGGTTTGACCTTGAAGAGTCATTTGAAGGTCACGTGAAGGTCACTTCAATTTTTTTAAATGGAACATCCTATATATTTTTGTACATTCTTGTAGCTCATCTCGAGAGCTTTCCAAAACACTATAATTAAGTACATTTTCGTTAAGTACTTTTTGAGTTATGAGGCTTGAAATAATTTCTTAATTTTACATAAACCGTAAAATATCTTGTAAAATATTCATTTTTCGATTACCTTACCTTAATAGTTTTATGTACAAAATAATGAGAGGAATCAATTGGTGTAAAGAAAACACATAGTTGTTTCGAAGAAAAAATATGTAATTTGCAATTAACAATTCCATATTTTTTCTTAAAAACAACTATGTGTTTTCTTTACACCAATTGATTCCTCTCATTATTTTGTACATAAAAGTATTAAGGTAAGATAATCGAAAAATGAATATTTTACAAGATATTTTACGGTTTATGTAAAATTAAGAAATTATTTCAAGCATCATAACTCAAAAAGTACTTAACGGAAAGGTACTTAATTATAGTGTTTTGGAAAGCTCTCGAAATAAGCTACAAGAATGTACAAAAATATATAGGGTATTCCATTTAAAAAAATTGAAGTGACCTTCACGTGACCTTCAAATGACTCTTCAAGGTCAAACCAATGATACCATCTTATGGCCCCCTCGAAACCATACAACTTTTGTCTAAAACATTTTTCTCTATCTTGCTTATTTTTCGAGTTATTTGGCTGCCTAAGTTAAAATGGGTCACCCTGTATATATATATATATATATATATATATATATATATATATATATAGCGTGTCCCATTTTAAAAAACGCACCTCGATAATTCTTCAACGAAGCAACTTTCAGCAAACATGTTTCAGACAAAAGTTGTATGGTTTCAAGGGGCACATAAGACGGTGTCATTAATTTGACCTTGAATAGTTACTTGAAAGTCACGTGAAGGTCACTTACAATTTTTTAAATGGAGCTGCCTACTATTTATTACATATTCTTATAGCTGAAGTCGAGAGCTTTCCAAAACACTATAATTAAGTCAGTTTTCATTAAGTACTTTCCGAGTTATGAGGCTTGAAATCATTTCTTAATTTTACATAAACCGTAAAATATCTTGTAAAATATTCATTTTTCGATTATCTCACCTTAATACTTTTATGTACAAAATAATGAGAGGAATCAATTGGTGTAAAGAAAACACAATTATTTTTAAGGAAAAATATGGAATTGTTAATTGCAAATTACATTTTTTTTTTCGAAACAATTATGTGTTTTCTTTACACCAATTGATTCCTCTCATTATTTTGTACATAAAAGTATTAAGGTGAGATAATCGAAAAATGAATATTTTACAAGATATTTTACGGTTTATGTAAAATTGAGAAATGATTTCAAGCCTCATAACTCGGAAAGTACTTAATGAAAACTCACTTAATTATAGTGTTTTGGAAAGCTCTCGACTTCAGCTATATATAAAAAAAATATGTAATTTGCAATTAACAATTACATATTTTTTCTTAAAAACAACTGTTTTTTTTTACACCAATTGATTCCTCTCATTATTTTGCATATAATAGTATTAAGGTAAGATAATCGAAAAATGAATATTTTACTAGATATTTTATGGTTTATGTAAAATTAAGAAATTATTTCAAGCCTCATAACTCGAAAAGTACTCAATAAAGAAATACTTTATTATAGTGTTTTGGAAAGCTCTCGAGATAAGCTATAAGAATACATAATGAAAAATAGGGGGTTCCATTTAAAAAATTAAACCTTTATGTGACATTTTTGCTTATTACTTAATAATTATTGCGAATTTTGCAAAATGGTAGAGGACTTTTCTTCTTAGTTTGACCGAATCTATCATCACTTTTCGTTTGGTCCCTCACGAATCGGATACCCTGTATATGCCCATTTGGTCAACGAGCGACAGAATCTATCCGTGGCAACGGCATCGACGCATATCCTGTGAGAGAGCATTCACACATTTTTCAGCCCAACGAATAATTGCTAGAAAACAATATTCGTGGACTAGAAAAATATGTGAGGTGCAAGTGGCTGGATCGGGAATCGAACTCGAGTCTTTCGCTTTCCGGGCAACTGTTCTAGACCATTGACAAGGGGACATTACGACCTGGGAATTTTAGTTTGGGACGAGACTTCGTGTGGTCGTAGTGTACCCTTAGAGTGTTAATATACTTAAATGCTAGGGCGCACAATTCAGCCAGTTTCGAGAAAAAAAGGTCCAAAGTTTTCGAGCACTTTACATACGGAAAAGTTTTTCCTTTTTTCAAGTTGTCCGGCGGCTCAGGCGGTGTGCTTGCTTCACGAGCCCGAGGTGAAGGGTTCGATTCTCGGCTGATGCAACTTCTTTTTTTCTTATCCAAATAATTATTTAATGTATTTTATTTAAAAATTTATTTTTGGAAACCGATTTTTTCACGAAATTTTCAATTTCTAACATTTTTCATATATATTTTTATTGTTACAAGTATTTACGTGGTAATAAAGCATTTTCTGCGGAATATTGTGTATGGACTATATACTAAAATTCCCAGGTCGTAATGTCCCCTTGTGAGCTATCCAGACCTCACACCTAATCCTGCTTTTTAACATAGTGATATGCGACTCCAGGGCGATGTTGGTATCTTGCTCGATGGATGCAATGCCGATTGCCATGGAGAATCCTTGAAAGGTCGCTCGCTGACCAAATAAGTGCCGGTGAAGGTATTCGCCTGCACTGCATGCTGGCTTCCGACTGGCCTTCCGTAAGAAATGACACCGACGAACACAACGCCGTAGAGTGACCACATCCGTCAAGATCCCTCTAGTAAATAATAATATCCCCACTGTACCAATAACAGTGGCGGATGGTCTCTAAATAGGGCCGTGGCAAGCCTCCAGAAGACTTCGATAATATGCATATCCAGTCGATAATATGAGAATCCAGTCTCGCTAGTGGGAACAAGCGGGAGTGAAAAGATTTGCTCGTCTCTATTATTAATACATACATACACATGATTAAATAAAATGTATCAACATCCTTTTATATTGATGTGAATTTTTTATAAAGCAGGAAAATTGAAAATAAATATGGGCTCCCCGCTCTCTCCTATATTGGCCAATTTAGTCTTACAAGAGTTGAAAGATAGAGCCATCTCCTTCCTAGTTCCTCCTTCTTTTTATTACCGTTACGTTGACGATATTATTATGGCAGCGCCTTCCTTACATATTTCCACCATTCTGAAAGTATTCAACTCGTTCCATAAAAGATTACAGTTTACAATTGAGTTTTCGATTAACAATACAATCAGCTTCCTAGATATGTTATTAATTATCAATGAGAATCGTTTAGAGTTCAATTGGTATCGCAAACCTACCTTCTCTGGAAGATTCTTGAACTTCTTTTCTTACCACCCTATTTCTCACAAAATTGGCATTGTCATGAGTCTTGTCGATAGAATCTTTCATCTTTCCCACCCAAAATTCCATGAACAAAATCTTTCCTTCGTCATCAACATCCTTCTTGAATACTCCTATCCCCTCCATTTTATTCATAGAATTATTTTACGCCGATTAAAATTTCTTATTTATAACAAAGACTCCCACCTTACAACTCCCCTCTCTACTTCCCCTAGATCAAACTTTTTTGTTATTCCTTATATTAAAGGCATTCCAAAAAGATTCTACTCAATGCTACATGATAGTGGTGGTAAATTAGCGTTCTCAGTGTATAATAAATTGAACGGTCTCATTACATAAACTATACAGGGTGTCCTAGACCACCCGTACACCCCTTTTCTTTCAAAAACTAAGCATTTTAGAGAAAAACGTTTTCGACAAAAATTGTATGGTTTTGAGGGGAACATAAGATGGTGTCATTGGTTTGACCTTGGATGGCATCGTTAAGGTGAGGTCAAGGACACCTTTAATTTCTTAAATTGAACCACCTATTTTTTATTGCATATTCTTATAGCTTATTGTTTCGAAAAAAAAAATGTAATTTGCAATTAACAATTACATTTTTTTTTCGAAACAATTTTGTGTTTCCTTTACACCAATTGATTCCTCTCATTATTTTGTATATAAAAGTATTAAGGTAAGATAATCGAAAAATGAATTTTTTACTAGATATTTTATGGTTTATGTAAAATTAAGAAATTATTTCAAGCCTTATAACTCGAAAAGCATTTAATGAAAAAATACTTTATTATAGTGTTTGGAAAGCTCTCGACATAAGTTATAAGAATATGCAATAAAAAATAGGTGGTTCCATTTAAGAAATTAAAGGTGTCCTTGACCTCACCTTAACGATGCCATCCAAGGTCAAACCAATGACACCATCTTATGTTCCCTTCAAAACCATACAATTTTTGTTGAAAACGTTTTTCTCTATAATGCTTAGTTTTTGAAAGAAAAGGGGTGTACATATGGTCTAGGACACCCTGTATATATATATATAGGGTGCGCCAAAAGTCTGGATACACCTAAATATATCACAAACGGTGCATTTTAGAAAAAAATGTTTCAGGCAAAAGTTGTATGGTTTCAAGGGGGGACATAAGGTGGTACTATTGGTTTGACCTTGAAGAGTCATTTGAAGGTCACGTGAAGGTCACTTCAATTTTTTCAATTGGAACACCCTATATATTTTTGCACACTCTTATAGCTTATCTCGAGAGCTTTCCAAAACACTATAATTAAGTACCTTTTCGTTAAGTACTTTTTGAGTTATGAGGCTTGAAATAATTTCTTAATTTTACATAAACCGTAAAATATCTTGTAAAATATTTATTTTTCGATTATCTTACCTTAATACTTTTACGTACAAAATAATGAGAGGAATCAATTGGTGTAAAGAAAACACATAGTTGTTTTGAAGAAAAAATATGGAATTTGCAATTAACAATTCCATATTTTTTCTTCAAAACAACTATGTGTTTTCTTTAGACCAATTGATTCCTCTCATTATTTTCTACATAAAAGTATTAAGGTAAGATAATCGAAAAATGAATATTTTACAAGATATTTTACGGTTTATGTAAAATTAAGAAATTATTTCA